>NC_090265.1:564759889-565073735 GCF_040414725.1 Anabrus simplex | reverse complement strand
TTACACCGTCATATACAAATTCACACGTACCTTAAGTATTTCAAATTTTATTATTTTTATTCTTATTATTATTCTGCCGCTTTTCCCGCACCTTATGGGGTTGCGGGTGCGTTGTCGCACATGTGGATTTCTCCCTGTTTTACGGCTGTATTCCCTCCCTGACGCCAACTCTATGTGGAGGGATGTAATCAATATGTGATGTCTGAACATGAAGAGGGGAGTGTTGGGACATCTTCTGATGGGTCATAAGAATTAATCACGTGCGATTAAAAACCCCGATCCGGCCGGGAATCGAACCCGGGACACTCGTAACAGAAGGCATCGACATTGACCATTCAGCCAAGGAGTAGGACACTTACGACACTTAGGCGTAACACTACATCAATCACACATATTAGTTGTCTTCTTTTGCTACCATTTTGTGAATTGCACAGATTGTCTTCTTTGATAATATTACACCACACGCATTTGAAGATGCTTGGACAGACGATAGCATTTGGTAATTAGTTTAAGCGATAATCGGGGAGATCGTTCCTCTGCTTTTTTGTTGTTGATTTTGTAATGTTCAGACGAAAGGCGGAAAATACTTTATTGCAGTTTGTAGCTAGTAATGTGCGTAGGCCTATACTTATTGGGGGCTGTTCGTGTTAATTCCAATAAATTCTGGCTGTGGGCGAAATCTATTGCCCTGAAAAAAAACATGATCTGGGTTCTCAAACGATACACCGTCATTAATTACATTTTTAACTCATATCTTCCACTATTATAAAATAGTTTCCTGGTCAAAATGTTTTCACATTGCAACTCTCGTATTTCATCTGTTGAATGAATCAAAAGCCCAGTATCTATCCTCAAAATTAAATTTACTCTCCTCTTCTCATGAACATAACACACGATCGACTTCTACACTCTCAATAACTATGCATCGTTCATCATCGTATAACCGCGCCTTTCAAGTGTGTGGTGCAGAGCTATAGAATTCTCTTCCAGTCAGTGTTAAAAATTCCAACGCTTTAGCCTCTTTCAAGCGGTCTTGCCGAGATTACCTGTTAAATATATAACCAGCTTGTGTGAATGCAAGTATGAATGGAAGAATTAATGGTGTTAGGATTTTTTATTATTTCGTTATTCTGTTTTGAAGTTTAAATTAGTTATTATGTGGTTAAGTGTAAGAGAGGGCCGTGATCCCTAACTTCGCCACAAATTAAGGCATGAAATAAATAAATAAATAAATAAATATGAACACTCTGAACATATACTTTAACAAGGGTATGTGGTAACAATGCGCCGTAAAGATGTTGATAATGCTTTAGACAAAGTATGTTCTTAGAAAAGCTGTATTTATAATAATAAGAGGAAGATCTTTTTATGCATTCACACATCTTCATTACTGTTTAGCCTTTCCGCGTTCAGTCTGCAAGCTTCTTTGATTTTACTAAACTCCGCCACAATCCTCTATTTATAACTAGTCCTGTGGTCATGTTTAGTTGTATACCTCTTATCTTTAAATCGTTAGAAACTGAGTCTAACCATCGTCGTCTTGGTTGTCCTCTACTTCTGTTACACTCCATGACCGAGTCCATTATTATCTTCGATAATCTATCTTTCTCCATTGGCATACATGACCCCACCACTGAAGCCGGTTTATGCGTGCAGCTTCAACAGTTAATTCCCAACTCAGCCTTTATCTCCTCATTCCAAGTACCCTCTTGTCATTGTTCCCACCTGTTTGTACAGCGATCATTCTCGCTACTTTCATGTATGTTACTTATAATTTATGGGTAAGATATCCTGAGCCCACCCAGCTTTCACTCACGTAAAGCAAAGTTGGTCTGAAAACAGACCGGTGTAAAAATAGTACTGCACGTAAGCTGACGTCTTTCTTACAGAATACTATTGATCGTAACTGCGAGCTAACTGCATCGGCTTTGCTGCACCTTGATTCAATCCCAGTTACTATACTACCATCCTGGGAGAATACACATCCTAAATACTTGAAATGATCTATCTGTTCCAGCTTTGTATTCCCAACCTGTCATTCACTTCTCTTGGGTTTCTAACCTACTGACGTCACTTTAGTCTTGGAAAGGCTATTTTTCATATCACACTCACTGCACCTATTTTCAATTTCCAAGATATTAGACTGCAGGCTTACAGCACAATTTGCCATTAAGACCAAGTCGTCCGCATGGGCCAAACTTTATATCTTTCAGCAGATGAACCATGTAAACTATGAGCAGCCTTGTCTAACCCCTTAAGTAACTTGAACGAAGAACTCATTCAACCATCAATTCTCACTGCAGCACGATTGTCAACATGAATGCCCTTGATTACTTCCAATAATCTAGCCTTAATCCCATAGTCCTCCAGTAAGTTCAGCGTATTTTATATTCATGAATATTCACTACTATTGAATATTTGTGTTTATAATATAATACTTCCCAAATCAAGGGTTGCTGTTATTTCTGAAAATGTACAACACTCCAAAGTGACTTACAAATGTATAAACTTGGATAAATGATACTTGCAAATAGTAAGGAGAGTACCATAGGCATATTGTACAAAAAAGGAGGAAGGTGATGAGAACATGCTGTATTTCGACTTATACAAACTAGAAATAAAAAAGAAAAGACAATTCAATATGTATGTTGGGTATTCAGCCCGAAGACTAGTTTGAACCTCCACAACTCCACCAACAGCTGCCATAGATAGCCTAGACGTCACTGAAGAGGCATACTAGGGAAATGAGGAGTGAGGAGGTTTCTCGTTGCTTTCCTCACCGAGCCAGAAGTTGGTGTTCCATAACAGTCTGCCAAACCCACTGAAATGCAGGCACCAACCGACCCTATAAGCGACATTTTCACACCATTCATAACAGAGACTGGCTGCATAAGGAATGGTATAACTAGCATCGCTCATACCTCGGTCATTTTCATATTGTCGAAGCCAAGGATGAAACTGAGACAAGTCAATGAAAGTAACAAATTTATTCTGGCCCATACCAGAATACAGAGTGCAATGTACACACTACATCTCCCCAGCAAAGGCATAGATAATTCAAATCACGAAACATTATTGTTCTATTATTACCTACTCCTCATCAATATTCCTCGCTAAACAATAAGTTATGGCATGTTACAATTTAGTTGCATGAAACAAGATGATACTGTATTTAGGGGCCTACTTCTACTTCTGCATGTGCTTTGTACCATCAATTCCTCGTTCACTATCTACCAGTCATGAAATTTAATGACGTTTGACTTCAACTGATTTTTACATTTTGTACTCAGCAAAATTGAATGGATGAAAACCATAACGGTATAAGTGACATTTTTTTTAAAAAAAATGAGTTAATTGCATGATGTAACTCCGGGAGAATGTATCTTTTCACCAGCAAAGAGATACAAGTGATAGCAGTAATATTCTGCGCTCTAGTGATGGATGGTATAACTACAAATAGCATGTTTTATATGAATGTTAAGATGTTTAAATGCCTTTTTCTCTGAATGACCAAAATGCTACTTATACCGTTATGGTTTTTATCCACTTCAATTAATCATATATTTTATCACACAAAATAAAATTATTCACACAAATTATTTCCTTAATAACTATTAGAGCAATCTGAAACTCGTAATAAGATATTTGCTTTCGTCAGAGGTAGCATTAATACTGGATGATGGCTTTTGGAATTTATGACTTCTATTATCTAACACATACAACATCGGAAAATACAGAATACTAAAGTAATAATATTTGAATTATTCAACAAGTAGGTTTACTTCTATATCTACAAATACATTAACAGCTAATAAAGTTCAAACACCAGGACAAACGCATATCAATATTTTCTAAACATAATGATGGGAACAATAGCATTCAGCAGCAAAATCAAAAACTACCGTTTGAACCACTTGTTCGTTATTTTCAGTCTTGGATACACAGAAAATTCGTTTAATGATCAGATGCGTCATAGCCGGGTTGCACCGACACTGGTTTGACATGCATTGCATTGCATGTAAGCTTTGGTAATGCATTCTTTCTGATTATATAAGACATGTTTGCGAAATTAATAACTAGTTTGATAGAAGGCAGTTTGGGTTTAGGAAAGGTTATTCCACTGAAGACCAACTTGTAGGATTCCAGCAAGATATACCAGATATCCTGGATTCAGGAGGTCAATTGGACTGTATCGCGATTGACCTGTCTAAGGCATTTGATAGGGTAGATCATGGGAGACTACTGGCAAAAATGAGTGCAATTGGCTTGACAAAAGAGTGACTAAATGGGTGGCTCTGTTTCTAGAAAATAAAACTCAGAGAATTAGAGTAGGTGAAGCTTTATCTGGCCCTGTAATAATTAAGAGGGGAATTCCTCAAGGCATATTATTGGACCTTTATGTTTTCTTATATATATCAATGATATGTGTAAAGAAGCGGAATCAGAGATAAGGCTTTTTGCAGATGATGTTATTCTTACAGAGTAATAAATAAGTTACAAGATTGTGAGCAACTGCAAAAATTACCTCGATAATGTTGTGAGATGGACAGTAGTCAATGGTATGATGATAAACGGGGTTAAAAGTAAGATTTTGAGTTTCACAAATAGGAAAAGTCCTCTCAGTTTTAATTACTGCGTTGATGGGGTGAAAGTTCCTTTTGGGGATCATTGTAAATACCTAGGTCTTAATATAAGGAAAGATCTTCATTGGGGTAATCATATAAATATGATTGTAAATAAAGGATACAGATCTCTGCACATGGTTATGATGGTATTTAGGGGTTGTAGTAAGGATGTAAAGGAGGGAGCATATTTGTCCCTGGTGAGATCCCAACTAAAGTATGGTTCCAGTGTATGGGACCCTCACCAGGATTACTTGATTCAGGAACTGGAAAAAATCCAAAGAAAAGCAGCTCGATTTGTTCTGGGTGATTTCCGACAAAAGAGTAGCGTTACAAAAATGTTGCAAAGGTTGGGCTGGGAAGACTTGGGAGAAAGGAGACGAGCTACTCGACTAAGTGGTATGTTCTGAGCTGTCAGTGGAGAGATGGGGTGGGAGGATATCAGTAGACGAATAAATTTGAGTGGTGTCTTTAAAAGTAGGAAAGATCACAATATGAAGATAAATTTGTAATTCAAGAAGACAAATTGGGGCAAGTATTCGTTTATTGGAAGGGGAGTTAGGGATTGGAATAACTTAACAAGGGAGATGTTCAACCAATTTTCAATTTCTTTGCAATCATTTAAGAAAAGGCTAGGAAAACAACAGATAGGGAATCTGCCACCTGGGTGACTGCCCTAAATGCAGATCAGTAGTGACTGATTGTGACTGATGGTTTCCCACCAACGTGGCCAATGTGAATAGAATTTTCAAATTGAAAATGACAGAATAAGCTCCAAGGGAACTCTCGTAGGTCTCCTATTCTTATTTCATTTTACAGTGAATTGAAGTCTATGTCCAACACAAAACGTACAAAATAGCCAGATAATTCACACTTAACTTCATAAACTGAGGTAGGTAAACTGACACCAACTACAGGATACCCACAAGAATTCGGCGGCCATTTTATTAGTTTTCCTTCACATTCATAGATAGCAACTGACATAGAAGGCCATCCTACAATTTAAGTGACATTGGCAAACAGCACTTTGTAGAAATTCGAGAATTGCATTCGAAACTATAATAAAATACCATGAAGAATACCACTTCTCTTCTTCGTTCTACCAAAGTACTAAAAGGAAATCATGCCAGTGCTTCACGCACTGTTTCTATTATTATTATTATTATTATTATTATTATTATTATTATTATTATTATTATTATTATTATTATTATTATTATTATTATTATATCATCAATACTTTGACAGAATTTAAAATAATTAGTCTAACTCCTTGTTTATTATCAGCATAGCTCTTTGTTGCAACCAAGTTAATTATTTTCAATGTTTGCAGTACTTGAGGTTAAGCAATGTAGCCGATATTATTTTAATGTACTTAGTTACTGTTATAATGTTCAAGTTTCTTTTCAGATTTCTAACTTCATTAAATATAATATGTTGTTTCATCAGTACAGTATAAATACTTAAGAATTAAGTTTAAGTATTATTTTTTTCCTGTAATAAATGTTCTGAATATTGCATTCCATGTAGATCAGGTGTTTCCAATTGGAGGCCCGCGATTTTTTTTTAAAGGAATATGAAAAAAGATTACGAAAAATATTTCATAGCTCGTCCAAAATATGTATTAGTTTTCGTACCCATTACAGACTCGAGTGAGAACTATTTAATTCCTTAACATTATCTCATGTTTTATGTATTAACATTACCTAATTAGATTACATATTATTGTTTAATTTAAATCCGAAATTTGGTGGAAAGTGAGTCCTCACATGTTAAACATTGACCATTATAAAAATTGCTATGCGATCCATCCCAAATCTTGACCTTCATTGCCAACCTAAGCCATGGAAATTTTATGCACACAATGAATACCAAAAAATATTTTCATTTCCATTCATGTAGGAGGTGGTTTCAGTTTTTCATTCTTTTCTTGTTGGTAGACTGGCTGGTACACAATGCTGCATTTTCGAAGATATTTTTAGGGAAGTATTCTTGAAAGTACACTGCTGGGATTTCAGCCTCTTGAACTGAATATCAATCTCTCACGAGGTCGATCTTTGGACTTGGACCAGACAGAAAAGATGAACAATTTTAAACTGCTATCCAGCGAAAATTTAGACTAAAAATGACTTCAGTGTTTGGGAGTGCATACGTATGTGAAAGTGTTTTATTCTTTCTATGAAATTCGTTAGTAATGAGTACAGAAGTCGACTTTCAGATTCTTACTTGCTCCACCTTATGAGATTAGCAACAGCAAAGCTGGAGGTAGACATTCTTTCATTGGTAGATGCAGCTGATCGACCACAATACTACCATTAAATTATCCTTTTTGATTGTTTTGATTATATTATTATTTTCAGTTTGTCCTTAGGTTGTTTTTTTTTTTTTTTTTTTGCCATCTGTAAATTATTAATTCATAAAAACTTATATTTTTGATTGCTCTTCTTCAACATTCAATAATTTTTCTTGGCATAATAGTGTTTGTTTATTTTAAATTCCACTCTTTTATGCAACTGTAAAACAGTGTTTTAAGCAACTAAAATTGCTAAGCCTTCGTTTCAGTTAAGCTACGCACTAATATCTTGCCCAGTTATTTCGATCAATATCGACCCCAACTAGTTTAGAGTGTTACATTCACATTAATAAAAACTAGGTTTCATTTCATGGAGTCATAACAAAGATGAACTAACGATGAATTAATAGAGACCAGTGGCGGCGCGTGACTTTCCTCACTGGGGGTTCAACAGAAGGAAGAATTCTTGTGCCGCCGCCCCCCCCCCCCCTTTTCGCCCCCACATACTACCTCTCCGATTTTGGTCCAAGTCCCTTCGCTTTCATCACTCACAAAAAATAAACAGGGAAAACAAAACATCCTGTTGGTAACTTCGCACCCACACATCCACTCGATTCTTTTGCATAGGGCCTATATCCATTCTCAATTTACGCACGATTTCTTTACTTTTAATCTGCCTCGTTATATCAAGATCAGGCAGTGGGCGGCCGGCATTCTTAATCTCGAGTTTGCGCTCAAGAGAGAGAGAAGAAAATTTTGTCTTTCTAGGTATCTGGACACTGTCCATACTCATTTCGAAGCTCCTTACCTTTCCCGAGAACAAAGATTGTGGACGCAACCACAATGCACAAAAACACACACACGGACATAAGATCGTACAATAATATAACGAATTATGATAAATACTCCAAAGTTTTATAAACACTAGTATCACACAGAAGGAAACTTTAGGGATGTGTGTTCGCACTGTTGACAACGTTGGTAACTTAATTTTACGAACTCGTGTGGGCTAGGCAGTTAGCATTTTCATTGGTATTATCTTCCCGCTATTTTTCGCCTCGATGATTTTTAAGTTAAGTTTCTCTCCAAGAAGTAATTACTCCAAAGAAGGCAAATAAATAGGTGTTCAGTAAGTATTAGTAATATTTTTGGGACAAAATATCAATCGGAATTTGGCACTTTTGGTAGTAATGATGCTTTCCAACACTAGTGTTAACTATATGTACTATTCTTTTCTGCCGTAGTTAAATTCCTGTAAGGGCAACAGATGGCAGGCATGTACTAGTTTTCTAACCCCAACAACACGACTTACGATTACGAAGACGGTGAGAGAGAGTGGCATATTGCGCATGCGTAAATCACGGATATTCGTTTCTGCGATATCCTGGTCTTGTCTACGTGTTGGTCGGCATCTCCCCGCACCTCACCACACCCTTCGCCCTGGTACGGACGGAGATGTGGCCTTGCATCGGGGGTGCATTCTAGACAAGTATCCAGCCAGGACTTCGCGCGGCTCGCTTGAATTGAAAGTCAGTACGAGTATATTACGGATAGATGAGCTTAGCAAAGGCTTCGAAATTGACAAAGCAGTTGTAAAAATTAAGTAGTTAAGTACAATGTGATATAAACTGGAGGTTCACTGCTCCATTGCGCTATACCAGAAACCGCCACTGATAGAGAGATCTAATGGACCTGGATTCGATTTCAATAGCTACTCTTCCTATGATAATGACGATGAGTTCAATGCTGTGCGATTGGAACACGCCTCAGTTGTTTGGAATTTATGAGTGCCTGAAAACGAGATAATCTCTGTTAGTAGAATTATTTATTTTACGACAAAATCCCAGGCTTCGACGTCGTTCCAGGCCGATGGAAATTGAAGGGACTTTACACATGCTATTATTATTATTATTATTATTATTATTATTATTATTATTATTATTATTATTATTATTATTATTATTATTATTATTATTATTATTATCAAGTAATGTAAGCAAACCTGAGGGCTCTCCGATACCACTTATAGAATTGTGATCGCCTTATTCGCTTTAGAATTAAATACGTGCAGTTATGATCTTTAAAAAATGGATAAGGATTATTTCAGAATGTTGCCTACACAGAGTTAGTATCTTTGTTAAGTCTGACAGTGTCGACAACTTACCTACTTAAATTCTTCATGGATACATTTTTAGTAGTGCAAAACTGTGAGCATCTAATGATTAACTCCCAAGAGTTCAGATTCTAGATCTCACTACGATAATTTGAGATCATTTATTAACACTATGGCTCGTGTATTAATCTAGCAGATCACATTCCCGCTCCAAATTATCTCTGTATATTCCAATACTACTTTCTCAGTCAGTTTCAGATTATATTTTGCAATGCAATTTATTTGCACTTGGCGTGTTAGATTAGTAATATTGTCTTCAGATTAATACTAAGGTACGTTAGTTCAAATCTTGATCAATGTACTCGATATTTCGGTATGAAAAGCGATGTCCCTGTGGTTGAGATTCCATAAAAAGGACTAGTTTTAGTGGTTCATGCTCACATTGTAATAGTAAGAATTATATTCTTCTAGTTGCAGTATATTAAAGTATGACTTTTGATCATTGTTTCAGGTTTTGATATTAGCGACTTTACTGTCAGTAGTCAATGCTGGCTTCCTAGGATCAACAGTTGGCTACACAGCTGCTCCTAGCGTGGGTTTCGCTGGTTCGCCCATCGTAGTACAACATGCACAGCAGCAGAACAACAATTCTTCTGAATCTGACAAGCATGATACTGTGTTGCTGGATGCCGTAACACTTCATGAAGCTAAAGCTATCGCCCACGCAGTACCGTTACATGCTACAGTCTACCATGATGGTCTAGGCGGTCCTGCGTTGGTAACTAAGACAGCAGTAGCTGCTCCTGTTGTCGCTAAGGCAGTCACTCCCGCCTTCACTCCAGCCCTCGGTCCCTATGGAGCCTACTACGCCACAGGATTCCCAGGAGCTCCAATTGTCGCTAAAGGCATCGCACCCCAATACATCACCAAAACACCCCTTGGTGTTGCCTACGGTGCCCCGTACTCTACATCAGTCATCACCAAGACGCCACTGGGAGTGGCATACGCTTCACCATACGCTTCACCCTACCCTGCACCGTACCCTGGACCAATTCTAGCTAAAAATCCATTGGGAGTAGCTTATGCATCAGCACCTGGAGTTCCTCATATCACTTTTGATGGATATGGCTTCCAGTATGCATACTGAAGACATGATACACTGAATGTCTATTAATTATATTTTATGTATTTATTATGTAAATAAAATGAATATTTTCTCTGCTCTAAAATTGTCCTTCTATCTCTACGATCGAAATTCAAACATTGCAACGCGCGAACACTAGCGATCTTCTCCCATAAAGCCTCGCAATAAACACGTCTTCTCAATCACCCGCCAATCTCTGAGTCAGCACACACGACCGACAGAAATTACTTTCAAGTGATATCATCTAGCAAATTAAGAATTAAATTTTCACATACATACTTTTGTCTCGGTTCGATTCACAGCTTTGTCATGGAAGATTTATATCCTAGAATGAAGGCTGGAACAGAGTGCACTCGTCCTCAGGAGAAAGTCTGGGAGGAGTGGGTTACAATCTCTCTTCTACTCGTCACAGAACTGATTTTTCCGCTTAAACTACAGGTACACTTCCTGTTACAAGGAAAAGATCAGTTGCATTAGGGAGATGGTGGGTTCGATCCCCACTGTCAGCAGCTCTTAAGATGGTTTTTCGTGGTTTCCCATTTTTACATCCGACGAATGCTGAGACTGTGCCTTAATTAGGGCCACGGTCACTTCTTTCCCAATCCTAGCACTTTCCTATCCCATAAGACCTGTGTTGACACAAAATAGTGATCACCTGAAAATGAATATTTCCGAGTACAAATAAGACCGAACGGAAGGAGTACATTATTATAGATATTTCAGGACTAATTTACGTAGGCTACCTATGTAGTATATATCTACAGTTTGCCAATAAAAACTGTACATAGGCCTATATGCTTTTAGAACGAGTTTAATTGAGAACAGTCGCTAGAAATTGTCCAAAATGCCGATTGTCACTTTTCTACTATAATAGCACTAGTACACAACTTTACTGGCATTTGTGTACTGGATAAAAAGTATATTACAAAGTGCTATGAGAAATTATTTATTTCGAACGACCATACGAAGGGACGAGGTATACAGATGGTACACGATAATAATTATGACCTTTTTCAAATTATTATTGATTTTATATTCCACTAAATAATTTCGTGGTTTTCACAGAGAGCAAGGTGCCGGATATTTTGTACCGAAGGTGTTGTTTTACGTGCCGGTAAATCTACTGCCATGAGGTTGGCGTATTTGAGCACTTTCAAATATCAGATGTCTGAGCTGGGATCGAAACCGCCAACTTGAGCTCAAAGAGTCAGCACTCTACCATCTGAGCTATTCATCCCGGTTCCAGTGTACGAGCTCGGTCAGGAAGTATACCTAACATTTAGACCAAAGCCATTAACTTCCCAAGTCTAGCCTTAGTCAGTTACAAATAGACACACAAATATAAATGTCACAGCCACACGAACTATTAGAGAGTCTCAACAGACAAGAAGTACACAGGGCTATCAACAGCGATATTCCAAGGAGTAGAATTGCAACTATCACCACTTGAGCAAGAGTCGGCAAAGAAGAGATGTGGGAAAATATATAGCATATATATATATATATATATATATATATAGCTGATGTACCCGTGCTTCGTTACGGAATTCTAGTGTACACGTTGTGAGCAGGATTGTATTAAATTGCATAGCTCTTAACGTTACCCTAGAAGTGCGATGGGGAAGTCACCAAACATATTTTCTGACATGAAGACTGAGTTAGGGAAATTTTACTGTAATGGTAGACCCGCTTGCATACCACCAGTCACAATCAGATTGGGGAGTTTTCATTATAATGGTAGACACTCACTCTCCACCTGCCTTTTTACATTATCAGAAAGACTGCCTTAGTGGTTTTCCCAACTGAAATGAATGACGTCAGTAGGAATGGTGCGATTAAAAGCAATGCTTTCATATGAAATACTGGATCAAATGAAACACCACACATTTTCTCTCTTTTAACGAACAGGACTACACTGCTGATCTAACAGTCCAAAGTTCCAAAACTGGAATGACCAAGCTGCAGACAGCCGTGATTCGTGAACCCGCTTCGTCTTTTTTCGGCGGGGAGAGGGTCGAATTGTGGAGATTCTCAGGGCAAAAACTATGCCCTTTTACTAATCTGTTTCCTAGGAGTACCCGATGAGTCGGAAAATATATCAATTCACTACACTGGCGGCGGAAAAATCAGAAGAGAAATCCCCTTCTTCACTGATAATTTAGAATAAAAAGAATGTAGAATTTAATAAAAGTACTTTTTTCAATTTGCTTTACGTCGCACCGACACAGATAGGTCTTATGGCGACGATGGGACAGGAAAGGGCTAGAAGTGGGAAGGAAGCGGCCGTGGCCTTAATTAAGGTACAACCCCAGCATTTGCCTGGTGTGAAAATGGGGAAAACATGGAAAACCATCTTCAGGGCTGCCGACAGTGAAGTTGATTTACCGCGTCCTTTAATCAAACCTTTAAATAATCGCTAGACTCTTTACAACTAGCTCGTAACTCATCACTAGCGTCCTTAATCATAACCTCTAACTTGTCCGCCAAGCACTCACTCTGAATTTTCATATCTCCCATCTGAATTTTCGTGTCTTTCACATTACTATTCAAAGTATCATTCTGGACTTTCATGTCCTCTATAATCTGCATTATCACGTTCATCTTGTCCTCACCTTCCATCATCTTCTGACCTTCCATCACAATACAACAAAATACAGAAATGAGTACGCTGGCTGTTAATGTAACCAGAATACTCCACACTACTATGGAAATAATTCACTACCTACTGCGTTTTCGCATACAAACACTATTAAAATTTTAATACAAAAACGAACAACTTTGCAACAGTTGCATAATTTAAAATTTAATTTGTGTGCTTGTATTTCAAATGGTTTAATAAAAGAAAAATTCTGAAGTTACTAAGTTAATCTGGATAAATATCCAAAACTTTTCGCTTCCATTAATTAATTAATGAAAATGCTAACGCATAAATTTTGAATGTAATTCAGCTTTACCACTTCCAAAATTTAAAATTTATTACCATAACATGAATTAAGCTTCAATAAAGCCTTAAGTACTGGCTTCCTTAAAATGCTTTGTGACTGTTTTTTTTATTTTTATTATATTATTATCTACCAAGTAATTATGCACCTCGTTAAACGTGATCATATTTAGCACTCTCGCTGGGCATGATTCGTTATGGCTCAGCGATAGTCCTCATCCGCTGGTATTATTTATAATGTGGCTTAGGCCTCAACATTATTTCATATTATCGTAACTATTTTTTCCAATGTATAATTCTCTAATCGTTATCGTAGCACCTCATCGTTATCGTGGCATCGAGATCCTCATCGTTATCGTGACATCAAAGCCCCATGTTGGGCGCCATTTCCTACTGAACCCTTGAACTTACCATTCCATCGTTGGTCGGCCACCGCTGCTGCAATAGAGCAATATCGAACTCTTAAATCTTGGGGTCATAGCGGGTATATTTCGATCACGATCTTGACCAAACGATGGGGTTCAGAAAAGAGCAAAACTACTTGAAATGAGGAGCGGATATATGCTTACTATCTTCTATTGAATTATCAAAATGCAAAAAAATCTATATATATATAAAATAAGAGTTTTGTCTGTACATTGCTCAGAATTTGAAAATAATGCTATTTCTGTATCGGTCATGTCCACAGTAACCAGGAAATGCACTTTTTACTTTTCCGTAATTTCTGTCTGTCTGTCTGTCTACCTGTCTGTCTGTCTGTCTGTCTGTATGTCTGTATGTATGTACATGCATCACTAGAAAACGGCCAAAGAGAATTTAATGAAAATCGGTATACAAAGTCGGAGAATAAGTCGCTACAATCTAGGCTATAAATACTTTTATTCACGCTGATAGAAATGGTAGTTTAGGGGAGGGCCTAAAATTTCATTTTCAAATATTTATGTTTTTAGTAGTCTTATCTTCATAAAAATTGGTATGCAAAGTCGAGGAATACGTCGCTTCAATCTAGCCTATGAATAATTTTTTTCACGCAGAGTGAAATGGTAGTTTAGGGGAAGGCCTAAATGTAATTTTCAAATATTTATATTATTAGTTGTCGTATCGCTAAATACTACATAACCAAAGTTATAGCGAATTAAATTTCCGACCATGTATGTCTTATACATTTTTACCGTACCGGTTAGGATAACACAGATATTCATGAATTTGTATTTTTGTTGGTAAGTCCATATCAACGCCGAGCCACGAGAAAATGGGTTAACAGAATTTAATGAAAATCGGTATATAGAGTCGGGGAAAAAGAAGCTACAGTCTAAGCTATAAACAACTTTATTCATCCTGGATTAAATTGTAGTTTAGGGGAAGGTGCCTAAAATGTAATTTTTAAATACCAATATTATTGGTCCTATCGAAAAGTACTGAATAAAAAGTTATAGAGAATACAATTTCCGATCATTTATCTTATTCAGTTTTACCGTACCGACTATGATAAGAGTGGTATTTGAGAGTCGGAAGAAAACCAAATGGGAAGGCCTATAATACCGAACAATGACATTACACTGACCATTGTTTATTGTGATGTTCTTTGTCTCTTATGCTGCCTCTAAACTCCGATAGATGGGATTACTGCTGCGTACCGAGTATAACAGTTGAATGTATATTGGCGGGAAATAGCCGGGGAGTTAGAAAACTTTCTTCTTTAGCATGCCATTCCCCTGGTTCATACATTTTCTTATACAGTTGGTACGTAACAAGCTGGTTCATCGTAGTATTTCAGCTATTCGATCCCTACTCTGACGCGCTGTTTTGAATAAGCAGTGTGCATACTTAAGGCAGAGCCTCACTTAGTAGTAGTAGTAGTAGTATGGCCTGGTCTAGAAGAACAATTTACCGAGCTCGATAGCTGCAGTCGCTTAAGTGCGGCCAGTATCCAGTAATCGGGAGATCGTGGGTTCGAGCCCGACTGTCGACAGCCATGAAGATGGTTTTCCGTGGTTTCCCATTTTCACACCAGGCAAATGCCGGGGCTGTACCTTAATTAAGGCCACGGCCGCTTCCTTCCACTTCCTAGGCCTTTCCCATCCCATCGTCGCCATAAGATCTATGTGTGTCGGTGCGACGTAAAGCAAATAGCAATAAAAAAAAAGAACAATTTAGGCCTTTTCCAAATTATAGCACCACAATATTCACTAAATAACTCAAAATTCAACTCTGAAAAGAGCCGTTTCTTAAGAAAAGCTTCTTTCTCTTCACCTTTGAAGAGGGGGTTTCTCTTCTGGCTTGGAGAAAAAATTTGCCTTCAAGTTAGATAGATTTTTCCGCCGCCAGTGTAGTGAATTGATACTTTCCGACTCATCGGGTACTCCTAGGAAACAGAAAAGTAATTGGGCATAGTTTTTACCCTGGGAGCCTCCACTATTCGACCCTGTGGTGCTGATAAAACCGGATGAGCTCTATAGAGAAACTGAAGTAATAGACGGTATTAGTGAACATGAAGCTGTTTTTGTCATAGTTAAAAATAAATGTGATAGAAAGGAATGTCTTAAAAGTAGGACTATTAGGCAGTACCATATGGCTGATAAGGCTGGCATGAGGCAGTTTCTAAAAAGTAACTATGATCGGTGGAAAACGATAAATAAAAATGTAAACTGACTCTGGGATGGGTTTAAAGCAATTGTTGAGGAATGCGAAAACAGGTTTGTACCTGTAAAGGTTGTAGGGAATGGTAAAGACCCACCTTATTATAACAGAGAAATAAAGAGACTAAGAAGGAGGTGCAGAATGGAAAGAAATAGAGTTAGAAATGGCTGTGGAAGTAAGGAGAAATTGAAGGAACTTACTATCTAGCAAAGAAGGCAGCTAAGGATAACATGATGGCAAGCATAATTGGCAGTCATACAAATTTTAGTGAAAAATGGAAGGGTATGCATAGGTATTTTAAGGCAGAAACAGGTTCCAAGAAGGACATTCCAGGAATAATTAATGAACAAGGGGAGTGTGTATGTGAGGATCTTCAAAAGGCAGAAGTATTCAGTCCGCAGTATGCAAAGATCGTTGGTTACAAGGATAATGTCCAGATAGAGGAGGAGACTAAGGCCAAAGAAGTATTAACATTTACATATGATAACAATGACATTTACAATAAGATACAAAAGTTGAAAACTAGAAAAGCGGCTGGAATCGATCATATTTCTGGGGATATACTAAAGACAATGGGTTGGGATATAGTACCATATCTGAAGTACTTATTTGATTATTGTTTGGTCGGAGGAGCTATACCAGATGAATGGAGAGTTGCTATAGTAGCCCCTGTGTATAAAGGAAAGGGTGATAGACATAAAGCTGAAAATTACAGGCCAGTAAGTTTGACATGCATTGTATGTAAGCTTTGGGAAGGCATACTTTCTGATTATATTAGACATGTTTGCGAAATTAATAACTGGTTCGATAGAAGGCAGTTCGGTTTTAGGAAAGGTTATTCCACTGAAGCTCAACTTGTAGGATTCCAGAAAGATATAGCAGATATCTTGGATTCAGCAGGTCAAATGGACTGTATCGCTATTGACCTGTCTAAAGCATTTGATAGGGTGGATCATGGGAGACTACTGGCAAAAATGAGTGCAGTTGGTCTAGACAAAAGAGTGACTGAATGGGTTGCTATATTTCTAGAAAATAGATCTCAGAGAATTAGAGTAGTTTAAGCTTTATCTGACCATGTAATAATTAAGAGGGGAATTCCTCAAGGCAGTATTATTGGACCTTTATGTTTTCTTATATATATAAATGATATGAGTAAAGAAGTGGAATCAGAGGTAAGGCTTTTTGCGGATGATGTTATTCTCTATAGAGTAATAAATAAGTTACAAGATTGTGAGCAACTGCAGCGTGACCTCGATAATGTTGTGAGATGGACAGCAGGCAATGGTATGTTGATAAACGGGGTTAAAAGTCAGGTTGTGAGTTTCACAAATAGGAAAAGCCCTCTCAGTTTTAATTACTTCGTCGATGGGGTGAAAGTTCCTTTTGGGGATCATTGTAAGTATCTAGGTGTTAATATAAGGAAAGATCTTCATTGGGGTAATCACTTAAATGGGATTGTAAATAAAGGGTACAGATCTCTGTACATGGTTATGAGGGTGTTTTGGGGTTGTAGTAAGGATGTAAAGGAGAGGGCATATAAGTCTCTGGTAAGACCCCAACTAGAGTATGGCTCCAGTGTATGGGACCCTCACCAGGATTACCTGATTCAAGAACTGGAAAAAATCCATAGAAAAGCAGCTCGATTTGTTCTGGGTGATTTCCGACAAAAGAGTAGCGTTACAAAAATGTTGCAAAGTTTGGGCTGGGAAGAATTGGGAGACAGAAGAAGAGCTGCTCGACTAAGTGGTATGTTCCGAGCTGTCAGCGGAGAGATTGCGTGGAATGACATTGGTAGACGAATAAGTTTGAGTGACGTTTATAAATGTAGGAAGGATCACAATATGAAGATAAAGTTGGAATTCAAGAGGACAAACGGGGGCAAATATTCATTTATAGGAAGGGGAGTTAGGGATTGGAATAACTTACCAAGGGAGATGTTCAATAAATTTCCAATTTCTTTGAAATCATTTCGGAAAAGGCTAGGAAAACAACAGATAGGGAATCTGCCACCTGGGCGACTGCCCTAAATGCAGATCAGTATTGATTGATTTTAAACCTCTCCCCGCCGAAGAGTGTTCACGGATCACGGCTGTCTGCGGTTTGGTCATTCCAGGTCTGGAACTTCAGACTTAGATAGGCAGTGTAGTTCTGTTCGTTAAAAGTGAGAAAATGTGTGGTGTTTCATTTGAACGAGTATTTCGTAATATGAAAGCATTGCTTTTAATCGCGTCATTCCTACTGACGTCA
This sequence comes from Anabrus simplex, assembly GCF_040414725.1. NCBI lineage: Eukaryota > Metazoa > Arthropoda > Insecta > Orthoptera > Tettigoniidae > Anabrus > Anabrus simplex. The sequence continues at coordinate 565,055,735 of NC_090265.1, read as the reverse complement.
TTGTATGTTCATTTCAGTTGGGAAAACCACTAAGACAGTCTTTCTGAGGACGTAAAAAGGCATTATAATGAAAACATCCCAACCTGATTGTGACTGATGGTATGAAATTGGGTCTACCATTACAGTGAAAATTCCGTCAGTCTTCATACTGTATGAGAAAAGAAGTTTGGAGACCTCCCGTTGCATTTCTAGGGTAACGTTAAGAGCTATATAATTTAAGACAATCTTGCTCACAACGTGTACACTACCTAACCTAGAATTCTGTATACAGTGTAGAATTCCGTAGCGAAGCACGGGTACATCAGCTAGTTATGTTATAAAATCATTCATCAAGAAAATTTTAATCATTTAACGTTTCAACGCAGTCACATTCCATTGCGTGAGTTTTATCAGTTACGTTTATCGAAGAACTTTCTTCGGAGAAAAGTAGAAATATCAGAGATTAGTGGACAGCGAAAACTAGAAAAACGAAAATAAAAACTGAAAATCGGGCACCGTTTGATCCAAACGATAACTGAGAATTAATCCACACGGTCCGTGGAAAATCTGACCTTCAACAAGTAGAATTCCAGATTTACATTTAATTAAGGTTATCCACCAGTCACATACCCTGACGGATATGGGAACACCCGCCGAATGGACCCTTAATCGAACCAAATTGACTATCAGTTGCTTCGGATAGGTTGCGAAATACTACTGTAAAGAAAGGTGTTCACTACAAGTTTACAGCATCAGTCATCATTAAAAATAAAATTTCACCCTGTATTGTCATCTCGTGGCACCCTTAAGTTATGAAATAATCCCGATGCTGAGACATGCATCGCCCAAACAGCTGCTCAGAAGGAACCAACAACAACTCGATCCGGGACGATCTTACGTTACGTCGTTCTGAAGGAACAAAATTGCGAAATGCAGGAAACACTTATTCAACATGCATTTAGAAGAAATGCTAAAACACTGAAGTTAAAGATAAAAGTGGTAAATCACTTTAAAATATTCTTATAAAACCAACGTTCAGGTTATAAACGGTTACGTTAAGTTTAAAAACTCACAAGTCCACATTATAAAATAAAATCAAAAATACCAAACAATCTAAGGAAATCTTTCCTTTACAACTATGACTACCATTACAGATCCATCTACTTATTGTTTGCCCCAATAAACTAACTACAAGTTGTTGATAGACCACAGTCAACTATTATAAAAATGAGAGAACGAAAATTGAAAATAAATATATTCCCAGCTGACGAATCGAAACCGCATTCGTAACTCAAGTCTCACATAAATAAGCTGTGTCAACACGCACACTATCAAAGCAATCGGACGTCTGAACGACAAAACAATTAAATCAAGAACTAAAATAAAATACTAAAGTTCAATGAACTCAAACGCGCGTGGCAAACAGCAGTAATATCAATCACCGTTAGCTCAGTATCCAATGCTGGACAAACCTCACGTTCATGCCACTAGTGGTTCCATAATCTTATGTAAACATCTTCCAGCTGGTAAGGGTTGTGCCGAAACATGGCCTCAATATTACTTTGCTAACACTCTTTCGCATTACATACACTACTGCAGATACTACCATCGTTCAAGTCACTTCTCACTTCTCAAAAACACCTAACCCAAGACTTGAATATATACAGACGACACCCTAAACCTATCGTCACCGGGCGAGTTGGCCGTGCGCGTAGAGGCGCGCGGCTGTGAGGCTTGCATCCGGGAGATAGTAGGTTCGAATCCCACTATTGGCAGCCCTGAAGATGGTTTTCCGTGGTTTCCCATTTTCACACCAGGCAAATGCTGGGGCTGTACCTTAATTAAGGCCACGGCCGCTTCCTTCCAACTCCTAGGCCTTTCCTATCCCATCGTCGCCATAAGACCTATCTGTGTCGGTGCGACGTAAAGCCCCTAGCAAAAAAACCTATCGTCAAGCCTACATAGTGTCTACACACCCTAACACTAACATCTATACACACACCTTCCTAAACCTATCGTCGAGCGTAAATAGGTATGTCTACTCATCAGTATACTCCTATGATACGCGTAAAGTCCTGAATATATCGTCGAGCGGAAACTGGGATGTCTACTCATCCTCTAAAATGTCAGGCGAAATCGTAACTTCAAACACATTCTTTGATATTTAGCTGGAAACCTTGTCGAAACTATAGCACACAATGAAATGAATCTTTCCACAGAATGAACGCAAGTCAGGAAATGCAACTAAGCTCCTATCCTGTCAAAAAAAACGTGAAATTGAAAATAAATAACGCGCGGCTACATAATCCACAACTGAAACACGATCTCGACATTCGCAGTGAAGTTTGGAAAAATACTAATGAATTTCAGCACACGTCTAACTACGTGATCGCCAAAACAGTAATCATCTTTTTTTTTTGGCTATTTGCTTTACGTCGCACCGACACAGATATGTCTTTTGGCGACGATGGGATAGGAAAGGCCTAGGAACTTGAAGGAAGCGGCCGTGGCCTTAATTAAGGTACAGCCCCGGCATTTGCCTGGTGTGAAAATGGGAAACCACGGAAAACCATCTTCAGGGCTGCCGACAGTGGGGCTCGAACCCACTATCTCCCGATTACTGGATACTGGCCGCACATAAGCGACTGCAGCTATCGAGCTCGGTACAGTAATCATCACCATCGCAAAAGTCCACACTGTAATTCTAGGGTGAGGTCCAAAAATCGCCTACCACCATCTCACTACTCCAAACATTCATATCCACGAAATATCCAGTGAAGCGAAATTCCTTGAATCTACACAACCAAACCATCACTTTAATAACGTCCAATATCTCATCCCACAATTGAATGATAATTAATCGTCTCGTAATATATGATATTTACTGAATGGAAATTTGTTACAGCAGTTAACTAACACCAACCGTGCGTTCAGAATGCCCTTCTATCCTTGAGGTCGCGTACTATAACCTTCATTATGCTAACTTTACATAAATCGTCATTTGGACTTAACTGCCAAGAGCTACAATCTTCTACAGAAATTGTTATTTCACGGGGAGTTCTTTGACTTGAAGTCTTAATGTGCGTCACAAAGCACTCACTTCGAACAACCTTCACCCGCTCAGCTGTTACGGATTGCTAACGGAATCTCAATACAGCCTGCCTCAGAAATATCACATTTAATATACAGCCTGTCTCAAAAATTCTTCGCCATCGACAAATATAGCCTGTCTCAAAAATTCATCTTCATCGCCTATCACGGCGGCATTACTCACAAAATACAGGCTTCCTACGCCTTCAACATCTACACAGCTATTATCTCAACATATCATTCCGGCACAATCCCTTTCTTCCTGTTTCAAAACCCTTCAAACCTCAATAGTCCCGTGACGAACAATTTTATAAGGATCTTCTCATTCATTTTATTACAACCATCGGACCTCAAGAACACAATAACACACCGTGATTTCCTGTATCACATGTCACAAAAATTAACTTCCCACGAATAAATATAACTTTATCAGACTTCACTGGATTTCGAGACGAAACGCAAATCTCACTCAACATTACTGTTAAATACAAATTAACATCGAAAATTTTATCCGGCTGTAAATATTATTATTATTATTATTATTATTATTATTATTATTATTATTATTATTTCGACTAAAAATTTCTGAACTCATACAATATTCGAAATTATGTTATTCACAACGACTACGTTATCGTTATCACCCTCCTAACTTTAATCAGTTTGAACAATATCTCAAAGAATTTTAACACATTATTTAAACTTCGTATTTGACAGTTTCTCAACGTGATTTTTACTGCCCTGAAGAGTTTCACACGACGACCAGAAATGTAACACTTTCACCTGATCATTATTAATATATTAATTCGACACACGCACTGAAAATTTTATTGGGACAAACAAATTCTATTCTACAACATTAATACAAATTTAGACAGACCTGTAAAAATGGTCATCTTGGAGATTCCGGCTACATTTAGCCAGTTAACCTCGTATTTAGCCGCTCATGGCTACAGGATTCATCATCTTCTTATATATACTTAACTTAAAAATGCACAGATTTTTACACTCGCTATCGATTAACGCCGCAAATAACGCACTTCCTTCGCGTTTTAGCATGCGACGAACCTCCTTCTCTACTGGCGACTGCGACTGTTTCCCAGGACACTGCTTTAGTTCACCCTAATATCCGGCCAGGTGTTTCAATAGATAACAAAATAATCAGACCTCTCTCTGACTAGCCTCCAGATTTCCTTTGACAATATCAAACACACACAATGTAATACAGAGAGGAAATCAGCTACGTATTTTAAACAGATAGCTATGCCTTCACTGTTTTCGTTGGTGGAATCGAATCCGGGACCCCTGTGACCAAAGGCCAGCACGCTAACTATTTAGCCATGGATCCGGACGATGTAGAGAGTGAACTTACGTCATTAATGCAAAGATTCAGTGACCACGGTGCAAGTTAAAAGTTTTTTTTGTGAAATCTGTGATATGTAAATCATATCTTCTATAAAACATTTTCCTATTTAGAGGCAATAATTTTTGCACCACTGAAAGAAAAACTCTCCATCATTCTCCCGTGGGCAAGGTTTTCCATTAGCAGCCAACATTGCACATGTAAACTGGACGTTGTGTAGTACTTGAACATCAACAAACTTTCGCTTTCCAGACCTTGAGGTAAGATGGGATCCTCGCGGGGGGCGCCGTGCACATATGAAATATATGTAGGGTTTTGCCGGACATGTCCTGCTTTTCAGTCATTTTGGTTATGTCCGGCCGGCATTTCTAATTTATCGACATTGTCCGGCATTTTTCCTTACAAGATTGCTCATTCAGGTTTTAGGCTGAAGACAGCATGTTATTGGATCGTACATCAACTCCATGTGCTCAGGGCGCTACTACCGAGGGTGGACATAAGTAATACTAATATTCGATATATTGAACTCGAAGTCCAGGCATCGATCAACCAATCAACGCACTTCATTTGCACGTTTATGTTGAGAGAAACCAGAAGTGTCGAGAGCTACAGTTTACACGTGCTTGCCATATGATTTGCAGCTATTGTGTTTGATTATCTGGTTGTCGCCGTAAATTATAGTGCGAGTATGCAGCGAGTGGAGTGAAATATTAATGTCATTGCATCCTATTACGTACCGGTATGTCATCTTTGCAACATGAAAGGAGTGAATCTAAAAAAAGACAGTGTAAATTTTCGGATAAACTAAAACATAAGTATCCTTGCTTTACTCACGGACGCAGTGAAAGTGAAGCGAAATGTGCAGTGTGTGATAGTTATGTTAATGTCGGATACAAAGGTGTTGGTGACTTGGGAAGACACGTTAACAGTGAAAAACACAAAAAGACGGTGAGAACTAGGTCAATATCATGTTCAATGTTATCATTTGTCACTCCCAAATATTCACCAGATGATAAAAAAATGTTCAAGCCGCAGAAGCTACAATGTCATTTCATACAGTTTTCCATCACCAGTCGTACAAATCAACACAGCTAAATCGAATAAGAGTATGTTCTTAGGTTCTAAAGTAGCACAGAAACTGATCTGTGCAAGAACTAAAACAGAAGCCATAATAAATAATGTTATTGCTCCTCACTCGACAGATATTATAATTGAAACTCTTAACAATAAAGTTCCATTTTTTGGCCTAGGAACAGATGTAAGCAATCATGTTGCACTAAAGTTGTTTCCAATTGTCATCCAATTCTTTGATTACAAAAATAATGGCATTCAGATAAAAGTTCTTGATTTACAAGCATGACCAAATAAAAGTTCTGAATGTATTTCCTCCTATATTTCAGATACTCTCAAAAAGCATAAAATTACTTCTAGATGCATTGCATTTTCTGGAGACAATGCCAATGTTAATGTTGGAGGCCTTGCACGCAGGGAAGGGAAGAATGTATTCTCTGCTCTCAAAAAAGACTTGAATGAAAACATAGTAGGTGTTGGATGTCCTGCTCACATTCTACATAACTGTTTGCAACATGGAGCTGATGCTCTTCCTGTTGATATTGAGTCTGTGGTGATGAAAATTTTCAACTTCTTTCATATATATGCAGTGCATACTCAGTAAATGAAAGACTTTTGTGAATTTGTTGATGGAAATTATCTGCAGCTTTTAAATCATTCTAAGACTAGGTGGTTAACATTGTATCCAGCAGTTGAAAGAATCTTGCAATTGTTCCCAGCTCTGAAATACTACTTTCTTTCTCAGGGTACGAAGTCAGTGCCTTCATCAATTAGAAACTTCCTTGAAAATGACTTTTCAGAGCTCTATCTTTTGCTTCTTTCCTCAACCATGCACATTTTTCACTATAACATTTTGTCACTTGAGAAAGAACATAATTCAGTTGTATAAGTGCTTGAACTATTAGAATCTGCCAATCTTCATTGAAAAGCAGACTTGAAGGTCAATTCATTCCCCCTCAAAGTCAGACAGATGTTAAATACATTTTCAGAAGATGGTTTGGATAAAGAATGCAAAGTGTTTATGGAGAATGTATCTTGTTTCTATGAAACCTGCACAGAGTACTTGGATAAATGTATGCATTCTATAGAGGAATTCAAGTGTTTCAAATGGTTGAAACTTCAAAACATTAAAGACCTCAGCTTTGACGATATTGTACCATGTATTCAGTACTTACAGTCAAAAGGTGTAGAAATAGATGATTCAAAATTATTCGACCAGTTCTGCAACGTAAGGGCTTATTCTAAAACTTCAACTTTGGATAAAGATACAACACTGGACCAACAATGGTCTGTTTTTTAATAAGTGCCCATTGAAGTATTTTCTGAACTTTTGGACATTTGCCAGATTTTCTTTGCCATACCAGGCAGCAATGCCTCCACTGTACGTGTGTTTTCATTCATAAATGCTCAGTGGACAAAGGAAAGGAACCGTTTGTTGGTAGAATCAGTGAAAGGAATGTTACTTGTGAGGTTCAATTTCAAAGATGTGTCGTGTGAAGAATGTTATAAATATGTACTTCAAAAAAATAACTCGCGTCTTCTTTCAAAAGCAGGTTCTGTTGAAAAATACAGCTTCAAGGAAATGAACTGCAGCAAGGAGAACTTTAATTAAGACTATGTATGTTTATCACACTTAAAATTCGTTCTTTGTAGTCAAGGTTGCGGGGTCGAATCCCGCTGCAATTGGTTGGATTGCTTCAGTGTGAGAGATCCTCACTGGTAACTTTACTGCCACATTGAAGGATCCTATATACGACGGAATCTCTTAAAACGGGTAGCACTTGAAAAGCCATAAGGACACACAGTAATATTATTGGTAGTTTTCTGATCAAATACTACTGGGTTGTCCGAAAATATTTGAGATGCCAGAGATCCCACTGAAGTTCCTTTATATGGTAGTAAATCTACCGACACGAGGCTGGCGTATTTCATCACCTTCACATACCACCGGATAGCTGGAATCAAACTCGCAAACTTGAACCGTCCAACCTCTTATCGGCTCAGCGCTGCCACTCGGTATACATTTTGTGCGTTAAGGAAAATAATGATTCAATAAAGCACCCCTATTTCTGCCATTTTACAACTATTTTAAAATCCACTACTTGAAGAACTGGATTGCCTTAGATATGAAGTAGTTTTTCCAAGTACTCTCTGGGGGCGTTAAAACCTCCAAATAACTTTCCATTCATAAGAACTCGGATGTTCCAGTGTACGGTCGGTATAATAGATGTACACAATGCATCCCAATTAACCTCGTTAAAGAGAGACACGAGAAGCCTCGCGAATATTCTGGTATAATTTACCCAATTACTTGTAGAGAATACCCCAGTCTTATCGCCTTTTTACTTGAAGTATCTGAGCAGAGAACGACTTTCAAATCTTACCAGACACATTCTGTGCAGACAGTTTTGCAAACCCCATTTGATACGTTAACAGAACTTTGGCGGTAGATTATACTTCACAAAAGTCTTTAGACATCTGTTTATTATTGTTACGGGGTTACCCGTGGAGCAGAAAGAGGTGAAAGAAGGTGCTGAGGTCTAACTACAATGTCAAGAATTGAATTTAAAACTTAAACTGAAGGTTACATTTTCAGAACTTCACACAATAGACATGACAAGATCTTCATGACAATATTGCAGGAACAAGTAACAATCATTGAATAAGATTGGGAAAACGTCCAAGATTTCGGAACCTTAACACTTTGGGCTTTAAGCCCCTAGTTTTACAATTTCCTGAGCTACTAGCTCAAATTTACAAAAGAGCACAAAATTGTACAAGGGCGGAAATCCCCCAATTCAAAGGGCACTTGCTCCCAAAATTACAACATCTAGCCCTCAAGAGGCATTCATTAATCTTACAAAAACTTTGAAAAAGAGCTAACAGGCTCTCAGTTTTCCAAGCCTACTCAAGGCAACATCAACATACAATTTCTGGCCTCTCAAGGCACCATTTACAATTGGAAAATGATTATACAGGGGTATTTAATACCCAACCTATCGGGCCTCCATGGAAAAAGAATAACGGTTAACTAACTGGCCCGAACACAAAATGAATGGAGGCGAATACCTGCACTCCTAGATATGAACACTTTAAACCTAAAGGGCACTAGGCCGATGAAACAGGGGCTATTCCCAAACTACTGAGGTGACTCGTATAGGAATTTAACCAATAACAGAATGAAAAACAGTAATGAAACGCAGTCACCTCAAACCAAGATGAAGGGGAGCTCGAGAGGGTACATCCCTCTCTATCCCCGATTTACAGTTGAAGATTTATGAAGTTTTTACATTAGCCGGCAGAAAGTTACATTTTTAGAAAGGCAGGTTACATAGTTAACGATTCGGTCCTTTCCCTCGGGTTAAACTGCGGAGTAAGCAAGAAAGAAAAGACGTTATGTGGCCATTACCTTGTTGATGTACGGCTGACCGAGGAAAGAGGCCGCCCGCCTCCTGCTTTGACACACACACAGTAAGATGACGATCAATTGGCCAAGAAACGAGAAAAGCCGCAGTTTATAAACCCTCAGGGAAGGTTCGAGATAATTTACGATTAATCAAGACACGCCCTCTGAATTTTATTGGTAGGTTTCAAAAGTAACACACAGAATCAGAGAAGAAGCCTGTGATAGGTGGAATATTAATTACAGAAAGTGATTGGTTGGGTTCAAAACTGGCGGAAGGAAAAGGTAAATATTGCCAACATAAAAAATAAATGAACATGAATTAGAAAAAAACTTATGAATACAAAACTTCTTTAAATTATAGGTTCTTTCACTTCACACCAGGGTGCATTGTCATAGTTTTTAGTGGTGTCCTCTGTGGAAGAATGTCCAAACTTCTTGATGAATGTCAAACAAAACAAGTAGAAATTCACTCAGGTTAGGAGACAATACAATAACAAAATGACATACTATTTCGGTGGTGACATCTTCTGATTAAAGTTCCAAGTCCGACTCGTTGGCTGAACGGTCAGCGTACTGGCCTTCGGTTCAGAGGGTCCCGGGTTCGATTCCGGCCGGGTCGGGGATTTTAACCTTAATTGGTTAATTCCAATGGCACGGGGGCTGGGTGTATGCGTTGTCTTCATCATCATCATCATCATCATCATCATCACCACGACGCGCAGGTCGCCTACGGGAGTCAAATAGAAAGACCTGCACCTGGCGAGCCGAACCCTTCCTGGGATACCCCGGCACTAAAAGCCATACGACATTTCATTTCATTAAAGTTCCAACATGTTGTATTATTGGTTTCACATTTGATTGATAGAGGAGTTCTTTTAGGCGCTCATTTTGAATGCGCGGCGTATCGGTGTACCTCCTGGTACAATTATTATTATTATTATTATTATTATTATTATTATTATTATTATTATTATTATTATTATTATTATTATTATTCTGTACTCAGCTCTCCTTGGTTTACCTTCGTTTCCGTCATAACATATATCCATACCATCACTATTGTTCTCCACCATCCTAGGACCATCTACTACATTATTCAACCATCCCAGTATGGGTCTTCCTAGTCCCTTACGTTTACACTGAAATATTCTAAATATTATTTTGTAGCTCTTTCCTCTGCTATTCATATAAGATGCTCAATACATTCTAGTCTCCAGATATAATTGTGATGGTGATATTAAATAAGCTATATTTCCTGCGTATTTTTGTAATGATAATGTTATTGGTGTAACGTCTCCCTAAATACGTTTACGGCTTTCGGAGACGAAGATGTAACGGGAATTGAATCCCACTGAAATACTTACACGTCCTTGCAGATTTACTGACAGGAGACTGGCGTATTTAAGCACCTCCATACACCACCGGACTGAGCCAGGACCGAACCCGCCACCTTAGGCTCAGAAAACCAGCGCTCTGTTACCAGAACAACTCAGCCCGCCACGCGTAAATTTCAGTTTCAACTTCTTCAACATTCATTACTTTCTCGGATAGGTCCTTATCTTTTCCTCAGTATGTTCTTTCCTGACGTTCAATCATGTCCACAATTTTCAGTCATTATTTTCTGTTTCAGCACTGTATACAACATAGGTCTTATTACAGTATTACAAATCTGAACTTTCGACGCTGAGATATACTGCTTTCTTAGACTTTTCATCAGAGTATTTTAACATCTATGTAATTCTTATATTTACCTTTTCCTACAATTTATTCTCGTATCTCACCAAAGAGCCCAGCTATTTAAAGCTGCCTACCCTACAAAATACTGTATACGCTCCCTCACTTCCATATCCTCATTTCTGTGAAATCTTTACCAAAAATAGGAATGTCGGTCTTACCTTCATTTATCACCATCCAGAATGGCTTTCCTGCCTCTTTCATTCCCTCAACAATATGATTTGTTTTAATTTAATTTTATACACTGCTTTACGTCGCACCGACACAGGTCTTAAGGCAACGATGGGGCAGGAAAGGGCCAGGACTGGGAAGGAATTAATCGTGGCCTTGATTAAGGCACAGTCCCAGCATTTGCCAGGTGGGAAAATGGGAAACCACGAAAATCTATCTTCAGAGTTGCCGTTAGTAGGTTCGAACCCACTATCTCCCGAATGCAAACTGACTCACTGTTTTAAAAGGAAGTATTATATTACTGGGCAACCGTCCTCTACTAATTCTATTCAGAAGGAAAATAGAAGTCCGACACTTCGAAGAATGAAGGTATCGGTAAAAGAAAAGGAAGGGCCACGAAGGCCTCGCAAGTGGAAGCAATGCAAGGCTCAGCTAGGGGAACCGTGATCGCCAACCCACGCTTCCTCGTTGAGAACCCCTGATTCCCCTTTTAGTCGCCACTCACGACTGGCAGGGGATACCGTGGATGTGTTCTACCGCCCCCACCCAAAAGGGGTAAGAATAGAATCCATGTCGTAAATACTGTACAACTTTCGCTCGTCCATATTCAGTAAGAACACAAAGCATCCACTGATGGGATAATAAGGGAGGACGTAGTCAAATATCAGTACTACTCTTTGGCTGAATGGTCAGCGTTGAGGCCTTCGGTTCAGAGGGTCCCGGGTTCGATTCCCGGTCGCGTCGGGGATTTTAATCGCGTCTGATTAATTATTTTGGCTCGGGGACTGGATGTTTGTGTTTGTCCCAACACTTTCCTCTTCATATTCATACAATATACTACACTACCAACCACCACAGAAACACGCAATAGTGATTACATCCCTCCATATAGGGTTGCGTCGGGAAGGGCATCCGGCCGTAAAACAGGTCCAAATCCACATGTGCGACACAGTTCGCACCGCGACCCCACAAATGTGGGAAAAGCGGAAGAAGAAGAAGAAAAAAAAAGAATAAACTTATTCAAATATCACGTAGCAGTCTTTTAGTTGCTGCTCTTCTGTTCCTGAAAAAGTGGACTCGATCTCGACTGAAGTGATATTTGAGAGTATTTAAATGCGACAGCTGCATGTCGTTGGTATCTGGCACGTTTAAAAACTTCTGTGGGGTAAGTTTTTGACACCTCTGACCCCTTAAAAATCTACGGTAATTGTAGGGACGCACCAATAACATTATCATCACCTTGAAAGAAATTAAAACACGCATTTTCAGATGGTCGATTACATTCAGAACGATCAAACACATACCTGTCAGAGATATCAAAAGTTCCCAGTAAACTTAATATTAATGTTAATGCAGAATGGGCCATGTTATTTGTTCATTCATTCATTTAATCATACATCCGGCTCCTTGACTGAATGGTCAGCGTGATAAGCTTCGGTTCAGAGGGATTCAGATTCGATTCCCGGCCGGGCCGGGGATTTAACTGCATATGGTTAATTCCTCTAGCTCGGGTACTTTGTATTTGTATTCATCTTTATATACATCATCTACAACCAACACACCACACTATAGACTACCACAGAATAATGTAATAGTGAATACATCCCTCCACATACGGTTGGTGCAGGACAGGCATCCGGCGTAAAACTTAGCCAAATCCACATCTCTGCCAACCCCATTAAGGAAAGAGGTCAAGAATACTAAGAAGAAGGAGAAGAAGAAGAAGAAGAAGAAGAAGAAGATGATGATGATGATGATGATGATGATGATGATGATGATGATGATTTATTTAATCCTCAAATATCGGTCACCACAGAACATAAACCCACTTAATAATCTATTAATTATGGAAGAAACAATTAAATATTAACGAAGGAATATTAATAGACAACCGTGGTCTTTGCGGAAAGTGGACTAGTACTTACTTGAGGATAGAACTGACATACCCCGAACTTGAAATATAATACTCGGGCCAGCTGTTGAAAGTCATAAAGATTCTGAACCGACACATAACTGAGTTCCCGTAAGCATATTGCAGTTCTGGCAATAGAACAGATGTTTGATAGGGAAGTGGTACAACAGTTTCCTAAATTAGCATATTCGTTATTTATTGTCTTAGTTAAAGCTTTTATCGCTTATATTTGGGAGCAATGTCAGACCCATATCAGAATTTCGAGGTCACCATCCACGTCTCACCAGTTACACATCCTGGGAAGAGGCAAGGCCATTATCAAATCAGGATCCCGTAATCATGGCCTTCTCTCGTAAATTATAACTCCCTGGGATCTCGAGTTGAAACATTTTTATTAATGAATTACCTCGGTTGAGTTACTTCCAAGACTCTCCTGCCATCGCTCCTCTCATCTCCCTTCGTCAGTTTAAGTTCTATACAAACACTGAAACATAGTTGAACTATACAAACGAGCGAGCTGGTTACGCAGTTCGGATCATGGGAGATGGTGCGTTTGAACTCCACCGTCGGCGCCCCGAAAACTGGTTTTTGATTTCCCATTTGTATACCAGGAAAATGCTTAGGTGGCCGCTGAGTTGAAGCTAATAAAGCGTCACTTCACATATTTATAAATATTTAAATACAAAATTTTGTTCCACACATTTCACAAAACTTTTTATTCCACTATCCAACATATCTGTATTGGAAGTAAGTTACATTATTTTGCGAGTGGTTTGGCGTCGCACCAACTCAGTTGGGTTTTCTGGCGGCGATGGGATAAGAAGAAATGAAGTAGCCGTGGCTTTAATTAAGACTCTGTCCCAACATTTTCCTGGAGTGAAAACAGGTAACTACATAAAACTATTTTCAGGGCTGCCGACGTTGAAGTTAATGCAAGCTCATAGCAACGTGACCCGAACTGCACAAGCCAATTCGTTCGGAAGTACGTTACAATTTAGCATTTTTCTTTCAGCATTATGTTCAGTTTGGCATAGAATCTTTCCAAAACTGCATATTTAAGGTCGATTGCCATGACAACCAAGTAGAATGTATGGTTGGCTAAAACGAGTTTCAAGTCGAAATGCATCTCCTTTCCAGGTTTCTCCGAGGAATTCGGCAGCACATTATCGCCTTTTTCGACTGATACATTGACACGGCCAAAAGCGAAGTAACAGTACACTTTAAGCCATCCCTTTCCCACTCCTCACTGTAAATCTCTCACACTACCAAATCTTACTTCAGCATTTTCAGCCCGTGATTTTCGTACGAACACAGCAGATAGTTTTGAATTTGCGAATATTTGTTAAAGTTAGCTATTAAACAAACAAACCCCATTGTCCAACAGCCCCGAAGGGTCATGGCCTATCAAGCGACCGCTGCTCAGCCCGAAGGCCTGCAAATTATGAGGCGTCGTGTGGTCAGCACGACGAATCCTCTCGACCGTAATTCTTGGCTTTCTAGACCGAAGCCGCCATCTCACCGTCAGATAGCTCCTCAGTTGTAATCATGTAGGATGAGTGAACCTCGAACCAGCCCTCAGATCCACGTAAAAACTCCCTGGCGTGGCCGGGAATCGAACCCGGGGCTTCCGGGTAAGAGGCAGGCACGCTACCCCTACACCGCGGAGCCGGCAAAATTAGCTATTGCACAGTAAAATTAAAACAGAACATTTCTATTTAATTAGTGTCTCATTACACGAGCGTAGGGGGCATAAGTCATGGCAATGTTTTTCCTGCACGAATAAGAGATCCACCACACAAATGGAAATATACAGAAAGGAGTGGGGAGCGTAAGGTTCTGTAGAATGTACTGTGGAGTAGATTTATCAAATGTAGGATATAAAGCGAGAAAACCTGCCAGCCTTGAAATCCGTGTGCTACATAATGTTTATTCTCGGAGAGTACAGTAACCTTTACGGTAAACCCTCAAAGTAGTTCCCTAGATCGTCTACAGCCGGGCTGAGTGGCTCAGACGGTTGAGGCGCTGGCCTTCTGACCCCAACATGGCAGGTTCGATCCTGGCTCAGTCCGGTGGTATTTGAAGGTGCTCAAATATGTCAGCCTCGTGTCGGTAGATTTACGGGCACGTAAAAGAACTCCTGCGGGACAAAATTCCGGCACCTCGGCGTCTCCGAAAACCAAAAAGGTAGTTAGTGGGACGTAAAGCCAATAGTATTATTATTATTATTATTATTATTATTATTATTATTATTATTATTATTATTATTATTATTATTATTATTATTAGATCGTCTACAACACGTTGCCATCGATGAGGGAGACGTCGCCTTACCATGTGTGAATTTTGCAATCTCATATTTCACACCGTTGGCGATGTCCTCTCGTGTCCCATGCAATTTAGTTTTATCACTTTGGGGATGAGGTCAAAATCGCACGGAGATAGGTCCGGTGAGTATGGCGGGTATTTCAGTACTTTCCATCCCCAGCATTGAAGTTGTCCCCGTGCAGCCTTTGCTGCAAGCGTTCTGGCGTTGCCATAGAAAAGGATGACATTGCTGAGAAGATCCGGGCATTTGTCGCTAATGGCACGACGTAACTGTCTCCGCAGGAAGCTTCTGTTGTACGTTGCTGCCACCGTTGTGCCATGCGGAACGAAGAGATACGCAGTCACGCCTCTGACGTCGTAAGCCACAATGGCCGTCAGGTACACGGGGGGGGGGGGCGGTTTTTCCAGAACTTCTGTCCTCGAGATGATCCTGCATGTCACCATTCTGCAGAGCTCTGGTTCATATGCCCTGAACCAAAATTCATCCACGGTCGCTGTTCTCTCCAGCATATGATCGGCTTCCTGCCGATAGAATACCAAGTGGTCAGGGCAAATGGCATACCGTGTCCACTTATGCACGTTAGTGAGTGAACGTGGCGCCGGTGGTGGTGGTGATTATTGTTTTAAGAGGAAGTACAACTAGGCAACCATCTTCTATATAACACTAATCAGAAAGAAAATATTGAAGGGATCGGACACTTCAAAAATGAAGGTATCGGCCAAAGGAAGACAAGGGCCACGAAGGGCGTCAAAATGACAGCTCCCTAGGCCTCGAGTGCTATAATACCGTCGGGGTGGGAAAATAACAAGAGTTGGCCAAGGAAAGTCGGATAGGATAAATGAAAGTGAGGAGCCTGGCATAAGTGGAAGCAATGCCAGGACTCAGCTAAAGGCCCGGGAGCCTGCAGTCTCATCGTCCTGAGAGCCCTGTCCATGTGTCCAATGCACCACCATCTCGTGCTGTGTCCATGTACTCTGAGTGGCATGCTTATCCTCTTTGGCCATGCTTTCCAGGACATATGGCAAATATGAGGAAAAACTAGTTGCCATAACTTATGACCCAACTCTCGTATGTGCCAGTTTAACGTCGAGCATCGCTGACGTGAATGTATTGTTCAGTCGTCGTGCAAGCAGAAAAACCGCGTCGTCATTAGCTCTATTGATCAGGAAGATGAAGATGATTCGAAATGAGTAGAATAAAGTGAAGGAACGTACACTCGAAGTATGAAGATAAAGAGAGTGCTTTAATATGTGATGGCCTACGATGTACTGAATCCTTAAATCTTTCAACAATAACGACGCGTACGACAGCTAGACATATATAAATGCGCCAGGAAAGTTGCATCTCAATAGTTCACCTTCCTCTTTTCCTACTAAACAGGCATTTTCCAAGGAATTTTGAGGTAAAATTTGCAAACAGGGTGTTAAATTTTGTAACACATATCTTGTCTCAATAAGGACGTAACATTAGTTGAAATAATTAAGGAATAGAATAAATTGCAACGTTGATTTTATGTTTGTACTGTACGAAGCATATTATTTATTTTTTTGCTAGTGGCTTTACGTCGCACCGACACAGATAGGTCTTATGGCGAAAATGGGTTAGGAAAGGCCTAGGAGTTGGAAGGAAGCGGCCGTGGCCTTAATTAAGGTACAGCCCCAGCATTTGCCTGGTGTGAAAATGGGAAACCACGGAAAACCATCTTCAGGGCTGCCGACAGTGGGATTCGAACCCACCATCTCCCGGATGCAAGCTCACAGCCGCGCGCCTCTAATTGCACGGCCAACTCACCCAGTCGAAGCATAATTTAAGAAACATTGAAAGTAATTTAAAGAACCATTTTTTACACGAATTCAACTTGGGGGTGAGGTCGTAAGGATCTCTGCTTCCAAAAGAACTTCACCAGTAGTTCAATTCGGGGGCCGCTACTGCATTCTAGTCCTCTCGGGTTGACAGGAAAGACGTTTCACACTTTAAATAGAGACTACGCTCTCTTTCCTGTCTGACTTCCCCTGGTCAACTCATAATTCTCCGACCCTTGACGGGAGAGAGTGCTTCTTTTCTCGCCTTTCATAGAGCTTCATCTTCTTAACAAGATACTGTACACATTCAACGATGCATCGGGATTGTTTCTATTCCTATTTCGGTTGACATCTAGAGGTTACGAACATCTCACTCGTCTGACCAAAAATTGAGATAGCTAAATAAAATTCAGGAAATTAAATCGTCAAAAATACTGGTAATGTTTGACAATTGAGTTTTCTGAATTTTTTTAAAAAATCTCAGTTGTCTGGGTTTTTGCACAGCAATCAGCTCCATCGTCAGGAGATCCTTACTATCTCGAGTGGGCTCACCAACTTCGGTATAGCCCAGAGCAGAGCAGGGCAGGTCTCATGTCTACCTACCCAGCCTCGCCCGTGACTTACTTTCACTTTCTCGTCTCGCTTCTGAAAATAGAACTAAGACTTAATATCACTTTGTCAATTGCAAGCTTCTTGCTCAACACGCGCGTCACCGTCGCGTCGGCGATGACTGTTGAGTCTCTTCTATCTGTACGTCTGCGGAGGTGAGTGGTAGGAGTATTATTTAATTTTACGTCGCGAAATAACCATCCTTATTCTAGATCCTTATTTTACAGCTACATTAGCATTGCTTCTCAAACAGTTTCTTCCTGCTGTGGCGTAACCCTCCCAAGATTGTGAGTTCGGTCTCAACTGAGATCACTTATATTTTCGAGCGTATTTAAATGCGATAACTCCGTGTCGTTGATTCCGGCACTTTTAAGAACTCCTGAGGGACAAAATCACGACACTCCGACGTCTCTTAACAATGAAAATTCGTTAAATAAATAACATTCGGGTTATTTTTGCTACTAGTTTTACGTCACGCCTATTCCGACAGGTCTTATGGTGACGATGGAGTAGGACAGATCTAGAAATAGGATTAAAAGGTTTAACTGGGAAGGAAGTGGCCGTGGCCTTAATTAAGATACAGCCCACCATTTGCCTGGTGTGAAAATGGGAAACCACGGAAAGAGGGATTCGAACCCACTATCTCCCGAATGCAGGATCTCAGTCACGTGACACGAACCACACAGCCAACTCTCTTGGTGAATAACATTATTATTATTATTATTATTATTATTATTATTATTATTATTATTATTATTATTATTATTATTATTATTATTTCATCTTTCCTACATTAACTCCCTTGGACAACTCCTGTTTTCTTGCGACTGATGGTATTAGGTCTGAGCAAGACCGACTACAATATATCAGACCGTAATATCAAAACCAAGATGGTGGACGTCGTGGGCGCAGTAGCTGCCGACTGATGAAAGTTAGGGTAGCACGCAATAACTTCATTTCGACGATAAACCAACTCACGATTTTCGGAGATGTCGGAATTTAGTGCCGCAGGAGTTGTTTTACCTGCCAGTAAATTTACCGACACGAGGCTGACGTATTTCAGCACCTTCAAATACTACCGGACTGAGCCGAAATCAAACCCGCCAAGTTGGGGTCAGAAGGCCAGAGCTTCAACCGTCTGAGCCACTCAGCCCGGCGTCATATTAAATTATTGTGTTGATACCATTGAAAGAGCTACACAATATCTGGTTCAATCAGCCAGAAATTACGAAAAGATCACGTACATATTTTGCGAACGGTGGTAGGTAATTTAACATGATAAATGTAACATCCTAGGGAAAATCACTGTTGCACCGATGAAAACGCTTCGCGAACAAGTACTCATCACACATAAACAACTAGAATCACACATATTGTGCTAGAATAGATGGACAACCCTACAGCAAAAGAGAACAACAAGCTGATTATTTCGAAATTTCACTTAGTCAAATAACGTTTTCTCTTAGATTACACTTTGCTGGATAGATGGAAATACATTATAAAACTGTTAAAATGATATTTATAACATCATTTGGAATGTTTAAAAATAATTTAAGGTTCGAAATTCCTCGATTTATTCACTCTCATAAGAACTATGAAACATAACGTGTTGCCTTAGTTTCGAAGTGGTGGACAATTTCTAATGTTCAGCACTCGATGAAAATGAAGTACACCCGAAAAGATTATGCCAGCTCAATGAACAGCCCCGGTGATGTTAAGCCTTCCTTACTGGAAACTCTTAAATCGTATGTTGACATATGATATAGTAGCACTTCCAACCATGATGGTAAACTTAGAAATGAAGCGTTCAAACACTAAAGATATAATAGGATTTTCCCCATTGAAGAACATGAGTGAAACAACTCTATTGACTCTAAACAATGATGTCTTTAACCTACATGGACGAGCTACAATTTGGTGTAGACTGCTTGATAGCAGATATCCACAGCATGAATCGGAAGGTATTGGTACAATAAAACCCCTGAGTTACAAACAAAGCTAATCCCTGCAAGTCATCCTGTGGGTGGGGGCGGTAGAATAACACCCACGGTATCCCCTGCCTGTTGTAAGAGGCGACTAAAAGGGGCCCCAGGGGCTCTGAACTTTGGAGCGTGAGTTGGTGACCTCGGGGCCCTCAGCTGAGTCCTGACATTGCTTTCACTTACTTGTGCCAGGCTCCTCACTTTCATCTATCCTATCCGACCTCCCTTGGTCAACACTTGTTCTTTTCAGACCCCAACGGTATTACGCATGGATTCCTCGGGAGTCTTTCATTTTCATGCCCTTCGTGCCTCTTGTCTTCCTTCGGCCGATACCTTCATTTTTCGAAGTGTCGGACCCCTTCCATTCTTTCTCTGTGATTAGTGTTATATAGAGGATGGTTGCCTAGTTGTACTTCCTCTTAAAACAATAATCACCACCACCACCACCATCCCTGCAAGTCACTATTTCTTCTATGTAACAGTGTGCAGATTGGATCAGTCACACTATAAGTTTTGTTATACACCAAGATCTAGCCAAATGTTCCCGCAGGCAAGCACTACGAATAGGTCCACCATTTAGAATTAGAAAAATAGTTTTCCCTAATCTCAGACTGACTGTCAGATGACATATGCACACTACTGTTTTGTAGAAATATTCACGATGTATGTTCCTGATCCACTTCTCTCTTAATGTTTCATTCCTTAGCGAACTTAAGAATAGATGTATGAGAGGCATTGCCATAGTTCGATTTAAATCCGGTTCACAACACGATCAAAACAAACATATTCTCACATGGCTGAGTATAATTACAGATCTTAGTGACCACTGACCCATATAAATACACTCACACACTTATATTCTACATAGAAACTAATACTTATCGTCAACTTACATGAAATTACTCCGACTGAATAAGAAAACAAAAACGAATAGGCTCACCATTATCGGTTGGAAAGAGATCTTCCCTAACCACAAATTTTGGTTACACACATAGCCTACGATAGTTTGGTCTTTGACTTCCAAATTTTCCCGGTGAATATTCCTTATCTATTTCTCCTGTAGAGATCTATCTTCCGGGAATTTAAAAGCTTCAGCAACGGTATAATTAGATCTACAACCACGAACGCAGCAGAAACGACCCATTTTGTGCTATGTTACAGCACGGCAATATAAACACTATTATACATTAAAAATACCATCAAATAAACTTCTAACAAAACACCATACTGATAAACCGTTATAGATTACTATTTTACCAAACATATACTTTATACTTCAATAACTCGATCAAAATAACACTCTTTAACAGAATGTAAACACAGATATGAACCAACCACATGTCTCAAAAGCTCGCCCACGAAGTCGCCATTTTCCTCCCAATCGATAGTAACATTAAGGTCTGATATATTGTAGTCGGTCTTGGTCTGAGTCCTAGGCAATCTTTCATTTTCCCGCCTTTTTTGTGGCACTTCCCTTTTCTTTTGCCGATATCTCCATTCTTCGAAGTGTCGGATCTCTTCCTCTTTTTTCTTTTCCACCCTCTGATTAGAGAGGGAATGGTTGCCTCTTTGCTCTTTCTCTTAAAACAGAAATGCTACTGGCCATGACAATATCACTTCAATCGACAAATGACGTTATCAGCTAAAGAATGGGAAAAGCCATGCATGGCAGAATAATGTGAAAACACCCTAAACCTCGCAAACTTGATATTGCCAGTGTCAGAAGAAGGTAAAAGTCGACAAGGTTATCGGATAGACAATATTATAGCAGAGGTCGGTACAAGAAAATAGAAGCAATGCTAGACGCACCTAGGGTCCAGCTATCTCCACCCCATTCTCTCATACCACGAGCGCCAGGAGGGGGCGGGGCGGACGATGCTACCTTGGCTGTTGGTGTGTCAGTTTCGATGTCCTGTTCTCGCGAATAGGTCACGCCACCGCAATCAGTACTCCGAGTAGAAAACCAGCAGATGGATTGGAATATCGAAAACTGATCATTCTGGAGCACTTAATGTGTGTGCCGCACGTCGTTACCTCCATACCTTGCTTTTGTATTTTACAAATATCATGTTCTTTACGATATTATAGGTAAGTTTGTTATGGCTGCTTATATTACCTATGCCAAACTTGACGTGTAGTTCGTCCCGATTAGACAGATGGCACATCATGTAACAGAGATTTGCCAATTTCTTTCTAGCTTACGTTTGATTCGAGTTATCTCCAGTCGTCTGACAATAATAAGGTTGGAGAAAAGATGGAGACGTTGATCTGCGGAACGGCTTTCACCTCGTACAAATGGTACTTTAAAAGATTTAAACGTTGTTTTAAATGGCTCTCTATGTTTAGAGTCGTGAATATAACTACTTCCATTTCGAGGTATTTATCCTACATATCCTTTCTTGACTTGCCATAGTTATGCTAGTTTGTTTACTGAGAGATCCTTTGTTTAATGTATTATTCTTCTTAATTTTGCCGCAGACTTATTTCACTGCCCTTCCTTTCTTTTCATGTCTGCTTATGTGTACTCGTTCGTGCAATAGAGCGAAAGGTGGCACCGATCCGACTATTTTGTGTGTGTGATGAGTGTGTTTGTTGTTTGGATTGGAGACCTTTTAATTATCTGTATTTTCGACGTTTTGGCTCAAGCTTATGTTCGGCGTTGTGGTTTAACGCTGATACCGTACGATTCATGTTTGCCTAGATGTGCGATATGAATACGTGTTATGCGGCGTGCAAGTTATTTACGTTATGTGTTTTGAGTGGGTGAGCCAGGCCTCTTTGCGGCGACCCAGGTTTTTTATCTGTGCATTCAAGTCAAGCCGTTGACTGAATCATGTCATGCTGTTACGAATTTATACCCTCTGCTTCACATATTTGATCTCTGAGTGTGTGTAGGTGTGGATTGGTTATCGGACCTGTGTTACTTTTCACTGTCTTATGGATATTTGTTTTTTGTCATTGTTCTTGTTTTATCTTGCTATTGTTTCCGGCTTCCTCAGACGATTAATATGTTTATTTCTGGATTTTGCTCTCATTCTAGTTGCTTTCTGACTCATGTTTATTTGTTTCTGTAACTATGGCAACTCCTTTCTAACCCTCTTGTTTTCTTATATTTCCTATATTTGTTTACTTTTCTCCCAGTCTTGATTCACTGGCGGTCTTTGATTTTTGGGGATTAACGGAAGCCATATTTATAAAAACCTTGACGTCATCTGGAGATCTGTTGGATTTTATTGTGTGAAGGCTGTTACTTTTACCTCGACATAGTAAATGGTCCCCTTTTGAAAGAAATACTTTGGATCAGATACTAAGAAATCTCTCGACAGAGTGGTTAGCTCTACGCCCGGCCATCCTTTGCCTCCGTGAACCTGATACTCATTTCTGGTGTATTCAGAGTGAACCTTAGTGGAAATCACGTTTCTACATTTTTCGACTTCCTGTTAGGGAATCGAACCCACAAGTTTTCGGGTAAACTTTTTTCTAGTACTTTAATGCCACAATAACTCACATTAGGCTTTTAGCAACGATGGATCAGGAAAATGCTACGGGTGGGAAGCGACCGTGGCCTTAATTAAGGTACCGCCTTGCTGTGAAAATGGGAAATCAGGGTTGTCAATAGTAGGGTTCGAACCCACCATTTTCCAAATGCAAGCTCACAGCTACGCCGCCCGTGTAAATAATATATAAGTTTCATATTCTTATAGAAAGAGAGATAGGGAGGAGGAATTTGTGAGCAAAGATACATTTTAAGAACGAAATTATATTGTTCATTTATACAATATTAAATTTAACGTATATTCACACGAAAATAACAGTTTTGTCTGTGCAGTGCTCAGAATTTAAAAAGAATGGTATTTCTGTAGGCCTATCAGTCGTGTCCACAATAACAAGGAAATGCACTTTTTATTTTTCCGTCACTTCTGTCTGTCTGTCTGTCTGTCTGTCTGTCTGTCTGTCTGTCTGTCTGTCTGTCTGTCTGTCTGTCTGT
Source organism: Anabrus simplex (assembly GCF_040414725.1). Taxonomy (NCBI): domain Eukaryota; kingdom Metazoa; phylum Arthropoda; class Insecta; order Orthoptera; family Tettigoniidae; genus Anabrus; species Anabrus simplex. The sequence goes on along the minus strand of NC_090265.1, from coordinate 565,032,302 downwards.
CTGTCTGTCTGTTGTATCCGTGCTTCGCTACGGAATTCTATATTGTATACAGAATTCTAGGTTAGGTAATGTACACGTTGTAAGCAAGATTGTATTAAATTGCATAGCTCTTAATGTTACTATGGAAACATGACGGGGGTCATCAAACGTCTCTTCTCATATGAAGACTGGGTACGGGAATTTTCATTGTAATGGTAGGCCCGCTTGCCTACCATCAGTCACAATCAGGTTGGGGAGTTTTCATTATAATGGCAGACACTCACTCTCCGCCTGCCTTTTTACATCCTCAGAAAGACTGTCGTAGTGGTTTTTCCAACCGAAATTAATATAGGTCATTACAATGACGTCAGTAGGAATGGCACGATTAAAAGCAATGCTTTCATATGAAATACTCGATCAAATGAAAACCACAGATTTTCTCACTTTAACGAACAGTACTACTCCGCCGATTCACCAGTCGAAAGTTCCAGAGCTGCAACGACCAAGCCACAGACAGCCGAGATCCGTGAACAGTCTTCGTCTTTTTTAGGTGGGGGGAGGGTGGGGGAGGTCGAATAGTGGAGAGTGCCAGGGCAAAAACTATGCCCTTTTACTAATCTGTTTCCTAGGAGTACCTTGTGAGTCGAAAAGTCTGAATTCACTACACTGGCGGCGGAAGAATCTATCTGACTTGGAGGCAAATTTTTCCTCCAAGCCAGAGGAGAAACCCTCTCCTCATTGCTAATTTGGAATAAAATGAATGTAGAATTTAATAAAAGTGAAGAGGACGAAGCTATTCTTAGGAAATGGCTCTTTTCAGGGTTGAATTTTGAGTTTAGTGCATTGTGGTCTATAATTTTGAATAAGCCTAAATTGTAATTCTAGAACAGGTCATACTGCTAATACTAAGTGAGCCTCTGCCTTACATGTGCACACTGCTCATTCAAAACACCGCGTCAGAGTAGGGATCGAATTGCTGGAATACTATGATGAACCAGTATGTTACGTACCAGCAGCATCAGAAAATGTATGAACCACAGGAATGGCATGTTAAAGAAGAAAGTTTTCTAAATCCCCAACTATTTCCCGCCAATATTCAGTCAGGCTGTTATACTCGGTACGCAGCAGTAATCCCATCTATCGGAGCTGAGTGGCAGCATAAGAGACAAAGAACATCACAACAAACAATGGCCAATGTAATGTTATTGTTGATCAATGGTATGCGCTTTCGATATTGCACGATTTGTACGCCTTCACACTTAGTTTTCTTCCGACTCTAAAATACCACTCTTTCGCCTTAAGACCTATCTGTGTCGGTGCGACGTAAAGCAACTATGGTGCCGGACCATATAGACTTCATGCCTTGATGATCATGGGCACTAAGCAGGCTCTTAATTTCCTTTCCGTAATCTCATCTTATTATAAAACGTTTGTCTTGTGTTCCTTGTCTTCTATCAGCCGTAAAAGTCTTTTCTTTTTCTGTCCCTTTTCTGTTTATCTGACTTTCTTATGCTTCATTTCCCTCGTCAAGAATGAATATTTTCATGAACGGCTTCCTCAGCGAGTCTGGCTGGGTGCCTGTTCCCATAATCATGGTGGGAGTGTATTGGAGTCTAATAAGAAAAATTAGCTGTGGAAGAGTGAGGGTTGAGGTGGAGGAGAAGAAGAAGTCAGTGTCTAAATAATATTGTATTGTATTTATTAATGAACATAACAGGCGTTCAGCCCCGAATACATGTTCACAATAATAATAAATAAATACTAACTACTGCTACTGTACACCTTGGCCGTGCCATGAAGCCCGTCAGATACTCCGGAAACGTGACCTCAAAGGTTAGGTCACCACGGTAGTCATCCTCCGTCTCTTCATGCCACGTCCAGCTACTCCCCTATCTAATTCTAAATTCACACTTAAGCCACCCTACTCCTCCAACAGAAATTTACAAACAAAAATAATAACCAACTCCATCAACAACAGTTTACAACAACTCACGAATAAAAATAAAAGTAAAAATAAGACTAAGAATAACAACTATCCCATTTCTTATGGCTGGTCCCAAACTATCTTACCTCCTCAGCCGGGTCTATGTTTACATTCTACTGCTGGTGTTGCAACTTTCTGCTTGTTATCACTCACACGTACCCACTCATCACGCAACCTTCTTGCTTCAGCATTTTCATCACCTTTATTGTTCCCTGACCTACTCCAAAATAAGCTACAACAGCAACATTACACGATTGCATACCAAACCAGCCATGACACTAACATTTCATTCAATCTTTCAGATTCCACCTCCTATAGTAGAAGGCTAAATAATATCAACAATATTCCGTCATTGCATTCCAATCCACCATACCACAACTTTTACCAATCCGCGTTAACATTGCTTCATTTCATTTCATTCCGCCATAACACTCCATAATAAAATTACCTCTCCATCTCCAAAAATTTCGGCAATGAATAACAAATACCAATCACGCGTATACCAACACCTCTCCAACATCACATTTCTTCGTCCTCTCCATACAAACAAACCAAAATTTACAAAATGATAATAAAATCACCTCTCTCCAACTCCAAATATTCAATACTCATACCAGACACCAATACAATAATACCACCTCCCAACTCCCACGAATTCAGCCGTAAATAAACCATCTCATCACTTCATCTTCACCTACAAATACCAAACACTCATTCCTCAACACTACATTCTTACATCTAACAATCTTTATTTTCACTACTCCCTATACTATTGTTATTTTTACTTCTAGTGACTACACCCTTCTCATTTCTACCTGAATCCCACATGTCTGTCAGTTTTCTATACTTTCCTGTTTCTCTGTCACCTCTTTTGGCCGCCACTTCGTCACCATCTTCACTCTGTTGTGTTCTTTTGCCTCCACCTTCAGCTCCCATCATCTCCGTTATTCTTCTGCCCTTGCCTCTTTCCCAACTCCTATTGAGACATCCTCCGGTTGCCTCTGACGGCACCTTTTTACCCGTCACTTCCCTTACTTCACTGCTTTCACTCCCCTGCCTTTCTTCTTCACTGCTTATGGTCACCCTTTCACTTGTCGCCTCTTCCTGAACTTCTTCACTGTTAATGATTACATTTTCACTTGGCGCCTCTCTCTGACCCTCTTCACACATTACACTGTTACTGTTATCTCTCCTCACTTCCCCACCTCTCGTTGCACTGCTCATTTTTTCTTCGTCTTTTTAATCTTCATTTCTAAATCCAGCAGTCTATTCACAGACCAGTTCCTCTTCCAATTTCTGCCTGATACCACTAGCTCTTGTCCTTTAATAGTAGCTCTCAGTCCTTGATTTATCGCGCGTATCTTGTGTTTTCTGAGTATTTTCTCATTTCTAATAGCCTCCCATCCCACGTCTCTCTTGATCCATATTTTTTCTCTCAGCATGTTACTCGCATTGCCTATCACAGCATCAGCCATCAACGTAGAAAACAGTTCTACTTTGATAGGCCTGTTGCCCCTAGTTCTTCCCACTCTCTGTACGTCATCTATGTCCACTTCGCTAAAGTTAAGTTTCAATTTCCCCTGTACTAAGTCGACTACTTTGTAAATTGTACGTACTTTGTCTTCTCTCACCTCCTCAGGCACCCCATAAATAAATAAGCACTTTTTCCTGCGATTCAATGCATTGGCATTCACTTCCGCTTTCAATTTCAACGTCTCCTCTTCCAGTCGTCCTATTCTTTCTCTTAATATTGCCACTTCCTCGTCGTTCTTTCTCACTTGCGATGTTATATCGTCCGTCATTTCTCGCAGCCATAACTTCATTTTTCCAAACTCCCTGGTTTGTTCTTGGATCACATTCTTAATTTGCTCAAAGGGGCACACTTCTACCACCGTCTCTTTTACCCATTTTTTGAATTCTTCTATGTCTTCCCATCCCTCATTTCCACTAGATGTCGGGCTTGGGTTCGGCTCTACACCTCCAATCAGTAGCAACATTATAACCACCACCGCTGTTAACACTACTTCTCCTTTGATTACCAAATCCACTTTACACCCACCTGATTTTACTTCTTCTTTATTGATTCTCCTCTGCCATCCTCCAATAGCCGCCCTGTATTGATCTACTCCAATCATTGTTGTCAAACTCCTCACAAGCTTCCTGCACTCAGCACTCACTCCTTACTCCCACTCCCGAGCTCTCTACTCATGCGTCCGCTCTCCTTCGTGGCTTAAGCTGAACTGGTCTAAATAATATGTTGAGTGTGTCTTTGCCCCTCCTTTCTATTGTTCCCTCAGCCCACACTAGCAAGACCGACTCCAATCCCTCAGACCGTAATATTAAAAAAAATGGCAGCCGAAGTAGCCGGATTTCTGGCATTGGCTAACACGAAAATATCACGTACATATTGTAAACAAAACGGCAGTAATTTAACGTGATAAATGTAACAGCATAGGGAAAATCACTTTGAAACGTATGAAAACACTTCGTCAACAAGTACGCATCACATAAAATCAACTAGAATCACATATATTCTACTAGAAAAGAGCCCAACAAGGTGATTATTTAGAAATTTCAATTCGTCAAATAACGTTTCCTCTTAGATTTCACTTCGCTGGATAGATGAAAATACATGAAAAAATTGTTAAAATGATATTTCGAACATTATTTAAACGTTTAAAAATAAATTAAGGTGCGAAATTCCTCTATTTATTCGCTCTCATGAGAACTGTGAAACATAATTTGTTGCCTTAGTTTTGAACTGGTGGACAATTTCTTTAATTCAGCACTCAATGAATGGGGAGTACACCCAAAATAATAATGCTATTGGCTTTACGTCCCACTAACTATATTTTTACGGTTTTCGGAGACGTCGAAGTGCAGAAATGTAGTCCTGCAGTAGTTATTTTACGTGCCAGTAAATCTTCCGACACGAGGCTGACGTATTTGAACACCTTCAAATACCACCGGACTGAGCCAGGATCGAATCTGCCAACTTGGGATTAGAAGGCCACCGCGTTAACCGCCTGTGTCACTCAGCCCAAGTACACCCGAAATGATTATGTTAACCCAATGAACGGACCTGGTAATGTTAATAATGTTGAAATATGGCATAACAGCACTTCACACGATGATAGTAACCTTAGTGATGGAACGTTCAGACACTAAAGATATAATAGGTTTTTACCCATTAAAGAACATGAGTGCAAAATCTCTATTGACCAAACATTGATATTTAACCACATGGACGAGCTTCAGTTCGGCCCAGTCTGCTTGATAACAGATAACCTCAGCATGAATCGGAAGGTGTTGGTAGTGTAAAACCCTACGTTACAAACCCAGCTAATCCCTCTAAATCACTATTTCTTCTGTGTAACAGTATACATATTGCTTCATCTCTCAACTTATAAGTTTTTTTATACTCCAAGATCCAGCCAATTATTTCCGCAGGCAAAGCACAGATTATTGTAAAATTCACTTACATCTAAATCACCCGAAACTTTGAAGCACATAGACACTGACGGAATAACAGAATATCAGTTATATTCTATCAAATTAATATTTTTCGAGGAACACGAATAGTTTGGAAGTAGAGAAATGGCTTCCCTAACCTCAGACTTATTCTCAAAATGATGGATGCACGCTACAGTTTTCTCATGGACTTCAAAATAATCACGATGTATATTACTAATCCATCTCTCTCTTAATGTTCTATTCCTTAGGAAACTTAAGAATAGTTGTACGAGAGGCATTGCCATAGTTAGACTAAAACCTGGTCCACCTAGTGCATTCATGTTCTTTAATGGGTAAAAACACGATCAAAACAAGCAAATTCTTACATTACTGCGTATAATTACAGATCCTATGTGTTCACTCACTCATATAAATACACTCGCATTCTTATATTCTACAAAGAAACCAACATTTATTCTCAATTTTCATAAAATTACACCGACTGGCTACATACGATAAAAATAAACCAAAACAAACCTACATTTCCAACAATTCCGGGTACTCGATTCGCCATCTTTGAACGATTGAGAGTAGCATTAAGGTCTGAGGATTGGAGTCGTTCTTGACACTAGCCTCAGCACTAGGGTTGGGCAGACCGGAACATTCAGTTGTTCCGCAACATTAGGAGCTTGAGGCGGAGTGTTTCGGTACAGGGTGCCGGGACACGGGACGCAGGACTGTAACTGCGTCGTAGAGAGAACTTCGAGAGGCAACATGACACGCTCCGCGTCAGCTGGAATGTGCCTGTACCGAACATGCTGTGTCAAGGCCGCACTATTATAGATTAGTTGGCCTTGGCTCTGTCTGACTGTCGATACCGGCTGTGTGCCGCCCTGTGCTGGAGTGTAAACATTTTTTCATCCAGTTATATCTTTAATTCCAAAGCAATGACCTATATTTTTCTTGGGCTTAAATGTTTCCTTAAAGTCCAAATTAATGTTAACGTCAATCCCCGAGAAAGTGTTGAGGGAAATTTTCTAGATATTAAAGAAAGTAAATGGAAGTTGCGAAAGAAGGAATTCGAAGTGCAGAGAGCATAACAGCACGAAAATACAACAATGTTTTCATCCAGTTATATTTTTTTTCCAAAGCGATGACCTATATTTTTCTTGGGCTTAAAAGTTTCCTTAAAGTTCAAATTAATTTTTAACGTCAATCCCCGAGAAGGTGTTGAGGGAAATTTTCGAGATATTAAAGAAAGTTGAGAGGGAAGGAATTCGAAGTGCAGAGAGCATAACAGCACGAAAGTACAACAATGTAATCATCCAGTTATATTTTTAATTCCAAAGCGATGACCTGTATTTTTCTTGGGCTTAAAAGTTTTCTTAAAGTACAAATTAATTTTTAACGTCAATCCCCGAGAAGGTGTTGAGGGAAAGTTTCGAGGTATTAAAGAAAGTAAATAGAAGTTGAGAGGGAAGGAATTCGAAATGCAGAGAGCATAACAGCACGAAAGTACAGCAATGTTTTCATCCAGTTATATTTTAATTCCAAAGCGATAACCTATATTTTTCTTGGGCTTAAAATTTTCCTTAAAGTCCAAATTAATTTTAACGTCAATCCCCGAGAAAGTGTTGAGGGAAATTTTCGAAATATTAAAGAAGGTAAATGGAAGTTGAGAGGGAAGGAATTCGAAGTCCAAAGAGCATAACAGCACGAAAGTAATTAAACCGTACGAAAGACGGTAAACTTTGCATAATGTCGCATCGGAGTCCTGTTCAGGACTTTTTACTAGAAGAAAACCGGACAGAGTGAAGTGCAATTTATGTTCTATTTTGTCTGCAAAGGGACTTCAACCGGCACATGGACAAGACATTTCAAACTTAAACATCTCACAGTTTTTATTTTCGTGTTCCGCTTGTATATTGTGTACGTGAATAGAGCACTGACGAAGGTTTCTTCAACTATGCGAGTATACTTTTTAATTGGTGAAAATAACATTGTGATATTTGTAAACACCTTTACTGCCAGTGTAATCGTGACAGGTTATTTCAGAATGAATGAAAACATTCTTATCCTAAAAATATTTGTTTGCTAGTTGCTTTACGTCGCACCGACACAGGTAGGTCTTACGGCGACGATGGGACAGGAAAGGGCTAGGAGTGGGAAGGAAGCGGCCGTGGCCTTAATTAAGGTACAGCCCCAGCATTCGCCTGGTGTGAAAATGGGAAACCACGGAAAACCATCTTCAGGGCTGCCGACAGTGGGGTTCGAAACTACTATCTCCCGAATACTGGATACTGGCCGCACTTAAGCGACTGCAGCTATCGAGCTCGGTAAAAGAAGAAAATTTAGACATGATTTTTTGGGTGAGTATTTCATTCAGAGTTCCGACTGCTTTCTCACGTGCCGTGAAGTTTTATCCTGGCCCTAATTACTCACAATATAGGCCAATACAATCAACTGGTGAAAATATTCTTGAATTAGTTACTTTTAAACAGCTGCACTGCCATTGTAACCGTGTGTATTTCATATTGACGGGGAAAATCTTAACCTAAAAGCAGCCTTTAAACGTGATTATTGGGCGCGAATTTCAGTGTTCCGAATGTTCGTTCACGTTCCGTGCAGCTTTATGCTGGACATGGCCATAACTACATACAGGCACACACCACACAGCACGTTCCGTACAGGCACATTCCCGCTGGCGTGGAGCATGTAATGTTGCCTCTCGAAGTTCTCTCTACACTGCGCAGTTACAGTCCCATGCGCCCACTGCACATTTCAGCTAGTAGGCGAAGGGCAGTGCATAGTGGCGCTTCTGACGGGAGAGTGAGTCAGTGTCTCCGTCTCGCTTGAGAATGTTTCGGAACAATTGACACTCCGTGTTCTGGAACAGCGGAACATAACTGTGTACCGGTACATTGTGCCGAAACAGGGACATAGTGCCCAACCCTACTCAGCACTCGATAAGATGTCGATGACGTCGATGCAGTTAATTGCAACAAAAAAGTTCGTTGATGCCAGGTGCGGCTGCATAATACGTTCTGCAGAGCTGCAGAACCACCACAATGAAAGATATACAGTAATATATAGCGATGAGCGATCCCATCCTTCATATTGAGTGTTTATATCGAGCCAAAGATCGATACCCATACTGCTGCTGGTGATTTGGCAACCCTGTTTAGATCTGTGAACGACAGAACATTAGGAGAGCCACCGCCGTCTCGATCCTTCTATACTGCCTGCTCTATGCGAGGCTTTTTGCGACTAGGCCGCGACAAAATTTCTCAGCTAGATGGCAGGCATAGACGCACAATGTTCCAAACCTATTCTAATGATGACAGCCTACAAAACACTATGCAGTATAGTCATATGTTCAGTGAAGCTTGTAAATTACATCAGTAATATTAAATATCGGCAATATTTCCTGTATGAAGTCGCAGTTAGCATTTTCATGCACAATTTAAAGATGTTCCTGGATGAAGGCTTTGAGTGGTACCGTACCGTACTTTATGTGTTCTTGCCAACGCAATATCAGTTAATAGAGGTCTTACGAACTTGGTTAGGATAATATCACTAACAGTTTGCCGATGTCCTTTGACCTCACACTGTAATAAAACACATTCTGAAAGGGAAGACGTCGCAAGTCCTCTTACGTTTGAAGGACTTCGACAATAGGGCACAGCAGCTAAATCAAACTCCTTCAGATAGTTCACCAGAGCAAAAAAGAAGGTTTTGGGTATCGAACTCCTCCTCTGGACCTAGGGAAAGTTTTCATTCCCCTCCCCGAAGGGTGACGCCTTCTCTCTGGCCAGGATATGCGGTGGGGTATTTGTGAATTGATGTAGTTGGGAGAGGGGTGATGGGGGTTTGGTTCGGTGAAGGAAATGAGGGGTTTCGACCTCTTGGCCAGATACTTTATTGATTGTTTCGAATATAAATTAGGATTTTACGTGTTGGTTTGATTTACAGTGATACAAGTACATACATATGCAGGTAACATTGGTTAAGATCTGAAAAAGGAAAGATTTAAACAAGGGTGTGAGGGGAAATTTGGAGTGCCAGAATGTGAAATAATGAGGAGAAATTCATGAGTGAAGTGAGTAGGAGACGGAGGAGAGCAGGGTTAGACGGTGGGGCTATAGGGTAGCCTGGCGGGGGTGGATAAAAAAGAGAGGTGTACTAGATGGTTGAGGAGGTGGGGTGAGCCGGGAACGACGACGGAATGTGGTAGGGCGGGTCAAAAATGGGATAGGAGAACGGGAGGGTTCCACTCGGTGGTAGTGGCCATGAAGATGCAATCTGTGGTCAACGAGGTGTTGGACGTCTTCATAGGTTAGTAGATGGAGGTGTACTAGGAATGTGGGACCGTCTGCGTTGCAGATCCGGAACGCTCGTCGCACGGGAATTCCTGTCTCGCGGAGGTCTTGGATTATATCTTCAGGCTGAATGCTGGGGTCCACTCCGCGTTCAACCCAGCTTTGGATGGTATTGCTGTCGGGAAGTGGTGGGGACGGTGGTGGTCTTGTTGGGTCAGTTGAGGTAGCAGGGGTAGTTACCTCTCCAGGTGGCTGATGGGATTCTTGCTGTGAGCTAGGTTGTTCAGGAGTGGGACGTACGAGGAGAGAGGACGTCATATGGGTGGAAGGATGGGAGAAGAGATATGTATAGTGGGGGTAGTGGTAGTGGGAGGGGGTAGTAGTAGTAGTGGTGGTCACTGGAGCGATGGAAAGAGAGGACTAAGTCTGTTGTTACGGTGGTTCCCGCGGCGGCGCTGCTGAGTGTGGAGCTGGTGTGTTGTCCAGTAGCTGAGCCAGAATATTCTGAGGAGTGGGTTCGGCACTGCGGTGGCGGCGTTAGATAAACATTCCATTGTCCACGATGTACTGTAGATCAGATGCCTGGGGGATTTATAGTAGTACATCCGAGGACGGTTCGGGGCCGGCGAGCAGTCTGGTGGCACATTGGACGTCCAGGATCAGGAGTTCCCTTTCAATTTCGTAGTCGGTACCCTGATGCATAATCAGTTCCATTTAGCAGTGTCAAAGTCTAGGCATCATCGGACATTATAGTTCTGCAGCGTGGCGGAAATTATTGAGGCAAGCAGTGTCTACTTAGAACCAGTTCACTACGTATTCGAAGCTCACTTCCATCTCCGGGCGTTTGCGGCGACCATCTACCAACCCTGCCATCTGGTGACACCTTCTTCGACCTTTCTGCTCATCGGGGTGACTCTTCACTATTAGCGCCATCTCTCGACGTTTCTGGCAACTTCGCCATGTGTCATTTCGGATCTCAAGGAGGCGGATCGAGAACATTCCGGATTCCACCTTACGGACGACGAATCTGCTAAATTAGCCCGACCTTTGGATAGCAACGATGACCAGCAATCCAGTCCTGAACGGGAAATTAAGAAACGCCGTGATGAGGCCAGTCTAGCTTCTGCTCCCACTGGTTCCACATATACTCCTACCAGTTCCCAGACCGAGCGAGCAGGCACGCCGTCCTCGGTACTGGGAATTCAACAATTACCACCTTCGCCACCGCAGTATCAAGCTCCTCGTGAACTCTCTATGCCACCTCTTCCATATATGCCTACTAATATTCGCAGCTATGCTACAGTTGCAAAAAATCCGGCTTTTCCATTTAATATCCGATAGCGCAGTCTCATTTCTCCCACACCACAGCTTCAACCTACTTTTTACGTCATCAAACTTATTAATATTGAACCACATCTGGCCAATACCCGCTCTCTTTACCAGCTTATCTCTAGGTTTACTCCCAACATCTCTCAATACAATTTGGAAATACAACGCACAAGAGAAGGCTTCAACCTGAAAACGTCCAAGCCCTTCTACTCGCATTTCACTTCGGCGATTGGAGTCCACCTACTGGGAAAACACGCCCAGGCGAGTAATCTTGCTCAGCAGAAACCAGCCCGACGACCTGAGGCTCCCTCTCGACCCGTCCCCATCTTATCCGTGGTTGCATATGGAACTGAACGGGACTATACGGAGGACGAAGTGGCGGCCTAGCTCCAACAAGATGGCCACCAAATCTACCGAGTCCTCCGCAGCAGAAACGCCGAGGGACCAACTACTCTGGTACGCATTCTCTCCCGGGATGTCAACACCCTTGACTGCCTGCTCCGCAACGGCGCCATGATCTACGCCCACCGCCACCGCGTCGACCAATCCTGGTCATCGTCCCCCAGGAGGATCCTCTGTGACCGCTGTCAGCGGTACGACCATCTGCCGAGTGAACCCTGCAAGCAAGATCAGGTATGTGCCACATGTGCGCAGGATCATCCTACATTTTCTTGTCCTAATCGCGAGAGTCCGAAGTGCATTATTTGTAATGAACCTCACCCTGCCTACTGTTATAAATGTAAAGTTAAACCCGCTCCTGAAACTTCTCACCCCGAGTCTGTTGTACCCGTCATTTCCCAGGACATCCCAACCCCCGCCTCTTCCTCTTCCTTCCCTCCCGTACTGTGGAGAACAGTGTCCGGTTTGTGACGATGGTCCTTCAAAACACCCTTCCTTTCCTGCGTCCCCACATCCTTACCCAGATCCAATTAGCGGCCCGGTTAGTTCTGACTACGCATGCTGATGTTGGCTATGTGGGGAATAAAATGCATTTTGCATTTTTTCCCCATAAATACCATCCACATCCGATAGTTCTTTGAAGGTTTATTATGATTACATAAGATCACTTCAGTCTAACCGTGCCCTTTTCACCACTTCCCTTTCCATCTATACCCCGGATATTTTTGTGCTTCCTGACACAGCGCTAACGACCTAACTTTTGTACTTAAACTATGTATCAAGATGACAGGCCTCATAAGGCTCGTGGAGGCGTTGCTATATGTGTGAGGCGGGATCTCACTACTAAACGTCACTGTCTTCCTCCCCCTCTTACTCTACATGAATATCTGATTACCTTTACTGTCGCCACTACTTATTTAACTGCCGATAACCCTCCCACCTTCTGACTTCATTAGGTATATTGATAATCATTTTCACGATTATATTATAGTCTGTGATATTAATATTACCTCATATAGGCCTACCCTTACGGCACTTAATAACTTCCATACTCTCTGCGCGAATATCCGGGGTAACCGCATTCCTTTCCCCTTCCCTACCCTGCCACGATCGAACACCACATCTGACGTTCTTATACTATCTCCTCCTTTTTCCCTATCTCCGACTATTGACAAATGTTTAGAAATAGGTAGTGATCACACCCCAGCCCTCATTACCATTCCTGGTGTCCTACCCCACCCCGTCCTCCTCCTACTAGGCGATACAATCAGACAAACTGGACAGCATACCGACAGACTATTACAGATTTGCTTCAGAACTCCCCCTCCCCTACTTCCTCCCAGAATCTTCTCTCTCTCATAACGCTCATTGAACACGCCCTAACTACCGCTGATAACTTGCATACCCCCGACGTTCATATCATCCTAGCAAGCCCCCTATTCCTCAAAAAGGACTACAGTTATTACATAGCACATGACCAATCTGAGCAAGTGAGAATACGCCGAGGGGTCAGGCAAGGATGTATAATATCACCGATACTCTTCAACCTGTATTCTGAGCACGTATTCAAAGAAGCCCTATTTGATGTGGACGAAGGAATTTCAGTGAATGGTGTCAAACTCAACAATTTGCACTACGCAGATGACACAATTGTCTTTGCAGATACGATGGAAGGGCTACAGAAGTTGATGAACAAAATTTCTGAAACAAGCAAGAGATATGGTCTGGACATCAACACTAATAAAACAAAATTGATGATCATCAGTAAGAAGAACATCCGCGGCGTGAATCTGTTCCTCAATGGAGCAAGTATAGAGAGAGTTTCACAGTATTCGTACCTCGGTACCATCATTAACGAAGCATAGGACAATTCGCAAGAGATAAAGTGTCGCACGGGAAAAGCGAGAAGTGTTTTCAATTCAATGAGTTCAACCTTCAAGAATCACGACCTTACCATGGATACCAAAATGCGGCTCCTTAGGTGCTATGTGTTTTCAGTTCTCTTTTACGGTGTGGAAACGTGGACGCTTACAAAAGCCACCACTGCTATACTGGAAGCATTTGAACTCTGGCTATACAGAAGAATTTTGAGAATATCATGGACTCAGAAGATTACAAACATTGAGGTTCTACGCCGAGCTAACAAGAGACCAGAGCTGATCAACACCATCAAGTGCCGTAAACTACAATATTTTGGACACATCATGAGGAATCAGAAAAGGTATGAGCTGCTTCAACTTATCCTGCAAGGGAAAATAGAAGGAAAAAGATCTCCTGGGCGAAGAAGAATTTCCTGGCTCGACAACCTTAAAACCTGGTTCAACAAAACATCTGCAGAACTGTTCCGAATTTCAATGGATAAAGCCCGAATAGCCATGTTGATCGCCAACGTCCGAGGCGGACAGGCACGCTAAGAAGAAGAAGACATGACCTGTATCATCAATATCTTCTAACTCGTGACCCTACCACCTCGACGCAACATCGCCGAACCTTACGACATGCTCGTTCATATATCAAAGCTATTAAGCGAAAACAATGGACTAGAGCTTATACTGACCTCTCCGACGAACAAAACTCTCGACGTTTTTGGCAGACATTAAAACGTTTGACACAGCATACCAAATCCCACCCCACCTGCCCCATTCATCATATTCCGCATCCCCCTACTACTGATAAGGAATTTTTTTTTGCTAGTTGCTTTACGTCGCACCGACACAGATAGGTCTTATGGCGACGATGGGACAGGGAAGGGCTAGGAGGGGGAAGGAAGCGGCCGTGGCCTTAATTGAGATACAGCCCCAGCATTTGTCTGGTGTGAAAATGGGAAACCACGGAAAACCATTTTCAGGGCTGCCGACAGTGGGGTTCGAACCTACTATCTCCCGAATACTGCATACTGGCCGCACATAAGCGACTGCAGCTATCGAGCTCGGTACTGATAAGGAAAAAGCTGATTTGTTTCCTGACCATTTTTTCTAAAGTCTTCTCTCTCTACTTTACTCCTGCACTATACCATCCTGATGAGTCTACAATCAATCACTCTAGTCATCCGGATCGTCATGATCATGAACTTTATTGCGGTGTAAATTTTCTAATGTAGACAAAATTACCAACACAAATGAAGTACATTATTTAGTTACAAAATTCCATAGCTACATTACAGGGAATGAGTGTAACAGTGTGCAGAAGGATACAACAAATAAGTTAATTCTAGGCTTAATGGGTGAATTGAACACTGAGGAAGATGACCCCACGTTTAATTTAATAAAATCACAGTCAAAACTTTCCTTAGTTCCTAAACACAAAAGAGAGTATGATAATTATTTTCTTGTTATTTGTTCAATCTTCCAACTGATTTCTCCTCATGCTTACAAGATTATGAGACATAGAAGTAATTTAATTTTGCCACATGTTAATACTTTGAAAAGATATGTTCCAGTCTGAATGGTAGCCCAATATTAGAACAGAACCCTACATACTTTCTGGAATACATAAAACAGAAAGTTCAAGGTTTTCAACAGAATGACAAATTTGTAACATTGATGGTAGATGAAATTCACATTAAACCATACATGGACTTCAAGGGAGGGAACATTGTAGGCTCATGTGCTAACACTACCAATGTTGCTACATCAGCACATGTATTTACGATCCAGAGCATTTTATCATCAAAGAAGGAAGTAGTTCATATTCTCCCTGTGTCCAAGTTAACGGGTGATGATTTACACAGGATCATGTCGAAGGTTATTCTTGGCTTGGAATCTATGGGATTTAATGTTCTGGCTGTTGTGACTGATAATAATGCTCTCAACACCAAAGAAATGTCAAAATTTTCAAATCCAACTTAAAACTGAGTATTGTAATCCTGGAAATCCTAACAACGTACAATTATTTTCATATTCAATTTTCATGGAATAACCCTATTCCATTGCCTATGATATGAAATTTGATGGGGAAAATTTAAGCAGTGTTATTTCAAAACATATTTCTAAAATGGTAAAATGCATAAATTGGACTTGAATTTTAAAATAAGCCGTAAGTCTGATTACATAAAAATATATCTAATGTTACCCATGTTTTTGACATAAGAAATTTTAACTCACCATCTGGACGAGACACACTTGTATTTCCCTCAGGATTTAGTCTTCAGGAAAGTGGTTGATACACACAACTGTGTGGTGATTAACTATTCATTTCTCCCTAAGGATGGCCTTCTTCAATAACCTAACTCTTTCTTCATCAGAAGGAAACAAAAAATCCTATAGTGTACTCTCCTCGTTTATAATTTGGCTTTGCAGCCAGGCACACAGCAACTCTTAACATGATGATTTCACTCACTGATAGCCTTAATTCAATTATATACATATAGTGGTAGATAATAAAACGCTGCATACATTAACTCAATTAATTTTACACTATGAATATAAAATTACACAAATAAACTACAAAATTAAAACACTTCAGAGCGATATTCTTATCCTAGGCCTATAGCCTCACATTAATATACGCTCACACTAAGTTTTCTTCACTAATTGAGGACTTTTCACTTAATAATGCAGTCGATAACGACTCAGTCTGATATATACCTGAGTAAACATGCGGGCAACGTTAAAAATTTCAATAAAAGAGCGAAGAATTCACATATACCTCAACTAACTTACGTGCTAAACTTCCCCCCTAACGATCAGCTGATTGCTTTCCCGCGCTTGCTACAGTACGGCCTGTACTTCACGAAGGCAGTGGACTGGCCTATTCCCCGTGACCACTTTCTTATGTGTACCGACTCGTTAAGCTCTCTGCAGTCTATTGAAGCCTGTTTCTCGCAACACCCACTGGTGCAGCAGATTCATGACCTTCTAGCCAGGTTAAGTGATGCTGGCGCCACAATCACTTTCGCGTGGCTTCCAAGCCACGTTGGGATTGCGGGAAACGAACTTGCGGATGAAGCTGCAAAGGAAGCGGCACTTTTACCTCCAAGACCTGTCAATGTACCTGCTACAGATATTTATTCTCAGTTACGTCGAACCATCTTGGCGTCCTGGGAATCGGAGTGGCTAGCTTTCCGAACTCCCGCTAAGCTGAGATCAATTAAGAAGACAACTACCGTGTGGTCCTCTTTCCGACATTCACGGAGAGAGGCCATTGTATTGTGTAGGCTGAGGACAGGTCATTTACGATCTACCCACCTTACCTCCTAAAGAGGGAAGACCCCCCAGTGTGTTCTTGTGGTGCCGACTTCACCGTGGCCCACATCCTCACAGAGTGCACCGATCTCTCTGGCCTATGACGGAGCCTCGGCCAGCAGGAAACACTCGAACGCATACTACTGCTGATCTCGTCATCCGCTTTATGTGCGACTGGATTAATCAAGAGTATATAAATTTGAATCGTTAGTAATTTTTCGGCCTAATTAAATTATTTTTTGTTTTGTTTTGTACTGCGTTTCGAAATTTCTTTGTTGAATAAACAATTTTGTTTTTTATTTTAAATTTCTTTTCCACTAATTTGTTCAGAGAGGATGATTACCTCGTTGTACTTCCTCTTAAAACAAAAATTCACCACCACCACCCCGTGACCATAGAGTTATTACATAAAACACTAGAGGTAGCACCAGCGCCACCGTCCGTGAGGGAATCGCTGCAGCGAGCGAGGATGTTGAAATCTCAGCTGTTTGGGAAAAGCTCCCTCCAATGTACTCATCAGTGTAAATAGAGAACTTTTACAACTATATTGATATTATACGGTTTAAAATTCTTACATGTCAACATTCTCAGATACTACAGCATAGTTGTGATGCTTCTGTTCAGAAGAAAGAAAGCCCAAATAGCTTAAATACAGGTTAAATGCGTGATTAAAGAGTATGGTTGTGATTAAGTAACACAAAATCAATTTAGTGTTCATGTTAAGTCTTCAAACAACGTACTTTAAGATTGGGGGTATTTATATTTCTCTATCTTTTGTGTAAATGACCGGGACTTCAGCATAATTCTATCCAACGACCGAAAACATTCTCTCTCGTACGAAGCGAATGAGCGAGTTCTTCGGCTTACAAATAATCATGACTATGTTTCTCCATATTGGTAGTGAATTCTTCCGAGTTACGTGTTCATGAAAAAGAAAACAGAAACGCTAGTACTATCAGATGATGTTGCCCCTCCATTACGAAAGCCGGCTCCCAAAGATGTATGCGGGTCTCGGAACCTATGTAAATATGAATGTGTCGATAGGTCAACTTTTTTTTCGATAAGCGGAAGAAGGGCTTTATTTTTTGTAACTTTTTAACTGTTGTTTTTTTTGTGCAAGTCAGTTATTTATATTTATTTATATTGTCGATGTCCCTCAAAATCGGGGTCTTACAAATTGAGGTGAATGCCTACCTGTATTATTTCGGTACATTTTCGAGAGCTTCACACTAATAGGACATGAAGTAAAGCGTTTCCGCAGAGTTGGAGGATTGATTCACACGAGTTCAGCTGACACTTCCCGTGTGCAATACGAATTTAGATTTGTCTATTACACTTACTGCAATGGACTGGGCGTCGCAGAGCAGAACCACCAACATTATTCAGCACGAGCCGCCACTGGCTGATGCACAAATTAACGGCTCAGTGATCAGGCGGTCATAAAGCCAGAAGAAAATGCTTGGAGTTAATAATTTGTTTTGCTCTTGGAACTGATGACCACAGTGCCTACTCGTCAAATTCGACGTTTCGTTTTACTCTAGATGTATTAGATAGCAACATGAAACCGAATCCCACCGAAAGTGTCGCCAGAGATCATCAACATGACATCGTACGACATGGAGTATCGAATGAACTTCTTTTCCGCCCTCCAAAAATCCGACTACCTCTGCCTGGTTTGAACCCGCGATAGTAGGATGCGGAGGCCAACACTCTACCTCTGATCTACAGAGGGAGCGTTGATAATGATATAATGTAATTTCGTGTGGCTATTCTAGCCGAGTGCAGTCCTTGTAAGGCAGACCCTCCGATGGGGGTGGGCGGCATTTGCCATGTGGAGGTAGCTGCGTGTTATTGTGGTGGAGGATAGTGTTATGTGTGGTGTGTGAGTTGCAGGGATGTTGGGGACAGCACAAGTACCCAGCCCCCGAGCCATTGGAATTAACCAATAAAGGTTAAATTCCCCGACCCAGCCGGGAATCGAACCCGAGACCCTCTGAACCGAAGGCCAGTACGCTGACCATTCAGCCAACGAGTCGGACGTTGATGATGATGTGTTTGACGTCTTTACCGTCGCTAGGGAGGTTTGCCATTAAATAAGTTGACACAGGGCTCTTGTATGTAAACACTTTGAACACCAACTTTGTCGTTATTTTACTGGCGAGCACCATAACAAATGACGGTATGCAGTCGGTCATATTTTTACCATAAATATTGTGAAAGAGATTATATTGTTTCTGTAAGATGATTATTTTTTAAAATAACTTACAATTACGAAGTCATTTCAATTAATAAGGGAACATAAATTCTTATTGTGTAACTACACCCAACTCCTTCATGGACGTATAAAACATAATTATTTAATTATTATATATTATTATAATTATTATAATAATAATAATAATTATTATTATTATTATTATTATATATATTATTATAATTATTTAATACCTATGTATTCTTCTTACACACTCCTCTTCATTCGGTATCGCAATGCATCCGTCTCTGCATGGAAGTCCCAGATCCATTGCTGGATGTGAAGACGGTATTAATAATAATAATAATAATAATAATAATAATAATAATAATAATAATAATAATAATAATAATAATAATAACACAATTCACTCCTCGCCCATACATTTTCCCATAGTAAAACTAGCGTAATAAAGGGACTTTTTTACATTTTGATATGAGAAAATAATAAATTAGGTTTCATATTTTACATCACGGTTGGTAGTCAACAATCACCGCTGGCCGCACTATAAGATTAATTCATTCTTGCTCCATTCTATCTATAAAAGTAGTTCGTGGTTTAAAATACCTTACGTATAATATTTTGTAGTGCTCGCAATAAGAATTTAGAAGCGCTAGTACCCCCAGTCAAATGTCATCGGGATATGATAGCGAACTGAACATCACTGTAGTACCTTAATCTTCGCCCACGTAGATTCTTATAAAGTGGCAGCGCCGTAGCAATTCGGGCGTGCATTTGACTGTCATGCAACAACACAAATCTTGTTCACACCATATCTTTTCTGGTATTTTCCTGTGATATTTTGAGGTGCTGTTGTTTCCTATAAATTGAAAAATATGATCATACTAATAATTTCAACGTTTAATGAAATTTCCATCTGCTACACTATCTATCAAGTGGTTTGAACGGTATAACTGATATGTGCGGTCTTATGATACTGAAGGGAAGCAGTGATATACCACCTGCTCTTCTGTCGGTGTGAAATTGAAATGATATAGAGAACGATTATTACCTTACTTACTGAATCACCTACGTACTTTAGTTAAAAGTGATACATCTAGTTTTAGTACTAAAACGGAAAATTTGAAGTTATCTATCAATTAGGGACTGCAGAAGTGTTACGATCGTGCACATTTAAAGAGGAATCTTGCTTATCATTTAATTAACTTAAATGCAACCGAATCCAACAACCCACAATTAGTAGGGTGACCAGATGACCTCTATTGAAATGGAGGACATCAAGCCATAAAATGTGGGGCACTTTATCCAGCAACAACATTTTACCTTGAACACTAACTTTTTATAATATTGAAGGTCATGAAATGAATTGCTGGTCTGTTGTAGGATGGATTTTGAAATATATCATGCTGTTAAAAACATTGATGTTCGTACCATTATGTAACATTGTTATTAGTATAATTCATATTTGCCTGCCGATGTGATTTTTGCCCAAAAAATCATTCTTGTTCAGTATGTACCGGTAAATATAGAATTCCGTGCATTCAAAATGTTTCAAATTTGAACTTCACAAATAACAAACCTGATTTCAATGTTTGAATGATTACGAAAACAACCTCCCTATATTAGCATTATGCCTGGAACTGAAAATAAACACACTGCAATTTTCAGAAATTAAGAATACTGCTGAAAATTTTGTCATACTTTTGCAAAATATTAACCTTTTCCCACCACATGTCAAATTTACAATTTCTGTTTGGTATTTTTCTAAATATATAAATTTTCACTTAAAAACAACAGAAAACACTAAAGCAAGAAATCTTCAAATGTAGGACATTTTGGTGTTTTTTTTTTGTTTTTTTTTTTTTCGGACTCCCTGATGGGTCGAAATGTTAGACGTCTGGTTACCGTAATAATTAACTTAGGTACTTTAAGGTTGAATCCAATGTTTAACGATGATATTTTTTTTAAGAAACATACTTTCAGGCGTGGATCGGAAATGTACATCGTAAATAAAGCGAATGGAAGCAGAAAATAATTCATCAAATGGAGAATAAGATTAACTTAAATGTGATATTCAGGTCGTAATCCAGAATGATTTTATACAAGGTGGCCCGCTTAAACGTTTCACCGCAGATATATGTGGAACAACAAGAGATATTGAAAAATGACTTTCACGGGCATGAAAGCAGGGAAGGGGCCAATTAAAGTAAATATTATGAGCCAGTCTAAAATGTAGGAAAATAGTATTTTAAACATCAACTTGCGTTTTTTAAATGGACACCCTGTATTATTTCGTAAGCAATCGTTAATATGAAAAATCACATAAGTAATGGCGTTTGTTTCATCGCAATAGGTCAATTACATCCCGAGATATTGCAACGTGAAGTTGACGCTTGAGATAAACGAAACGCGCAGCAGTTGCACATCCCGAGATTCCAGTACGAATCTTACGGTCCTCTTACTCGCGATATGATTGCTATACTACAATGCGACAGGCGCCATACTTAATGCTATTTGCACTGCTATCAAGAAGGATGAAAATAAGAGAATTTCGTTACAGTAACTTTGCTGTACGAATTATGTACATTCTGAAGTAGTACAGTACAGGTACTGCAATGTAGTGTGTAGGTAAATTAAACACGCAAGAGAGAAACCGTTATTTACATATCCTTTTGCTGTGGCAGGAAACCCTTCTCTTATTTCCATCCCTCTTGATAACAGTGCAAATAGCATTAAGTTCAGTGCCTGTCGCATCGTAGTACGGCAATCATATCGCAAGTAAGAGGACTGTGAGTTTCGCGCTTGACTCTCGGGATGTGCAACTGCTGCGCGTTTCGTTTATCACAAGTGTCAACTTCACGTTGCAATATCTCGGGATGTAACTGACCTATTGCGATGAAACAAACACCATTACTTATGTGATTTTTCATGTTAACGATTGCGCACGAAATAATACAGAATGCCCATTTAAAGAAAATGTTAGTTGTTGTTGAAAATACTATTTCCCTACGTTTTTGACTGGCTCATAGTATTTACTTTAATTAGCCCCTTCCCTGCGTTCATGCCTGTGAACGTCATTTTTCAATATATCTTGTTGTTCCAGATATATCTGCGGTGAAAGGTATAAGTGGGCCACCCTGTATTATGTAGCTTTGTAAAATTTAAGTAAACTGTTATAGTATTACTTCTAGGTTCTAAGGCTTCCACTGATCACGCTTGCGGTTTAAACTGAAGTCACCTGAGATGTTTTCTCTCGGAGATGTTCGTGTACGGTTTGTACATATATACATAAAAGAACATGTACTGACTGACTGACTGACTGACTGACTGACTCATCATCGCCGTGCCAAAACTACTGGACATAAAGAAATGAAATTTTGAAGATACATTTATATTACAATGTAGATGCTCGCTAAGGAAGGATTTTTGGATATTCCGTCACTAAGGGGTTGAAAACGGCGGTGAATTTTTAAAATGAGTGCATCTATATCTCAAAACTTTAAAAGTTTACAGATGTAAAAATTCGTATTTAGAATCTCCTTTAAAATTAAAGAAACAGGTTTTTTTGTTATTGGAAAATCCCACCAGGAGGGGATGAAAAATGGTGAAAAAGGAGTTGAATGCCTTTAATGAGGATACTTACATCTCAGAAACTGAAGATATTACAGATCTGAAAATTGGTCTTTGGAATCCCCTTTAAAAATAAAGAAACATGTATTTTTTGTTTTCGGAAAAACCACTTGGGTGGGGGGGGGGTAAATGACTGAAAATGGGGTTGAATTATTTTTATTAGGATACTGATATCTCAAAAACTGAAGATGTTACAGACGTGATTTTGGTATTTGAAATCTCCTTCAAAAAGTAAGAAATACGATTTTTTTTTGTTTTCGGAAATCCACTTAAAGAGGGGGATTGAAAAATTAGTTGAATTATTTGTATGAATATACTATTATCTCAAAAACGGTAGATGCTGCAGACGTGAAAATTGGTATTTGGAATCTGATTTCAAAGTAAAGAAACACGTATTCCTTTGAATTCGTAAAATCCAATGAAGTAGGGGGTGAAAGTATTAAAAAAGTAATTGAACTAATTGTACGAGGACACTTACATCTAATAAAAGCTAAGGTTGTTACAGACGTGAAAATTGGCATTTGGATCTCCTTTAAAAACAAAGAAAAACGCATTTTGGGGGAAAAATCATCTTGGGGTGGAGAATTCCTTTTATGAGGACAGATATCTCAGAAATTGAAGATGTTACAGTCGTGATAAATTTTATTTAGAAGATCCTTTACTAATAAAGAAACAAGTATCTTTTCCGGAAAATTCACTTAAGGGGGGAACGTAAAAGGAAGTGAAAAAAGTGAATTCTTTTTATGGGGATAATTATATCTCAAAACTAAAGGTAACTGACGTGAACATTGGTATTTGGAATCTCATTAAACATAAAGAAACACGCCTACCCTTTTGCGTGGGGGGGGGGAATCAACTTAACGGCGGTGGGGTGAAAAAAGAAGTTGAGACCAATTGATTTTACTCTTCATAATGTTCTTGATTCTGATCATAAACCGATCATTTTTAATCTTTTCTGGGTTCGTTTTCAAGAGCCATCTGTTCCTTTGGAGAACTTAAAGTTAGATTACAGTAGATTATTCTGGCATATAAATACACATTTAAACACATTTGAAATAAACAATAGGAATGACATTGACCGTGCAATTGTTCACCTCTATAATAAGGTCAATAATGCACGGAAGTATATCATTCATATCGCCAGAAATCCCGCGCACTTGCTTACGCGCGACGATAGAGCTGTTCACACTGTCAGCAACGACAATGGCAGCAGACGTAATTTACCGCCAAGTAGCGGTCTTGCATCTTGCTACGGGGTCCAGAGCATCGATAATAATAATAATAATAATAATAATAATAATAATAATAATAATAATAATAATAATAATAATAATAATAATAATAACCTAAATTCTGAATTCAACTAATATCATCCACCCTAATAACAATAATGTGCGGGCCACACTGGAAATGGGTCCTGGCCGGGTAATGACTACGAAAGCGGTTCGGCCCCGGGTTCAGTGCCGCCAAGGTACCCAAGACGACACCACGCCGGATCTCCTCAAGGATTTGACCCATATTAAAAGTGCTGATAGGAAAATATGGCAAAGATTTATGGACCCAACTGACAGGGCGGAATACCTGGAGCTAGCCCGGAAAGTACGAAATCGATTGCTGGAAAGAAAGATTGAAAAATGGGAGGAACTTCGCCGTCAGATCGCGAATTTTGGCGGATTATATATAAAACTAGCTGATGTACCCGTGCTTCGCTACGGAATTCTGCACTGTATACAGAATTCTAGGTTAGGTAGTGTACACGTTGTGAGCAAGATTGTCTTAAATTGTATAGCTCTTAACGCTATCCTAGAAATGCAACGGGAGGTCACCAAACATCTTTTCTCATACAGTATGAAGACTGACGGAATTTTCACTGTAATGGTAGACCCAATTTCATGCCATCAGCCACAATCAGGTTGGGATGTTTTCATTATAATGCCTTTTTACGTCCTCAGAAAGACTGTCTTAGTGGTTTTCCCAACTGAAATGAACATACAATGACGTCAATAGGAATGGCGCGATTAAAAGCAATGCTTTCATATTACGAA
Organism: Anabrus simplex; assembly: GCF_040414725.1. Lineage (NCBI taxonomy): Eukaryota > Metazoa > Arthropoda > Insecta > Orthoptera > Tettigoniidae > Anabrus > Anabrus simplex. Next base: position 565,007,766 of record NC_090265.1, on the reverse strand, counting down.
ATACTCGTTCAAATGAAACACCACACATTTTCTCACTTTTAACGAACAGGACTACACTGCCTATCTAACAGTCTGAAGTTCCAGACCTGGAATGACCAAACCGCAGACAGCCGTGATCCGTGAACACTCTTCGGCGAGAGGGTCCAATAGTGGAGGCTCCCAGGGCAAAAACTATGCCCAATTACTTTTCTGTTTCCTAGGAGTACCCGATGAGTCGGAAAATATCAATTCACTACACTGGCGGCGGAAAAATCTATCTGACTTGAAGGCAATTTTTTTTCTCCAAGCCAGAAGAGAAACCCCCTCTTCAAAGGTGAAGAGAAAGAAGCTTTTCTTAAGAAACGGCTCTTTTCAGAGTTGAATTTTGAGTTATTTAGTGAATATTGTGGTTCTATAATTTGGAAAAGGCCTAAATTGTTCTTTTTTTTGTTTTTTTTTTTTGCTATTTGCTTTACGTCGCACCGACACACATAGGTCTTATGGCGACGATGGGATGGGAAAGGCCTAGGAAGTGGAAGGAAGCGGCCGTCGCCTTAATTAAGGTACAGCCCCGGCATTTGCCTGGTGTGAAAATGGGAAACCACGGAAAACCATCTTCAGGGCTGTCGACAGTCGGGCCCGAACCCACGATCTCCCGATTACTGGATACTGGCCGCACTTAAGCGAGTGCAGCTATCGAGCTCGATAAATTGTTCTTCTAGACCAGGCCATACTACTACTACTACTACTACTACTACTACTACTAAGTGAGGCTCTGCCTTAAGCATGCACACTGGTTATTCAAAACAGCGCTTCAGAGTAGGGATCGAATAGCTGAAATACTATGATGAACCAGCTTGTTACGTACCAACTGTATAAGAAAATGTATGAACCAGGGGAATGGCATGCTAAAGAAGAAAGTTTTCTAACTCCCCGGCTATTTCCCGCCAATATTCAGTCAGGCTGTTATACTCGGTACGCAGCAGTAATCCCATCTATCGGAGTTGAGAGGCAGCATAAGAGACAAAGAACATCACAATAAACAATGGTCAATGTAATGTCATTGTTCGATATTATAGGCCTTCCGATTTGGTTTTCTTCCGACTCTCAAATACCACTCTTATCATAGTCGGTACGGTAAAACTGAATAAGAGATAAATGATCGGAAATAGTATTCTCTATAACTTTTTATATAGTACTTTTCGATAGGACCAATAACATTGGTATTTAAAAATTACATTTTAGGCACCTTCCCATCCAGGATGAATAAAGTTGTTTATAGCTTAGACTGTAGCTTTTTTTCCCCGACTCTATATACCGATTTTCATTAAATTCTCTTAACCCATTTTCTCGTGGCTCGGCGTTGATATGAACTTACCAACAAAAATACAAATTCATGAATATCTGTGTTATCCTAACCGGTACAGTAAAAATGTATAAGACATAAATGGTCGGACATTTAATTCGCTATAACTTTGGTTATGTAGTATTTAGCGATACGACAACTAATAATATAAATATTTGAGAATTACATTTACGCCTTCCCCTAAACTACCATTTCACTCTGCGTGAAAAAAATTATTCATAGGCTAGATTGAAGCGACGTATTCCTCGACTTTGCATACCAATTTTTATGAAGATAAGACTACTAAAAACATAAATATTTGAAAATGAAATTTTAGGCCTTCCCCTAAACTATCATTTCTATCAGCGTGAATAAAAGTATTTATAGCCTAGATTGTAGCGACTTATTCTCCGACTTTGTATACCGATTTTCATTAAATTCTCTTTGGCCGTTTTCTAGTGATGCGTGTACATACAGACAGACAGACAGACAGACAGAAATTACGGAAAAGTATAAAAAGTGCATTTCCTGGTTACTGTGGACATGACCGATACAGAAATAGCATTATTTTCAAATTCTGAGCAATGTACAGACAAAACTTATTTTATACTAGCAAGATACCCGTGCTTCGCTACGGTATTATACTGAAATTTATAATTGAATGCTAATTGTTTTAAATATATAATCCGCCGAAATTCGCTATCTGATTCGTTTTCTGCGAGAATCCACCAAAATTCCCGATCTGACTGGTTTTCTATTATTTTACGGCACGTTTCCTCCCATTTTTAAATCTTCCTTTCCAGCAATCGATTTGGTACTTCCCGGGCTAGGCTCAGGTATTCCTCCCGGTCAGTTGGGTCCGTAAATCTTTACCATCTTTTCCTGTAATATTTTTAATATGGATAAAATCCTTCAGGAGATCTGGCGTGCTGTCATATTAGGTGCCTTGGCGGCACTGAACCCGCGGCCGGACTGCATTCTTAGTCATTACCCGTCCAGGAGCCGTTTCAAGCGCGGTCCGCAGATTTGACGACGGTCCGGAATATTATTATTATTATTATTATTATTATTATTATTATTATTATTATTATTATTATTATTATTATTATTATTATTATTATTATTGTGTTACTGGAATGGCTGATGACGGGGAAAACCGGAGTATCCGTAGAGAAACCTGTCCCGCCTCCGTTTTGTCCAGCACGAATGCCACATGGAGTGACCGGGATTTGAACCACGGAACCCAGCTGTGAGAGGCCGGCGTGCTGCCGCCTGAGCAACGGAGGATCCTTATAAGTACATTAATAACAGTAAAATCAATTGGTCTCACCTCCTTCTACACCCCACCGCCTTAAGTTTATTTACCGCCACCCCCCCCCCCCCCCCCCCGAACAAAGGAAAATTAAAAGAATGCTTTTTTCTTTATGTTTAACGGAGATTCCAAACACCAATGTTCACGTCTATTACCTTCAGTTTTGAGATATAAGTATCCCCATAAAAATAATTTACCTTATTTCACTTCATTTCACAATAATCCCCCCCCCCCCTAAGTGAATTTTCCCGCAAAAAATACTTGTTTCTTTAATAGTAAAGGATCTTCTAAATACCAATTATCACGACTCTAACTTCTTCAGTTTTTGATTTATGTGTCCTCATGAAAGGAATTCAACTCCTTTACACTCCCGCCCTCCAAGATGGTTTCCCCCACTAAAACGCGTTTTTCTTTGTTTTTAAAGGTGATCCAAATACGAATTTTCACGTCTGTAACAACTTTAGTTTTTATTAGATGTATGTATTCTCATACAATAAAGTCAATTAATTTTTCAATTCTTTCACCCCCCCCCCCCCCTTCATTGGATTTTCCGAGAATACGTGTTTCTTTACTTTTAAAGCAGATTGCAAAAATCAAATTTCACGTCTGTAACATCTTCATTTTGGAGATATCAGTAGTCTAATTAAAAGAATTCATCACCATTTTCAGTCACTTTTACCCCCCACCCTCCACCCAAGTGGGATTTCCGAAAACTAAAAATACACTTTTCTTTATGTTTAATAGACACAAAAAAATACCATTTTTCACTTCTGTAACATGTTAAGTTTTTTTAGATATACTGTAAAAATTCTCATTTTAAAATTTCACCCCTTTTGAGTTCCCCTTAAGTCGAGTTTCCAAAAACAAATCACCTATATTTCTTTACATTTACAGGAGATTTACACCCACTTTTTACGTCTGTAACATTTTACGTTTCCAACATATTCTGTAGATATAGTCTTTCAAAAAATTCATCCCAATTTGTCACTCCTGTTTAACCGCCATTAATTGGCTTTTCCAAAAACTAAGAAATACGTGTTTCTTAATTTTTAAAGGAGATCCCATATACACATTTTAAGTTCTGTAATATCTTTCGTTTCTGAGATATGTGTATCCTCATTAAAGGCATTCAACCCATTTTTCACCCTTTTACACCCCTCCTATTAGGATTTACAGGAAACAAAAAAATACGTGTTCCTTTATTTTTAGAGGAGATTCTAACTATCAATGTTTACATCTGTAAATTTTAAAGTTTTAAGATGTAGACACACTCATTTTAAAAAATTCACCCCTCTTTTCACCCCCCCCCCCAATATTTGGATTTTCCAAAAACGAAAAAATACGTGTGTTTCTTTACTTTTAAAGTAGATCCAAAATACCAATTTTCAGGTCTGTAATATCTTCAGGTTCTGAAATATAAGTAGCCTCATGAAAGGCATTCAACCCATTATTCACCCTTTTACACCGTTTCTATTGGGATTTTCCGAAAACAAAAGAATACGTGTTTCTTTATTTTTAAAGGAGATTCTAAATACCAATTTTTACATCTATAACCTTTAAAAGTTTTGAGATATAGATACACTCATTTTAAAAAATCACCCCGTTTTCACCACCCCCCATTAATTGTATTTTCCAAAAACAAAAAATACGTGTTTCTTTATTTTTAAAGGAGATCCCAAACACCAATTTTCAGGTCTGTAATATCTTCAGGTTCTGAAATATAAGTAGACTCATCAAATGCATTCGACCAATTTTTCAACCTTTTCCACCCTTCCTATTAGGATTTTCCGAAAACAAAATATACGTGTTGCTTTATTTTTAATGGAGATTCTAAATACCAATGTTTACATCTATAACCTTTAAAAGTTTTGAGATATAGATACACTCATTTTAAAATATTACCCCCCTTTTCACCCCCCTTAATTGCGTTTTCCAGAAACAAAAAAGTACGTGTTTCTTTATTTTTACAGGAGATCCCAAACACCAATTTTCAGGTCTATAATGTCTTCAGTTTCTGATATATTAGTAGCCTCATTAAAGGCATTCAACCCCTTCTTCACCCCTTTTCACTCCTCCTATTGCGTTTTTCCGAAAACAAAAAAATACGTGTTTCTTTATTTTTAATGAAGATTCTAAATACCAATTTTTACATCTGCAAACTTTAAAAGTTTGGAGATATAGATTTACTCATTTTAGAAATTCACCCCCTTTTCACCCTCCCATTAATTGGATTTTCCAAAAACAAAAAAATACGTGTTTCTTTATTTTTAAAAGAGATCAAAAGTACCAATTTTCAGGTCTCTAATATCTTCAGTTTCTGAGATATAAGTACCGGTATCCTGATTAAAGGCATTCAATCCCTTTTTCCCCCTTTTTACCCCTCCTATTAGGATTTTCTGAAAACCAAAAAATACGTGTTTCCTTATTTTTAAAGAATATTCTAAATACCAATTTTTACATCTGTACACTTTTAAAGTTTTGAGAGATAGATACACACATTTTAAAATTTCACCCCCCTTTTTACCCCCTTAGCGACGTAATATCCAAAAATCCTCTCTGAGCGAGCACCTACATCTTAATATGAATACATCTCCAAAATTTCATTTCTTTATGTCCAGTAGTTTTGGCTCGGCGGTGATGAATCAGTCAGTCAGTCAGTCAGTCAGTCAGTCAGGACAAGTTATTTTATATATATAGATTGTGCCACTTCACTGTTATAAGAAGTTCCGTCCGTAAGAAGGGCAAAGATGCAGTCCAAGTCTCCGAGAATAATTAACGTCAAAATGTCTGACGATACCGCAAGCGAAAGCAAAGTATTTACCTTAGGCGCTAGAGAAAAGAATTTAGATCCAGAAGGCAGTGAAAAAGAACGAATGTGAAGATTGTTACTAACAATTATTGAAAAAATAAGAAAAACGAGATTGAATTGCTACTTCTAAATCAGAGTCGAAGACGGAAAGCAACTACGTCAGAATTAAAGAAGGTATCGACAAGAGATCATTTCAGCAGAAACAAGGAGCAGATTTATTGGAAGCTGCGTCGCATATCAAGCAGAAGATTTTTAATTTCGTTCCGCGAACTTTAAGATACGTGGAAACTCAAGCATAAACTACGACAAGCTTACGTCACGGCAGTCTCTGCTGACGTATTACTCGATATCACCCAAGTTAAAGAACTACAGAAGTGGGAATCCTATAATAACTCCTGGAAAGATAAAGGAGAAAAATCTGTTCATTTCGAGTCGTAGAGTTACACTACCCCAAGATTATTATTTGTCAAGTAGATCAACTCTTTCAAAGAAAGCAATCTTTCGCATTAAGCAGATTATCACAGCTCTTCATGATGGCAATGCTAATTGATCCTGTTTGCTATTCTATTCCAACTAGTCCAGAGGTGAGCAAGATGTTCTAAGAAGATCATAGGCCAGACTGCCCAAATGGGCGCCGTCGGATGACGTTGCCTGCCGAGAGATGACTAAGCCCAGAGGAGAATTATGCCAGTATTTCCCATTCACCTAGGGAAGTAAAAGGAGGCGTGTCCCTACGTCCTGTCAGCTGGACATATGCCGACGACTGGAGCTGCTGAATTCAGATAAGTCTTGTTTTTAAATTAATGTAGTAATGTTTTATATTCATATGTGAGCATAATACAATTTGTTGAGTTATTCCGTGCGAAATAATGAAACGACTAAAGTGGTATATTGAATTAGATCAAAGGTGGTTAGGTAATCTTCGTATATGAATGACAAATCCATAGATAGGTAGTCAATCAGTGATGAAAGCCTACGTACGAGATGTGATCCATGTAGTGTGAAATACTGAGTTCGTTAAGGTTACAGTGAATTGTATACTGTGTCAAAGAGAGATTTAGGTACGCGTGTATGTTGGTTATGACCAAAGAATGTCAAGTTAGGAACCAGCAGTAGGATATGCTTGCTAAATAGACAGATATGTTTACAATAATTTAAGGTTATGACGGAATGAAGGTCATAATCAGGGTTGCCAACTCCTAGATACTCATTATCACCAGATATGGATTTGAAAAACACCAGAAATGTCCAGATCTGGATTTGAAAACTCTATAAATTCTCCAGATGTAGTAAGATAATGCATTAAATTTACACTTACCCCCTTTCAGTTGTGCTGTTCTGCCTCTAAAGTTTAGTAAGTCTAATGGTGTCCTCTTGTAAAGATAGGTCTAGCCTATATTATAGCCATATGATCAATTGAATACAAGTCACACTCAAACACTAGCACTATTATAATAATAAAATGTTCACTGCGTGTTATCAATTGTCGTAATCCTAATATAAGTGTATTTAATTGCAAACTATATACACAAATTAAAAACTGTACTATATTTGTTTATTTATGGCTGATCTGTATAAGTTGAGGGTACTTGACCCGGATAGTTGTATGACTCTAATGTGCCTATTTTCTGCAGTACTTCTTTCGGTAGATCGTATGTATAACAGCGTTTCCCTGTCCTATTCAATCCAAATTTTACACACAAGACCGAATGGAGAGTTTGTATTGACATTCTATTTCTCAGTTTATTTTTAGTTATATTGACTTGGCTGAACACTCGTTCTACATCCGCATTAGAATGAGGAAGTACGAGAGTCGATATAGCTAAATTTGCAAGTTCGCTGAAAGGGTTTTCACCAGTTGAATCCCTATACATATCAACTTCTGCCCAAAATTTCACAGTGTCCTTAACTTCAGTCCACTGGATATGATGCAGATTTCTCCACTGGTTTTCTACTTTCACAATAACATTATTGTCAGCATAAAAGAGTTGTGCTATATCAATAATTTGCAACTTAAAAGGCCTTAAACAATTTTCGGGTGAAAAGAGGGACATTTTTTCAAGGATCCCTATATTTTCAGGTAATCTTTGCCTCAATTGTTGGATAAGTTCAACAATGAATTGCACGCATCTATCGCATAGTTGTTTCTGTTGGTCTTCAGAACGCGAGGACGATGATACTTTAGTTTCGAAATCATAACCTAGATAGGGCTTTGGGTCCAGATGATTATTAATTTCTGTTTTCAGGACATCTACTTTGACAGTGGGCAGTAGAACCTTGGTGCATAATGACTTAATGAGAAGGATTAGGTCACCTAATAATTTTGTAGGATCTTGGTTTCGACTTTCGAACTTCTTATTTACGGTCTGCACTTCAACCAAAATTGGCTTCAGAAAAGACAAGTACAAGTAATTCTGAGGGTCGCTATACATTGAATATAAAATATCGGCTGTATAACAGCGATCTTTAAGACGAGCGATTTCAAAGTGTGTTTTTAACTCGGTCCACTGTCGCATTATTCTTGTCACTGCACTTTCGATGGACAGCCACCGAGTTTGGCTTAACTGTACTAATTTCAGGGGAGAGTCGCCTTCATTTATTGTCTCGTATAGTTCTTTGTATACAACCTGCCGTAGAGATGATTGTGAAAACCAATTGTAACTTTCCCTTATGAGGAAATCTAAGTTCCTCGGTAAACACCCTGATGCATGTGAAACTGCCAATTGTAGAGAGTGACAAACGCATCTGATTAATTGTAGATTTGGCACTTTAGCCTTTAACTTTACATACACGCCATGATTTATGCCTACCATAACAGACGCATTGTCTGTTCCTATTGCTTGTAATTTAGTCAAATCCAAACCTTTATTACACAGACATTTCTCCAAAGCCTCAACTATAGCATCAGCTGTACATTCTGACAACTCTACTAACTGTAGATATGTCACGACAATCTCTCTTTTTCTTTTTGAATAGTATCTTATAACAATGCCTAGTAACTTGGTAACTGAAATATCATTCGTTTCATCCAACAACAAACTATAACCGATTTCACTTTCACGTAAATCATCTATCAAGTCTTTTTCAAAATGAGGAGCTAACACGTTTTGTATTATAGCTGTGCATTTTGTACGATGCAACTTCAAATTATTAATCCCTTTGCTATCGGGAAAATTCACTTTACACAACTCGCTAAGATGGTCAACCACTTGAACCGAACAATGTTCTGCTATGAAAAGTGCCGTTCTTCATTCCACTAAATTTGTCTCAATATTAACTGGTTTAAAATTTAAAGTTTTCTGCCTATTAGAACTAAAGGGTTCGGCTGCCTTGAGGTGTTTAGCAGTGTTCCTATGTTTTTCAATATCTCCTAATTTAGCAGCTAGTTGAGTTTTACAGTATTTGCAAAAGCCTTTTGTGGCATTTCCTTCTACTTTTAGTAACCACTTATTATACCTATCATCCTTAAGCCATTCCTCTCTAAATCGCTGTTTATACTGAGGCTACCCCATGGTTCCCAACTACACTAACTCTGTAATTAACACATTTAACATAAATTAAGAAGTAGACACTACCACACAATGACAACTCAAAAGTCCAGCGCACTATCTTTAATCACACAGCGACATTGGCACTGGAGCTGGGCTCCTCGCATGATTCATTCTAACTTTTCCAGTTACAACTGTTACAAGTAAGAATGATGTCGACCGCGCTATTATTCACCTTAATAATAAGATCAATAATGCACGGAAATACAACACTGATGCTGTTAAAAATCCAGCGCTCTTGCTCACACGCGACAATGGCGCTGGTTTTATTGTCAAGCGAGTCGCTTACGTAAACATGTTAAGATCATATTTTATATGATAGGTCATAATATTTTACTAAGTTATACGTCTCATGACCGTAGTTCCTTTTTAAATTGACATTTTATTGTAAAATCACCATATATGTCACCAATTTTTTTAAAAAAACACCATATTTTCGACTTGTCGCAAAATTCAAATTTTGTCACCATACGCCTTCCTGAAAACACCAGATCTGGTGAAAAAATCACCAGATTGGCAACCCTGGTCATAATGTCGTGAAATATGTCCATGAAACGTGATTAAAATAATAAATGCCACGATTAAATGGAGTGGATACGTATTTAGTAAAGGAGACGGGATATATGTTTGGAAGTATAATAATGATTATTTTAAGAGAAGTTGATATGAGATTGATAATTTAGAATGGTGGTAGTTATTGATTCTTCGCGAATATGAGCACGGTGATGTAGTAGTGGACTTAATGGTTTTAAGTTGAGTTTTTACTGAGTGGTAATGAATGTGTAGTATTTATATGTACTATTTCTCTTACGAGCAAGCACGAGAAAGTTCACAGATGATTGAAGTGACACCTGTTGGTTAGCGTGCATACTTGGTAGTACCAATGAAGTCTCAGTTAGGAGGATGAGCCAAACACATGCACTATGTCACAGATGTTTTCTAATTATAATCTATTCTCCAGCGAAAGGACGTGTAGTAACTTCTTAGGCAACATCCTATCACTGATGACTGACTGTAGGTGTATAAATTGTAGCTTATGGTCGAGTCTTCGTACAATGCAAACCACATTAGCTAGTATACTTCAGAAGAAACTAGTAGAGTAGTCGTTAGAATATATAAAGTCGCACGTATGTTCAATTAAGATGATGAGAAGATTGAGATTTAGAATAGTATATGGAACTTACTGGTACTTGTTGAACCATTTATTAAAAATTACATTAATTTAGAAGAAGACTTATCAATATTCACGCAGTAAAGGAAGAAGCATGAATATTCAGAATTGTAAATCAGTTGTTTGTAGAAATATTAGGGAACTATCCTCCCAAGTTGACATTTATAGGTATCTATTGATATGTTGTGAAAGATAGGAATAATTATACGTCAGCAGATTAATATGAACTCCGAGTGAGAGCCAGCAATTAACTCAAAGACTTCATAGGCAACAGAGGAGAATTCCAATTCATGAGATATGGTTTTAGGCCTAAAATGCGTCCTGAATATCTTGAAACCGCCCTCAATCTACACTCTAGCTTGTAAGGTATCATATTGTAAATATTTTTCTTTGCTAGGGTGCACCCACACACATTTTAATTACCCACACAAGTTTTAATTATCCACACACGTTTTAATTACCCACACATGTTTTAATTACCCAAACATATTTTAATTTAGTTATTTCAGTCTATTAAATTTTTTAACTTTGTTTCGATTTAATCATTTCTTTAAAAACCTAAGATGGTGAGTTCGACATCTTTGGACTTATAATTTTTAATTTGTTAATTACGAGCTGAATTATAGTAATGTTCAGTTAAATAATTGGTTATACGGACTTCAATAATTTGCCGTATATTCCATTCTGTCCTTGATTTTGGGGTCAGTCAAGATTTAAGCACCTAGTGCAATAGATTTAAACAGATTCATTTTTAAAAAAATGACTAACTCAAATAGCATTTCTTATATAATGCATAGTGGGTGCCGGACGTGTCAATTACCGGCAGATTCAAGGTGAACGTCGCTTGCATGTATTTTTGCCCGATACTGACATTTCTTCGATTTCTCCTTACGCCAGAAATGTGGATGCGTTAACTGAAATATTGGTATGGAGAGAGGCTAAGAGAGGAAGTAAAATGATTGATTATGCATTCGGGTAGAAGAAGTAGACAGATTTAGCAAGTTAAGCCCATGCTCGCCAGAGATGGATGGGATAATCAGATGATCATGCAGTTTCCTCTATTAGAAATTATTTAGGGAGGATAGCATAATGTTCGACCTTTGAATTGAAACAAGTATGTAATAAATAAGATTTATAAAACTTAAATCATTCTTTCAATGCGTATCGTAGCGTAGAGACTTAGATTTAAGTGGATGAATGCTGCAACATCTTGGTAGTGTAAGAAATTCAATAAGTAACGTATGAGAGTTGTATCTATGTGTAATTTAAGATTTCTTTGGCTCCATATGGCATGTCTTTCTCATATTCGGAACTCATAGCCCAAATGGTAGATTATGTTAGCCAAAAGGATCGTAATTAAGCTAGCCTGGATCTTATGCGTCCTCTCAGGGAGCGGGGACGGCGCAATATATATAGATAGATGTTAAGCATTCAATTATAAATTTCAGTATAATACCGTAGCGAAGCACGGGTATCTTGCTAGTCATCTATACCTATATATATAAAACTAGCAAGATACCCGTGCTTCGCTACGGTATTATACTGCAATTTATAATTAAATACTTAACATTTTATAAATAATCCTCCGAAATTCGCGATCTGACTCGTTTTCTGAGAGATTACGGCAAAGTTCCTCACATTTTTCAATCTTTCTTTCCAGCAATCGATTTCGAAATTCCCGGGCTAGTTCCAGGTATTCCACGCGGTCCCTAAATCTTTGCCATCTTTTCCTATAAGCATTTTTAATATGGATCAAATCCTGAAGGAGATCCGGCGTGGTGTCGTCTTGGGTGCCTTGGCGGTACTGAACCCGCGGCCGGACTGTATTCGTGGTCATTACCAGACCACGGCCCGTTTCCAGCGCGGTCCGCACAATCTGATGACGGTCCAGAAAATTATTATTATTATTATTATTATTATTATTATTATTATTATTATTATTATTAATAGATGTTCTAGACCCCACAGCAAGATGCAAGACCGCTACTTGGCGGTAAATTACATCTGCTGCCACTGTCATTGTTGAGCACGTGACCAGCACCAATGTCGCGCCTAGGCAAGTGTGCGGGATTTCTGGCGATACGAATGACATACTTCCGTGCATTATTGACCTTATTATAGAGGTGAACAATTTGACGATCAATCTCATTCCTATCGTTTATTTCAAATGTGCTTAAATTATTATTTATATGCCAGGAGAGTCTACTGTAATCTAAGAACGTTCTCCCAAGGAAAAGATGGCTGCTGAAATCGAACGCAGGAAAGATAAAAAAAAAATGATCGTTTTATGATCAGAATAAGTACATCGAAAATCTACAGCCTGTTTCCAGTCATTCGACAGGGTCAGGAATTGAATGAATAAAGCCCCATCTAGCGGCGACAATACGAATTGTGCCGGCTGCCGAAGCACTCCTCTGGAGCAATGGTCGATGAATGACAAATGAAATGAAATATTGGACAGTGTTGCTGGAATGAATGATGACAGGAAAACCGGAGTATCCGGAGAAAAACCTGCCCCGCTTCCGTTTTGTCCAGCACGAATGTCACACGGAGTGACCGGGATTTCAACCACGGAATCCAGCTGTGAGAGGCCGCCTGAGCAACGGAGGCTCCTTATAAGTACATTATGAACAGTAAAATCAATTGGTCTCACCTCATTTTACACCCCACCGCCGGTAATTTTATTTACTCCCTCCCCAAAAAAATTAAAAGAAGGAGTGTTTCCTTTTTAAAAGGAGATTCCAAGCACAAATGTTCACGTCTATTACCCTCAGTTTTGATATATAAGAAACCTCACACGAATAATTCACTTTTTTCACTTCATTTCACCCTCCCCCCTCCCCCGCCAAGTGAATATTCCGGCAAAAACTTACTTGTTTCTTTAATACTAAAGGATTTTCTAAATACCAATTATCAAGACTATAAGTTCTTAAGTTTTGATTTACGTGTCCCCGTGAAAGGAATTCAACTCTTTTTCACTCCCGCCCCGCAAGATGGTTCCTCCTCCCCCCAAACCGCGTTTTTCTTTGTTTTTAAAGGAAATCCAAATACCAATTTTCACGTCTGTAACAACTTTATTTTTATTAGATGTATGTATTCTCATATAATTTAGTCAATTAATTTTTCAATTCTTTCAAGCCCCCCCCCCCCCCCCGCTTCATTGGATTTTCCGAAAATACGTGTTTCTTTACTTTTAAAGCAGATTCCAAATATCAAATTTCACGTCTGTAACATCGTCATTTTTGAGATATCAGTAGCCTAATTAAAAGAAATCAACACCATTTTCAGTCACTTTCACCCTCCCCCCACTCCACCCAAGTGGTATTTCCGAAAACTAAGAATACACGTTTCTATATTTTGGATACAGATTTAAAAAATACCATTTTTCACTTCTGTATCATATTAAGTTTTTTGATATATACTGTAGAAATTCTCATTTTAAAACTTCAATCCTTTTTAATTCCCCTTAAGGAGATATTCCAAAAACAAATCACCTATGTTACTTTACATTTACAGGAAATTCCAAATACCCACTTTTTACGTCTGTAACATTTTACCTTTCTCAGTTATTCTGTAGATATTGTCTTTCGAATAATTCACCCCAATTTGTCACTCCTGTTTAACCGCCATTAATTGGATTATCCAAAAACAAAAAAATACGTGTTTCTTTATTTTTAAAGGAGATCCCATATACAAATTTTCAGTTCTTTAATGTCTTCTGTTTCTGAGATATATATATATATCCTCATTAAAGGCATTCAACCCTTTTACACCCCTCCTATTGGGATTTACAGAAAACGAAAAATACGTGTTTCTTTATTTTTAAAGGAGATTCTAAATACCAGTTTTTACATCTGTAAACTTTTAAAGTTTTAAGCTGTAGACACACTCATTTTAAAAATTCACCCCCCTTTTCACCCCCCCCCCCCCCATTATTTGGACTTTGCAAAAACGAAAAAAATACCTGCTTCTTTATTTTTAAAGTAGATCCCAAATACCAATTTTAAGGTCTGTAACATCTTCAGGTTCTGAAATATAAGTAGCCTCATTAAAGGCATTCAACCCATTTTTCACCCTTTTCCACACTTCCCATTGGGATTTTCCGAAAACAAAAGAATACGTGTTTCTTTATTTTTAAAGGAGATTCTAAATACCAATTGTTACATCTATGAACTATAACAGTTCTGAGATATAGATACACATATTTTAAAAATTCACCCCCATTTAACCCCCCCCCCAATGAATTGGATTATCCAAAAACAAAAAATACGTGTTTCTTTATTTTTAAAGGAGATTCCAAATACCATTTTTCAGGTTCTGAAATATAAGTAGCCTCATTAAAGTCATTCAACCCATTTTTACCCTTTTCCACCCTTCCTATTGGAATTTTCCGAAAACAAAAAATGAGTGTTTCTTTTTTTTAAGGAGATTCTAAATACCAAATTTTACATCTATAAACTTTAAAAGTTTTGAGATATAGACACTCATTTTAAAAATTTCATCCCCCCTTTTCACCCCCCCCCCCCATTATTTGGATTTTCCCAAAACGAAAAATACCTGTTTCTTTATTTTTAAAGTAGATCCCAAATACCAATTTTGAAGTCTGTAATATATTCAGTTTCTAAGATATAAGTATTCTCTTTAAAGGCATTCAACCCATTTTTCACCCCTTTTCACCCCTCCTATTGGGATTTTCCGAAAACAAAAAATACGTGTTCCTTTATTTTTAATGAAGATTCTAAATGCCAATTTTTACATCTCTGAACTTTAAAACTTTTGAGATATAGATGCACTTATTTTAAAAATTCACCCCCCTTTTCGCCCTCGCATTAATTGGATTTTCCAAAAACAAAAAAATACGTGTTTCTTTATTTTTGAAAGCGATCAAAAGTACCAATTATGAGGTCTGTAATATCTTCGGTTTCTGAGATATAAGTATTCTCTTTAAAGGCATTCAACCCATTTTTCACCCCTTTTCATCCCTCCTATTGGGATTTTCCGAAAACAAAAAATACGTGTTCCTTTATTTTTAATGAAGATTCTAAATACCAATTTTTACATCTGTAAACTTTTAAAGTTTTGAGATATAGACACACTCATTTTAAAATTTCACCCCCCTTTTCACCCCCTTAGCGAAGGAATATCCAAAAATCCTCTCTTAGCGAGCACCTACATCTTAATATGAATATATCCCCAAACTTTCATTTCTTTATGTCCAGTAGTTTTGGCTCGGCGATGATGAATCAGTCAGTCAGTCAGTTAGTCAGGACAAGCTACTTTATATATATAGATAACTTGTCCTGAGTTAGTCAGGACAAGCTACTTTATATATATAGATAACTTGTCCTGACTGACTGACTGACTGATTCATCATCGCCGAGCCAAAACTACTGGACATAAAGAAATGAAATTTTGGGGATAGATTCATATTAACATGTAAGTGCTCGCTAAGAGCGGATTTTTGGATATTCCTTCGCTAAGGGGGTGAAATTTCAAAATGAGTATATCTATATCTCAAAACATTAAAAGTTTACAGATGTAAAAATTGGCATTTAGAATCTTCTTTAAAAATAAGGAAACACGGTTTTTTTTTTTTTTTTTTTTTTTTTTGCTTTCGGAAAATCCCAATACGAGGGATGAAAAAGGGTGAAAAAGGGGTTGAATATCTTTAATGGGGATACTTATATCTCAGAAACTGAAGATATTATAGACCTGAAAATTGGTATTTGGGACCTCTTTTAAAAATGAACATGTGTTTTTTTTATTTTAGGAAAATCCAATGAATGGAAGGGTGAAAAGGGGGTGAATTTTTTAAATGAGTGTATCTATATCTCAAAACATTAAAAGTTTACAGATGTAAAAATTGATATTTAGAATCTCCGTTAAAAATAAAGTAACCCGTATTTTTTGTTTTCTAAAAATCCCAATAGGGGGGGAGTGAAAAAAGGGTGAATAATGGATTGAATGCTTTCAATGAGGATACTTATATCTCAGAAACTGAAGATATTACAGACCAGAAAATTGGTATATGGGATCTCCTTTAAAAATAAAAAAGCATGTACTTTTTGTTTTTGAAAAATCCAATTAATGGGGGTTAAATAGGAGTGACAAATTGGGGTTAATTTTTAGAAAGACTTACAGTACATCTCAGAAACGTAAAATGTTACAGACGTAAAAAATTGTGTTTGGAATCTGCTGTAAAAATAAAGAAACGTCATTTGTTTTTGGAAACTCCACTTAAGGGGAACTAAAAAGGGGGGGGGGTGATAGTTTAAAATGAGAATTTTGAGAGTAGGCCTATATCTAAAAAATTTAACATGTTACAGAAGTGAAAAATGGTATATTTTATCTCTATTACAAATAATAAAATGTGTATTTTTAGTTTTCGGAAGAACCACTTGGGTGGGGGGAGGGGTAAAAGAGACTGATAATTGGGTTGAATTCTTTTAATTGGGATACTCATATCTCAAAACTGAAGATATTACAGACGTGAAATTTGGTATTTGGAATCTGCTTTAAAAGTAAAGAAACACGTATTCTCGGAAAATCCAATGAAGCGGTTGGGGGGGGGGGATTTGAAGGAATTGAAAAATTAATTGAATTAATTGTATGAGGAAACTTATATCGAATAAAACTAAAATTGTTACAGACGTGAAAATTGGTATTTGGATCCCCTTTAAAAACAAAGGAAAACGCGTTTTGGGGGGGGGGGGATCGTCTTGGGGGCGGGAGTGAAAAGGAGTTGAATTCTTTTCATGAGGACACATATCTCAAAAACTTAAGATGTTAGAGTCGTGATAATTGGTATTTGGAAGATCCTTTACTATTAAAGAAACAAGTATTTTTTGCCAGAAAATTCACTTAAGGGGGGGGGAGGAAGTGAAAAAAGTGAATTACGTTTATGGGGATACTTATATCTCAAAACTGAAGGTAACAGACGTGAACATTGGTATTTGGAATCTCCTTTAAACATAAAGAAACACGCCTTCTTCTTTTCTTGGGGGGGGGGGGGTTAATCAACGTAAGGGTGGTAGGGTGAAAAAGGAGGTAGGACCAATTGATTTTACTGTTCATAATGTACTTATAAGGAGCCTCCGTGGCTCAGGCGGCAGAGCACCGGCCTCTCACCGGTGGGTTCCGTGGTTCAAACCCCGGTCACTCCATGCGAGATTTGTGCTGGACAAAGCAGAGGCGGGACAGGTTTTTCTCCGGGTACTGCGGTTTTCCCTGTCATCATTCATTCCAGCAACACTCTCCAATATCATTTCATTTCATTTGTCATTCATTAATCATTGCCCCAGAGGAGTGCGACAGGCTTCGGCAGCCGGCACAATTCCTATCCTCGCCGCTAGATGGGGCTTTATTCATTCCATTCCTGACCCGGTCGAATGACTGGAAGCAGGCTGTGGATTTTCAGTGTATTTATTCTGATCATAAACCGGTCATTTTTAATCTTTCCTGGGTTCGTTTCCAAGAGCCACTTTTCCTTTGGAGAACGTTCTTAGATTACAGTAGATTCTCCCGGCATATAAATACAAATTTAAACACATTTGAAATAAACGATAGGAATGAGATTTACCGTGCAGTTGTTCACCTCTATAGTAAGGTCAATAATGCACGGAAGTATGTCATTCGTATCGCCAGAAACCCCGCGCACTTGCCTACGCGCGGCAATGGTGCTGGTCACATTGTCAGCAATGACAATGGCATCAGATGTAATTTACCGCCAAGTAGCGGTCTTCCATCTTGCTGTGGGGTCCATAATAATAATAATAATAATAATAATAATAATAATAATAATAATAATAATAATAGGCCTAAGAACGTTTTGGACCGTCATCAAAATGTGCGGACTGCGCTGGAATCGTGTCCTGGACTACGAATGCAGTCCGGCCGCGGGTTCAGTACCACCAAGGCACCCAATAAGACACCGCGCCGGATCTCAAGGATTTGATCCATATTAAAAATGCTTATAGGAAAATGTGACAAAGATTTAGGAACCCAACTAACCGAGTGGAGTACCTGGACCTAGCCCGGGAAGTACGAAATCGATTGCTGGAAAGAAAGATTGAAAAATGGGAGGAACCTTGCCGTAATCTCTCAGAAAACGAGTCACATCGCGAATTTTGGTGGATTCTCTCAGAATACGAGTCAGATCACGAATTTCGGCGGATTTTATATAGAACGTTAAGCATTCAATTATAAATTTCAGTGTAATACCGTAGCGAAGCACGGGTATCTTGCTAGTACATAAAATAACTTGTCCTGACTGACTGACTGACTGACTGACTGATTCATCATCTCCGAACCAAAACTACTAGACATAAAGAAATGAAATTTTGGAAATACATTCATATTAACATGTAGGTGCTCGCTAAGGGAGGATTTTTGAATATTCGGTCGCTAAGGGGTTGAAAAGGAGGTTAATTTTTAAAATGAGGATATCTATATCTCATAAAGTTAAACGTTTAAAGACGTAAAATTGGCATTTGGAATCTTCTTCAAAAATAAAGAAACACGTATTTTTCGGTTTTCGGAAAATCCCATTAAGAGGGGGGGTGAAAAAGGGGTTGAACATCTTACATGGGGAGACTTATAACTCAAGAACTGAAGATGCTACAGACATGAAAATTGAAATTTGGGATCTCCTTTGAAAATAAAGGAACACGTATTTTTGTGTTTTTGGATAATCCGAAGAATAGGGGAGGAACAGGAGTGACAAACGGGATGAATTTAAAAAAGACTATATCTGCTAATTATCTCAGACACATAACATATTACAGATTTGAAAACATGTATTTGGAATTTCCTGTAAATGTAAAGACACAAAAAAAAATTTTCGGAAAATTCACTTAAGGGAAACTGAAAAAGGGGGTGAATTTTTAAAATTAGCGTATCTACAGCATATCTCAAAACCTTGACATGCTGCAGACGTGAAAACTGGTATTTGGAATCTCCTTATAAATAAGGAAACACGTATTCTTTGGTTTCCGTTAAAAACCCTTAACGGGGGTGGGGGGTGATGGAATTGAAAAATTAATCGAATCATTTGTATGAGAACGTATATATATACACAACCCCAAAAAATCTAAAGATGTTACAAACGTGAAAACTGGTATTTGTAATCTCTATTAAAAATAAAGAAACACTCATTTGGTGGGGGAATCAATTTGGTACGGGGGGGGGGGTGATGAAAACGGAGATGAATTCCTTTTAAGAAGATACATATATCTCAAAAACTAAAGATGTTACAGACATGAAAATTTGTATTTGTAATTTTCTTTCAAAGTAAAGAAACACGTAACCTTTTGTCATAAGAAAATCCACTTAAAGAGGGTGAATTAATTGAAAAATTAGTTAAATACTGTGTATGAGGATACTTACTGTATATCTCGAAAACTAAAGATGTTCCAGACGTAAAAGTTAGTATTTGCAATCTCCTTTAAAAATAAAGAAACACGCACTTTTGGGGAGGGGTGAATCAACTTATCAGGGAGAAAGGGGGATGAAAAAGGGGTTGAATTACTTTCATGAGTATACTTATATCTCAAGAAAAGATTTTACAGACATGAAAATTAGTATTTGGAATCTCCATTAAAAATGAAGAAACACACATTTGGGGTTTTTTTCGGGAATTCGACGTAAGGGGTGAGGGGTTGCAAATAAGTAAATAAGGAGTTGGAATATATTTATGAGGATACTTTACCTTAAAAACTGAAGCTCTTACAGATTTGAAAGTTGGTACTTTGAATTTCCTTTCAAAATAAACACGTATTTTTTTGTTTTCGCAAAGCCCTCTTAAGGCGGGAGAGGGGTGGAAAGAAGTGAAGAACAAGAAGTTGAATTAATTTTATATGAGTATACATTTATGTCAAAAACTGAAGGGGTTACAGACGTACAGGCATGAAACACGTATTTTTTTCGGAAAATCCAGTTAAGGAGCTGAAAAGAAATTGAAAAGCGGGTGAATTTTTAAAATGAGTACCGGTATATCTACATTATATGTCATAAACTTAACATGTTAGAGACAAGAAACTTGGTATTTGGAAAGTCCTTTGAAAATACAGGGACCTGTACCTTTTTGTTTCCGGAGAAGGCACTTAACAGGGGCTGAAAAGAAGTGAAAAATAGTTGAATTATTTTTTATGAGAATACTTATATCTTAAAAACTGAAGATGTTACAGACGTGAATATTGGTATTTGGAATCTCCTTTAAAAATAAAGAAACATGTATTTTTGTTTTCGGAAATTACTCTTAGATGGGGTGAGGGTGGGGGAAGGACTGATCAAGGGGTTGAATTCTTTTTATGGGGATACTTATGTATATCTCAAAAACTGAGGATGTTACAGATGTCGGAATAGGTATCTGGAATTTCCTTTAAAAATAAAGAAACATGTATTTACTTTTTCGACTTGAGAGAAGACTCTTTCTCACATGTACAGTTCTATGTCGCATGGTCGTCTTAGCCACAAACACGGTTTACAAAGAATTTCTGGGGTAAATGAAATGAATGGAATTTTCAGATAATGTCCTAGAACTTTGATCAAATTACGAAATCCACGCGAGCGAAGCCGCGGGTAATTGCGAGTCTATGTCCCGACTGACTGACTGAAGATTCATCATCGCCGAGCTAAAACTACTGGATATAAAGAAATGAAATTTTGGGAATACATTGATATTACAGTGTAGGTGCTCACTAAGGGAGGATATTTGGATATTCCGTCGCTAAAGGGGTGAAAAGAAGGGGGGAGTGTAAATGAGCATATCTATATCTAAAAAATTTAAAAGTTTACAAGCGCAAAAATTGGTCTTCAGAATCTCCTTTAAAATTAAAAGAAACACGTATTTCTTTTTGTTTTCGGAAAAGCCCCTTTGGGGGGTGAAAAGGGGGTTGAATACCTTTTAAAAATAAAGAAACACATTTTTTTTTGGAAATTCCAATTAATGGAAGAGGGGGGGACAGGAGTGACAAAGGGGGTGAATTTTTTCAAAAGACTATCTACAGTATATCTGAGAAACGTAAATTGTTACAGATGTGAAAATTGGTATTTGGAATCTCCTGTAAAAGAAAAGAAAAACAGGTGATTTATTTTCGGAATATCCACTTAAGGAGAACTGAAAAAGGAGGTGAATTTTAAAAATTAGAACAATTACAAAACATCTCACAAACGTAACATGTTACAGGCGTGAAAATTGGCATTTGGAGTCTCCTTTAAAATAAAGAAATACATATTCCTTTGTTTTCGGAAAATCCAATTAAGGAGGGGGGTGAAAGAATTGAAATATTAGTTGAATTCTTTGTATGAGGATACTTCAAAAACTAAAGATGTTCCAGACATGAAAATTGGTATTTGGAATCTTTTTTAAAAACAAAGGATCATGCATTCTTTTGTTTTTGGAAAATCCTCTTACGGGGAGTGAGTGAATTGAAAAATCTGTTGAATTATTTGTATGGGGATACGTATATCTAAAAAAAAACTAGAGGTTACAGACTTGAAAACTGGCGTTTGGATTCCCCTTTAAAAAAGAAAATAAACACGCATTTTGGGGGAAATCAACTTAAGGGGGGTGGATGAAAAAGGAGTTGAATTCATTTTATAAGGATACCTATCTCTCAAAAACTGAAGATGTTACAGTCATGATTATTGGTATTTAGAAGCTCCTTTATAAATAAATGAACACGTATTTTTTGTTTTTGGAAAATTCTCTTAAGGGGGGAAGGTGAAAGGAAGTAAAAAATTATTTTTATGGTGATACTTATATTTCAAAAATTGAAGTCTACAGACCTGGAAATTGGTATTTGGAATCTCCTTTAAAAATAAAGAAACACGTAATTTGGAGAGGGGGATCAACTTAATGGGGATGGAGGTGAAAAAGGAGTCGAATGCATTATTTTTATGATGATACTTATACCTCAAAAACTGGAGATGTTACAATTGTGAATTTGGAATCTCCTTTAAAAATAAACACACATTTTTAGGGCGGTGTAAATCAACTCAACCTGGGGGTAGGGGTGAAAAAAAAAGTTAAATTCTTTTATAAGGATATTTGTATCTCAAAAACTGAAGATGTTACAGACATGAAAATTTGTATTTGGAATCTTCTTTCAAAGTAAATAAACACGTATTCTTTTGTTCTCAGAAATTCCACTTAAGGGGGATAAAAGAATTGTGAGGGCGGGTGAATTTTTAAAATGAGTACCGATATACAGTATATATCAAAAACTTAACATGTCACAGACAAGAAACTTGGTATTTGGAAAGTCCTTTAAAAATACAGAAACATGTATTTTTTTAATTTCGGGAAAGGCACTTAACGGGGGGGTGAAAAGAAGTGAAAAAAAGAGTTGAATTATTTTTTTATGAGGATACTTATATCTCAAAAACTGAAGATGGTGCAGACATGGAAATAGGTATTTTGAATTTCTTTTAAAAATTAAGAAACATGGCTTTTTTCCCGAGACTGTTTCTTACATGTGCAGTTCTATATCAGATAGTCATCTTAGCCCCAAGAGGCAATACCACAAACGTGGTTTACAAAGATTTTCTGGGGTAAACAAACCTCAATTTTTCGGTGAGTTTTTATACTTCAGGGACTTTCAGATAATATCTTAGTACAGTACCGAGGAACAATTCATCATCATCATCATCACCATAATCATCATCTCTGGCACGACAGCCCTTTGTGGGCCTTGGCTAAACTGACCATTTTTTCCATGGCTCAAAGCAGGACACACTGATTCCAACTGCCTATACATAAACGATAGGTCATATTTTGACACAGCTATTTTTTACACGTTAAAGTTGGTATTCCAATATTTCTCCACTACACATTTTAAGATAAAATTATAATAATAAAATACCTTCCCTTGCAATACATTCCAGTGTTACTCGTACTTCTCAAAGGATATAATTAGCTGCATTAACTGTACTGATAATTTAAAAAACTTATGAAACTCTAAACAATTCTGCAAAAAGTTAAACTTGATCATCAACAAAGCCTTAAGAGTAGAAAGTTTCAGGTGAGATTTTTCAGATGTTCACAGTTTGTTCATTTGAGAGAAAACTCATTCAACTGAAGCATTAGTTCCGGGAAGAGAAAAAATATACTGTGCCACTATTGAGAGTTGACTGTCTTATTTTTCCTTGAAGTGAAGAAAAACCTCCGTCCACCTTTCGTCTACTGAAATATTTGCATCGTTCCAATTGGATATTTTCTCTGCAGTGGCATATTTGGTTAAACAGGAAAATTGATCAAATAGTTCAGAGTCATTCCCACTGTCAAAGAATATTTTACTTGCCACAAAATTACAACATTTTTCTACATCAGACCATTCAGGAACAGTTTTTAGTGATGCCCATTGGAAACTGTTCACATCTTTAAAATGACCAGACCATGGGTCTAAATACTCTATAGAGGTCTTGTAAAAAGTTCCTGCCACTTCTTCAACATTCTTCCTACTTGCTAATCCTTCATCTTCAAGCACACCAACAAGAACTCTTAGCTTATGTGGTAAAATCTTATGAGACAACTTATCTGAAAGATTGTCTTTTAACTCACTGATGGCTTCCATAATCTCTGTTGCAGAAATTAGCTCACCTTCAATTTTCAATACTACTTTGTGGAAAGAATTGGCTTGTGTGAAGACAAAATTTAACCACACCTCTGAAATAAGATCCTCAAAGAAACGTCTCAAGAAAACCGGACATTTTTTTTGACTTAAGAAGTATGATTTCAGTCCTTGGTACATGTTGAGCATTCTCTTCACTGCCGACATGAGTGCTAACCAAGTTGTTGTGCTATACGAAAGTACTTGTTTATACTCAATTTCCACAAAATCACAGATCTCTTTCAACTGTTCAACTCTGACTGTGTAGATATAAAACTGAGAGTACACCTTAACATTTACCGTATGTTCTCTACATCAATAGGTAAACAATCACAAGAAGACTGTACTGCGTTATGTATAATATGAGCACCACAACCTATACCAATTAAGTCTCTACTCAAAAAGCTGTTCAGTTTCCTAAATGTATTGTTAAGTCTAGCTGGGGTTGGTTTCTTCGCCAGTGTCTCCACTACTTCAACAATGTAGTTGCCACGATTCATTTGGAGGCAGATGTCAGTGTTGTCACAGTAGGTATTGTACGAATTCAGCATTGTCATGTCAAACAAATTTTGAAGGATTTTTACTCCAGTATCTCCTTATAGCGTGTTTTGCAGCAACATAATGCACCTTCTGGTCCTTCAGGTCTACTCCACCCATGTGTTTATTGTAGTGTTCGGCAATATGCAATAGTTTGGATACCTCCTTACCATTTTTTTGACTTCACCAACACAGTTTCAGCATGACATGCAGTGGAAAGGCTATATACAGGCTTTCTGGATTTCTTCACTTTGAATCCACAAGCTAGCACCTCCCTTTCTATAAAAAAGGGCATCACCAACTTGCAGTTTTGTTTTCACGAGCTCTTTAGGAAGGCCCTTAGAATTTGCTCAGACTGTACCCGTGAATAATGACCCTTTTCTGATGGGAGAATATCTGCCAACTGACACTTTGTTTAGAAATTGTAAGTAAACACACGGTACCCCTTATTATATAGTCTGCATTTACCAACAATTTCAGTAACTACTTTCTGTGCCATATCATCTGGGTTACCTGAGGCAAAAAAAGTACTTGCCATTGTACAGCTCAGTATGCAACACATATCCAGTTTTGCTTTCACACAGTTCAAACTTTTTTGATGCCAAATCAGGCATGTTTCTTGTTTGGAATGTACTGTATGAAAGCAACTCTATTTTTCATTCCAATCAAGGATTCATCTAGTGAGACTTCCTGTGCAGGAATATACAATTCCTTCCACAAAGAATTTAGGAAGTCTAGCAATGGTCTCACCTTGTGCCAAAAATCATACCCAGGTTCATCCCTTGGAAATGCTGTGACATTTGAATGGAAATGTACCACTCTGTTAATTAATTAGAAGTCATACCTGGACATTGCATTTGAAAAGAATGGCATATACTGGGAAAATCTAGTGTCCCAGTGTTTCTTTTCATCCTTTTTTGGGATTTAAACCCATGTTCAAAATAATACCTAACCACTTTTTTAGTTTTTCCTTGTCTACAGATTTGAACATTTTCAGTCTGCTGTCAGGAAGTCTCTCCAGATAATCCGAATGCTGTTCTAACAATTCAGCAGCATAATGATTTGTTTCACTAGGTATCATCCCCCACAATTCTTCAGGAAAAAAGAGATCAAAATAAGACATAGCATTTGAATTTCTGGGGATGTTAGCTTGGAAGTCAGTTTTTCTTGGCATAAAATCAATACCATATTTTACAGGCTCTGGTCCGCTAACTTTCTGCCATGAGACATCTGAATGACTTGATTGTATCACTGATGGGATCAACTGGATTACAATTAACAATACAATTGAGGTGTACCTGCAGTGGTATATCATCATCTTGATCATCAGGGTGTTCAAATGTTTGGACATCCCTAAATCCACCTTCTTGGGCATCCGTAGAATCATGTATGCTGTTATCTTCTTCAGAATCACTGCTATTAATTTCACTGTCTTGCACATCCCTAAAATCACTCTCATCTTTCAATAAACTACTTATTCTCCTAAGATCTCCTGCAATGTTTTCAATTTGGTCAGCCATATCTGTTTACAATGACTACATGGCCCATGCATCTTCAACAAGTAAATACAACAGAAATACATATCCTATTAGAGTACAAACATAACTAAACGCAATCACGAAACTTCCTCGTCACCGTCTGTTTCGAAGAGTTGCGAAAAGATGTCCCTATATGTCTGAAAACACGCACGTATTCAGTCAATTTTTTTGGCCCTGGCACTACAAAGCAAATGGAAGAGTCGAAACAATCGACTTCTTGGCACTTGTAAGGTTAAGCCTTGAATACACCCCTGGGTGTTATTCGACAAAAGTAGGCTACATAAAATCAGCTTCATGGTCTGTATCACACTTTAACAGATTTACAACTAAGTATTTTTTATTTTCCACTTTGTCAATACATTAGTTGCTTAAGGCAACTTATTGGTTAAAAGTGGTACATGTTTCGTATATTATTAACATCTTCAGCCACATAACACTGTTTAGATGAAAAATTCATATATTGACAAAGTATCAATGTTTTGAGAGAAAGTGCCCTTAAAATTAGCATAAGAAGAAGGTGGCAGATGAATTTATATCAAGAAATGAGATTAGAAAGCAGGTATTCCCTCATAGAACTATATTTCGTAATGGAGACCGTTAACGCGGTACATCTAGCGGTAGAGCTTTTTCACATTTCATATCATGAAATGAACAATACACAGTAATAGGACATTGAGGAGCTAGATGCAATAACAGTGTAAGTCTACTTACGCTGTTATTGCATAAATACTGTTTTCAGATTTCCTGGTCCCTTCACTACAACCCAGTCCAGGTCTTAGTTCGCTAGGATGCCGCTAGATGTCAGGAGCTCACTAAAACTGGTACCATGCGCTACGCTGTTATTGCATGATGCATGCTTCACGAGTGGCACGTTCAGTTGCTGCCAGTTCTCTGGCTGGAGATGATGTTACCGAGTGGAAGAGAAGGTTTTGTGGTGTCACATTTAATAAAAGACTGGTTATCAGCACTTTGACCTATGTTTCTAAGAATGCACTCTGCTAAAAACGCAACAGATTCATGATACAGAAGTTTGTGTGACTTTATTACCATAATGGTGTATCAGGGTCATAGTCCTACACTCTTAACTATGTGCCATTTACCTTCGTAAAGAGCAACGATACGTTTCTCAGTTTTAATGATTTGAGGCTACATGATGTAAGAAAGTGTGGCATAAACGCAGACAAAAGGGTTGATGTTGTTTCACTAATGAAATACTTAAAAATTGAAAATGTTGAGTGGTATGTGAAAGACATGTCTGTGTGTAATGATTCCCTAGAGTCTGCTACTGCAGCATGTGAAGATGAATCATACTAATTTTGATCAGTGATGCATTTGAGTATTTCAAACAAGTAAGACACACAATGTCTAAATCCCAATTATATACTTTGTGATCTATTTTTTGTTCCTTTTCTTTTCTTTTAGGTTTAGATAATCATTTTGTAAATGAAAATAGGAATAAAAGTTGTTCAGAAAGGAAGGTTACTAACATTTCAACTAATTGGTGGGGAGGGAGGGGGCAATTACCGTAACTAATACCATAGTTGGAGAGAGAACTGTAACAAAATTCTCTCGACCCAAAGAGAACGAAAAAGGTGAATGTTAAATAAAGAATAAACTTAATGGTTTTATTTTCTTAGTTGACAATTTTTTTTAGGTATTTGTTCTTAATTTTAGTAAGTTTAGACATTTTGGACAACTGAGGTGGGATAAACTGCCACTTTTGTTCCTCTATAGTGGGCGATCATGCTTTCCTAACTCCCTGATCAATAATGGTGTATGGCAAAATATAATACTCCTGCTCTTCATGCAATAACAGCGTATAAAAGGAAATTTTAAATAACTCTGTCTCTCTTATAGCTAACAGATCAATAAAATTCTTTGAGAAATACAGTTCCTGGCTCTTTCAAATGTTCTTAAATGAAATTCAGGTTGATTCCTAATATTACTTTTTAACTCAGAACATTTATAAACTTCAAGCTTCTGTTTCTCGAAATAACGTAAGTCTACTTACGCTGTTATTGCATCCAACTCCTCAATTCATAAAATGTATTTGTGAAGCACGTTCTACCTTTTCTGTTTACTTGTGGTTATTTTTTGTAACTCCATACATAAGACATTCCATCAAAATATGTATTTATTTATCAAGTTCTATTTTTCTGTTTATTTGTGAATACTACTGAAAACTCCGTACATAAAATTCATTCAGAAAATGTACTTGAGAAACAAATTCTATTATTGTTCTGTTTTATTGTTTGATTGTGAATATTGTTAATATATAGGAATGTTTGCATTAGCCCACCTGGTGGCCATGATCGCTAAGGCGCTTAAGTCTAAACGGTCTGACACCGAGGTTAGCCGGTTCGAGTCCCTTTGGTCGAAAAAAATTTCACCATCAGAATGTTGGCCGGCAGAGTAGGTGGTGGTATACAATTTCTAATCACTAGACTGCATGCCAAAAACCTGGATTAAATTCCTAACCTCTCTGCAGTGCTCATATGGAGTGAGGGCATATGACGCTGTTGATGGTGATTCGTCCATCGGATGGGGACGTCAAGCCTGGAGCAGACCCCTTGGTGCTATTCGACAGGAGTAGGCTATGTGCCGGCACCGGGTTTCACTCTCTCACTGCTATCATGTATCACGTCATTCATTTCATCTCATTAACTCCTCTGATGAGGTTGACGTCAGGAAGGGCATCCGGTCATAAAAACCCACCACAACAGATTCATCTCACCTCATCCCTGACACCATAGGGAAATGGGACAAGGGTTGGACAAACAAACATAGGAATGTTTGCATTAATAGTTGTTCATCATTCCATACGCCCTTACTCATGTTAATCATGCCCCTCCCAATAATTACCCGAAGACCTGCACACAGTAGCACTTCACACACAACTGAATTTTAAAAATGTACCCTCATGTCCTTATATTAACTCCACAAAAAGGGCTAAAACTGGAAACACTATTTAATTTTGAAATAACAAGCTTGTATTAATCAGTTTGTTTGGGAGAGAATTCATAAAAATGAACAGACAGCTTGGAGTTTTTGTTATTGTACATCACAAGAGTTGAAAAATATTGCCAGAATCTTCACCAAACATGCTAGATATCTTTCCTTGCCTTTGGAAAAATAATAAGCATTTCATTCAGATAGTCCCTACCAATATCACAAAACAGAAACTACCTTGATTTGATGAATATAAAGAAGATATATGATGCTATTGTTCAAGTCAATCTTATTAATCTGTGCTGTCAAACTTACACAGCTGAAACATCCCTTGAACCCTAACATGAGAATTAGTAACTTATTCACTTACCTGGTAGGCTTATGGCTTATCTAAAGCAAAACTTTCTCTACCTTTTACTAACACAGATTAATCATCCAAATATATATATATATATATATATATATATATATATACAGTATTTTAGCACACAATTTTAGTTATCAAAAGGATTTAATTAATCAGAAAAAGTGTATAAAATCAAGAAATTTTTATTAAGTGCAACGTGAATTCTGACAGTCATATTTTTATAACAAAACCCATTTTACAAGAAAGATACATCCATATATACAAAAAATATAATAAAGACATTTAGGTCCAATTTACCATTCAAGTAATTCACTCTAGACGTCAATTATGATATGAGCAATTTTGTAAAATCTATCACTGCTTTTTAAGAATACTGTACTAAATTGTGAGCATATACGAAGTACAATGTACCAATCTTAAGTACTATTTAAAACATTTTAAAGCAAATAGGCTCATTACTACAGTATGTCATTTTCCAATATTCAAATCATGGGAATTATAAACGTTTAATAATCTCATTTTGAGTGAAGAAGTATATGCCATTTTGCCAGTACAAACCTCATGTATAGAACACAAACACAGGCCATCTAATTATTATTATTATTATTATTATTATTATTATTATTATTATTATTTTAGCAGTTTACTGGTACATGTATGTAAAACTCCTTCTGGACCAAATATAATTTTATATCCATGAAGAATATCAGAAATAAACATCATTATGTACTTCAAACATTCAAGTATTTGACACAAATTAAGAATAAGATATTGCATAATTTCTAAAAATGAAATAAATAGTTTGGAAAACCAAAATTTGTATGAGGAAGATCATGAAAGTTCAAGAGGTTTTAGATAATAAATATTTCCCCATCACAGACAAAGCAAGCAAACATAACAAGTATGGCAATGTCATAGCTTGGCAAGATGGTCATATATCTCTATAGCAAGGTGCCAGTAGAACTTTAAAGTTACAATTACTGTTCAAATAAATATACACAAGTAGTGTCTTCTAAAAACTTACTCTTGTAAATCCAAGAACATCTTGAATGCATGATATAAGAATGTATAGTCATAAACTACACAAAATGTATTAATCTTATTATACAATGGGATGACTGAATGGCATAGTAAGATAAGTACGTAGGATCAGACCCCAACAGTCTCTTGCCGTTTAAGAGCTTAAATGCAAGAGACCAGGTTACTAAATTTACCAGCACACTGAAGAACCAGTTTTGAGCAAAATACTGAGCTGATGAAGATACGCTAAACATGTAACATACACTGGAGACTCTATTCTAAACTTGGAAAATAGGAAATTGGTGAACGAATCTGACTACTACTTCAACACAAAAAAACGGGTCAATCCTTTGAAGAATATAACCATGTAAATTCCTAACTAAAATCAAGAAGAGAATAAAACATGCTCGCAGTTTAATTAGACTTTAAATCTTTCATGACAAGCTATCAGCCATGTAGACTTAATAAGATTTAAATCATAGACACGTTGTTTCTGATTTTTAAAATCTGGTATGCACTGGTTTGGATTTATAGCATGATCACCTTGGTAAGACACTAAGAAAATGCCAGTAAAGTCTATCAGAAAGAAGTATGCTTAACAAATATAAAACATCTTCCCAGCAGAGAAATAAAAACAAACAAATGTGAGGAGAGTTGAAGATCTGAGGGAAAAAAAGATTGCTTGTGAAACAGAGAACCTAATATGAAAGATACAAACAGGAACTAATGAAGAATTTGTTCAAAAGAGGATATCATCCATCATATCTGTACTTGCTGTTTTCATCCTTGTTACTGTTGGTTAAGAATACACAGTACTAGTAAATTTCACGATACCAACAATGGACTACTAAAATCCAAAATGTGGAAGACTGTTTCAATGATACTGCAGCCTTAATTAATTTTAATAGGCATTATAGTTTACATTATTTCCCTTTTGAATTATGAATTTTCATTAAGAACAGCAAACCTGACACAGTGTAAAATTTAAATAGCATACACATTTAGCTTAAAATTTCAAAAAAAAATGAACAACATTAACATTAAGCAGCTTACATCTTCAATAATAAACTACAGTATATATACTTTCCATTGCAGCTAAGTTAGATGCAGTGAAAAAATGAGTAGTTTATAGAGCATAATTTAACTCCATTTTGCTTCTTAAAAAAAAAATGACAATACCATCTTAATATTAAGCAGCTTACATATGCAATAATAAACTACAGTATATAGTATATACCTTCCATTGCAGTAAATGTTAGATGCTAGTGAATAACTGAGTAGTTTATAGAGCATCATATTAAACTCAGTTTTGCTTCCAAGTACAACTTATGAGCACTCTTTTTTTCATTCTAAGATTCTAAATTTTGCAACACTGTACAAGAAAAAATATACTGTCCAACAGAGATCAAACAAATTGAGTTATGGGATTTATAATTAATATTTATTCCTGCAAGTAAATCATCCAAGCATCAAAGAAGAAAAATGTTTACTCATTTAAATCAATGATAATATGGCTAGCCAAAGAAATCAGTAGTAAAAGTAATTCTCTCACAGACCTATCTCCATGAATATAAAACTACAAACATGTCCTTAGCTTAAAGCAGTTAATAATCTTGGGTACAAAGAGAATTACAATGATGCTCTGTTTTGTACATCAATGAAAAGTACTGAAATCAGAATCTGAGCAGAATTTTCAGTCTAGATGAGTAACTTGTACTTAAGAAATAAGGTAGTTTTTATTTTGTACTCTGAATTCAAGAATTAGAAAAAGAAAGTTTCCTTAAAGGGAGGTACTTTTATGAATGATCAGCCTGTCTTAACAGTGTTATCTGGAGGCAAATGGAAGTGATATCGAAGTCCTCAGAAAAAAATTCGAACATTTTAAAATGTCATTATTTTCCCTTTTAACTCTCAGAATATAACACACATTAAATTTCAGGTTTCTACCCTCTTTTCTCGATAAATTTATCACATCCATAAACCAACCAGCTAAAACTGAAGTATTGTATTTCCAATGTTTTACAGTGAATCACCATTCAATGTTCAAACGTTCTGCCTGCATATGAAATACAACAATAATCTAAATGCCAGTTATTTCACTATTAAAAGTTTTGATTTGATTACAAATCTTCTAGAACAGTTATAAAAAACATACAAAGGAAGGAATGAAAAATATGAGTAAATTTGGTTGAAGAAAAACAATTCAAACGTAACTGCAGAATTTCATCAAAAATCTATCCTGGCAAGGAAGTGGCTTTGCTCATTGACCTCATTTCAATCAAATATTACTCAACGCAAGAATGTTTGGAAGGTAATCCCTCAACGCAGAACATTTCGGAGCAGAAATAAATTGGCCATGCTGTTGCACATTACCGCGACTATTGTCGAATAAACTGAATAATCCATCGCGCTGTTGCACATTACCTCTGAGTATTGTCAAACAGAATAAACCATGGCTATCTTCCTTTCTTTATTTTGAAATACAGATCTCTTACTGTAGTAGTTATCTAATTTGAAACTAGTAATATCCACCGACTGAGTTAAAATAAAGTAATGCATCCTTTCCATTCTCCTCCTCAAATTTAATTAACCCAAATTTCCCCTCGGATATGGAAAAAAAAAGAAAGAGAAACAGCAACCATGTAGTCACTTTCAACCTCAGATCAGTAACCATGTATTGTCTCTAAGAAATTATGTAAATCAAAACCGAAGAGCAAACGTCCATAAAAAAAACCTAAAAACAGGAACTTACTCCTTTAGTAAAACCAACTTTCTAGCAATGATGTCAATGTCCAGACTGACTGTCACTGAGAGAGATTAAAAGTAATTTGTATTCTATTTTAATTTCTCCACATATTTCCTAAATAATCACCAAGAAAACTGGTCAAGTTGAGAAGTAATCAGTAGTTATTAAGTTACAAACAATTTATAGCACCAAATGTATTAAAAAGTGGAGATTTTCAAGCTGATATATAATTTTCCAGTGATGCTATAACCTGCAAACTGAGAGAATTTAAAGATTTATTTTATATAAATTCTTAATGTGTACAAAACTACTATAGAGATAAGGCAGATGAAAATGGCACCACACCCATTATTTGCCTAATACTGAAATGGGGGAATTAGGAACCATTTTAAGGATGATAGTGCATAAATGTGCCATTTTTCCAAATGCAAAGGAAGAAGCCTCCTGTAGCACTACTGATATATACTGTCTACTTCTGTGCCCAATAAATTAAATAAATGTATAAATCAAGGGGGAAAAATCCTGCCGTGCATTTCTGAACCTCAGCTAGCTTGTGCTGTGGATTGGTTTCATGTTACTCAAAAATACAATACATAAATAAATAAATAAATTAAATATATAAATAAATAAATAAATAAATAAATAAATAAATAAATAAATAAATGACAATTGTCATGTTGCTTAATTCACAACAGTAATTTGAAAAGCATTCAGTGGCTTAATTTACTTGTCTTTTAAAGTAACTTACTAATGATAAACTTTTGTTGCACCTGCCACAATATTATTTACCTCATTCTACTTACACTTATGAAATCATAGCAATGCAGACAATCCTGAAAAAAAAATGTTTCTCCAGATATTTCACCTTATCAAGACTGTTGGCGAAACTTGTCTCGATCATGTTTCCATTAAATAACAACCACCAATCATACTATCTTTGAATTGAAAATGTAAACATCTGACACAAGGGTCCAAACAATGAACTAGAAAATCAGTAGAATATTCATCCCTAGAACATGCTACATCTCTACCCCACATGCTTAAAAATTCCTCTATCGCCTACAGAATTAAGAAAATAGCAGGTGGTTGTTGATTTTTTAACATTTTTATTATGCAAAACTGCATTAAGAAACAATGATGTTCAGTACTGTATATGCAACATTTTCTGTTCTTGTCAAAACAAATCTGCCAAAGTTGCCTGTAAACACAGTTACTACAGGTAAAATAAAGAGCATCTAATAGATAGCTTTTCTTAAATATTGCACCCACTTCTTGCTTTTGGAAATAAATAATACATAGGAGGAAATAAGTGGTATGGCATTGTTTGAGCCCATAGATAATTGTGTTCCTGATGTTTAAGTACAATGTTCCCCTCTAAATGATAAAAGTTTATTTTCAATTAAGTTTACTCACTGAACAACGAAAGAATGCATAATTTTAAATTGTGCATGTACAAGTATTTATTAATTTCTTTAGTCTCTAAGTTGATATGAGGAAATAACTGGCAAGAAAATATTTAAATCAATAAAAGATATATGTTACCATTTCTGTACAGCTACTTATGGGGGGAAAAATGCAATTCTCCAAATAAAATGAGTGTCTCTAACTGAATTGGTCAATAATGTAGTAAAAATATGTCAGAAGAGCAGAATACAATTAATAATTCACTGTTTTCTATAACTGCTTCAGGCTGAAAATACAATACATCCCCTTAAAAAAAAAAAAATCTAATGAAATGCCAATATAATACAATGCAAACTTGGTATCTTCACCTAGTATCTATCTTTAGGGTTAACAGTTGTGTTAATATAAAAACTTATGCAGTTTATAAATGGACAGAGCTAATTTAAGATTAGACTGTTAATTAAGAACTAACACTAATCCCCCCCTAGAAACACTAAACAGCAAGAAACCATACATTAGAACAATATTTCCAGCTTCACTTTTGATTTTATTCCTTCAGTCAAAATTAAACTGGCTAACTGACACAAATAAACAAGATATTTTTAGGCAGAACATGTACAAACTGAAACAGAACAATAACACAACTTTGAATAAGTAACCATTAAAGAACAAAATTTTAAATCACTGAAAAACTAAGTAAACAGGATGAAAATGGAAACAAAGTTTTTACATGGAGGTAGGAGACCAAAAGTTCATTTCCCGAAGTTCTGATGGTTTTGGCACAAAACCTTTTTTTAGCTCCTTTTTAGAAGAATTATTTGAAGTTGCTGGTTTTGACTCTAAACATTCATCAACAGAATCTGAAGACAGGATTGGAGTAGACTTATTCCGACGCATATCTGACTGTTTCTTTTCTTCTTGCTTGTTTACATCCACCTCTTTCTGTTGACCACAATCATTTTGCATGACAGTTTTCTCATCATGACTTTCTTCGTGAATGACAGAGCTATGTGCTACAGTTGTGGACTCCCGTGGGCCAAGAAAACTGGAGAGAATCCAGCTTCCAGGATACCTTGATGCAGATTCCTGTGGTCCAGCCCTATCCAAAACATTGAAGTTACCAGTAAAATAGCGATTTGAATAGCCTTGCTTTTTGCGTGGTCTTGGAGAAGATTCTGGAGAATGAGAAGGTGTACTGAGAGGAGAAGCAGGAAGGGATTTACTTCCACGACGACGCCTAGCTTCAAAATCTGCAGGTAATGCCAGGTTATCACTAGCAGTACTGCTCAACCCTCGAGTTAGAAACTTGCCTGATATCATCTGTTGGGCAACTTGTACAACTGATATTCCACATGCTGCTCCATCACCTGAGAAACCTTCATCACTGCCTTGAGACTTTATCTTGGGTGGCTGGGGCTTGGCAGGTCCAAGCTCCTTCATGTCTGTAAAATTAAAAAAATAATCCAGTCAGTTAACACATTCGTGACCGATGACAACACAAGTGCACCATGACTTCACATTCACTTAGTGCGGGTGATGACACATGCGCTGCACTTTGCGCCAAATAATACAGCTCATGTTTCTGCCAGTACCTATATAAACAAGCAGATCTCCAACTCGTGCATTGTTAAGCTGCTGCTGTACATATTCTCCACCTCCGCATCAGATGAATTGTTAGTTATTAACTCTGTGGCCGATAAAATTCAGCACACGCTTATGCAATATCAAAATAGAAAGAAAGTGCAGGGAATCCAGCAGAACAACACCATCTCGTAGGCTCCCAAAAACTATCACTTTAAAGGAAAACATTTTGCCAGTAAGTGTGTGACTAAGGAGAATGAGTGGAGATTGTGGAAACTGCAGACTGTGTTACAAAGAGAGGTGGCGCAGGAAAACATGTTCTGCAGCACGTGTCAAGGGCAGCCAGGCTTGTGTCTTGAACAATACTTTGTGAAATTCCACAAAAAATACAATTGGCTCCAAACAATGCCATATATACATGTGTTTGTTGCAGCGTACTATGATAGGCTAATATATTAGTCATGTATGTTGTACAGCAATTGTTCACACAGCAATGACCTAGCAAGAATTTTAACATACACAATTTTTGTGAGAAATGTTCAAAATCAAATTTATCTGTTGTAGAAAAGTTACTGAACACAGTAAAACCTCGTTAATTCGAAATCATTGGGACGCAAAAATCGGACTTCGAATTACTTGGTTTTGAATTAACTACTAACTCGTAATTCAGAAATGCCAACCCTTGTTGCGTCACAAAATATTCTAAGACCCATTAATGCATTCACAGTTTAAACCTTTCAAACGCCATGGAAAAAAAAACTATTTTGAAAATGTATCCAACAAGGTGCATTTACAGTATTCAAATAATGCATTTGGATAACTCACTAACCAACATAACCTCACACAACGAAAGGAAAAAAAAGCATAATTCAAAGACGAGGAAAAATCTACGCTGGCTCCCCTGTGCAAGTCCTTTGTTCATTGGATTACTGTACTGTATGCATTTTAGATGTCCTCTACTTGCACAAAAAGTACCCGATGCCCTTTGTGGCTTATCGAACTTTCCTATGATGAGGGGAGGAAGTCTCTCGCTTCCATGTGCATTCCAACACAGTACAATGCTAAAAAGAGAAAAATGTTCCACCTTTTCAATACAATAACACTGTTGCACGAATCAATGTAGCAACATATTTAATTTATTAAGGGACTGGTTTCGACATCTGTCCATGTCATCATCAGCCTACACAAAAATGGCAAGAAGTCAACACAATTGTAACACTTATGACACTTTTCTTGAATTAAAAAATATAAGTTCATGTAGAGGTTCTTGAGCACTCTTGAAGATCAGCACTCTTGAAGATCAGCAAGAGTGCTCAAGAACCTCTACATGAACTTCTATTTTTAATTCAAGAAAAGTGTCATAAGTGTTATAATTGTGTTGACTTCTTGCCATTTTTGTGTAGGCTGATGATGACATGGACAGATGTCGAAACCAGTCCCTTAATAAATTAAATATGTTGCTACATTGATTCGAGCAACAGTGTTATTGTATTGAAAAGGTGGAACATTTTTCTCTTTTTAGCATTGTAACTATTAGTTCAATACGGATCAGTGATGAAGTTTTTAACTTTAAACACAGTACAATGACCCCCACCCTTGTACAATTTCACGACTGGCACTTCTCTCCTTTAAAACCATAAGTCCGCTTAGGCCTGGCATAAAAAAAAAAAATGCTGTTCCATTGGCATTAACAACATTGTTCGGTGCGTAGGCCTACGAATTGATTATATGAGCCACTCTTTTTCGTCAACTGTCGCCATCGCCAGTATCTGCGGATTCTGCTTCACCGCACACTGCCTGCTACGTGATATTATGGCGTTCCTTAAAACGCTGAATACAAAAGAAGTACGATTTTACTCGAACTTAGCAAATATGAAGCATACTGTAAACACAGAAGTGAGTGAAAATACGGAAAGCTACCCCAGCACGTTCCGGAAGACGCGTTCTATCATGACACGGATAAAATTTTGTATTTAAATATAACTCTGTAAAATACTTTTTTTTATTTTTATGAAAAGGCAGTTTTGAATTAAAAGTCTGAATTTTGGTAATGGGACCAACATTATTCTTCGAATTATGAATTATCCGTATTTCAAATTAAACCATTTAAATAACGTGCAAAACCATGTCATGTTTTGGGAACAAGAGCTTCTTTGAATTAGGCGGGATTCGTAAATAACCCCTCAGCGCCGACCTCTATACGTGGTATAGACCCTCTTTTCTTCCGTAGCCGCCGACCTCTATACGTGGTATAGACCCATACATGGTTTCACATTTACAGCTATAGCGCGAAGAGTTTTGGGGTTATTGATATGCAAATTGTTTTGCTTCCAAGAAGACATTTTCGGGTTTATCAATGTTATAAATAAGAATTGAAAATCATTATAATGTAGTTGTTTTTACGAGGTTAAGCATCTGTCAGGTAAGTCTGAGCACCATTCTCTGCTATTTTTTTTTAAAGTCTGTTTGCTTCATTCTTTCCCACAGAATAAAATAAAGAAATGATGATCTGAGAAGTTTGTCTTTTCGCGTGATATTCTTTGCTCTATTTGTACATTGAGAGTGCGGTTTATTTATTATGTCTTTATTTCTTGGCTTGTAATATTTTCGTAACTCTCCACGAGCGCTCTGTGTAGGCATGAGTTAGTGCTGCTTTTTGTCTTACGATACGAGAACCAGTTGTTCATGGTATATATCTCGCTTGAAAGACGATGTCTCGACCTTTATCTGAAATATGTATCGAGTTGATTTGTTTCGTCATAAATGTTATTCCCCTCATTCAGTTTCGTCCTGCTGCTTTCGGTCTCGCTGTAGCTTGATCAGTCCATGTTGCGCACCGCGCTCAGCCGTCGTTTGACTGACAGTAATGTGCTTGAAATATTGTATAATTCAGATGAAAGTTTAGTCGGAAGTAGTAGTGACAGTGACGATAAGGAGGAAACAGTACTTGGAAATTTCGTGTAGGAGACTATAGATAATTATACAGGTCAAAGGGAAGTTTTCAGCAGTGAATTATGATACCTAAATTCTCTAATAATATTCACACAGGTCACAGAGATAAATATTGAGCAATTACCTTATCGGGTTCAGCTGGTGAAAGGTTTGTTTACAAAATACGCTCGCTCGAGAGGGGAAAGAAATATTCAAGGCCGGCGCGCATCAGATAATACAGTTCCAAGGTTGCAGGAAAGACATTTTATCAGGAAATTAGCACCAAAGCGTGAGAAATCCAAACCTCAGAGACGTATCGTGTGTTCAAAACATGACGAAAAGAAGACGTCAGTGTACTGCTGCCAGGAGAGTGACATGGGTCTCCGTCTCGAAGAGTGCTTCGAACACTATAACACGGAACTAAATTACTAACGAAAAGTGAAACAATTATGTAATTATCTGCATGTACTTAGTTCTGTTATAAGGAATTCCAAATTTCGTGAATATCGGGCTACTCTTATACTTGTAGTAACACTTTAAGTGAATCAATGTATTTCCGTCGCGCGTACTTGAAATCTCATCCAGCCGCGGGGTAGGAAGCTCTTTAAATGGCTGCGACGCTGAGGGATTAACCGATTTTGAATTATCGAGGTTCTATTGATCTACAGTAAAACAAAACATATTCTTTCCTACACTCCACTTCATTGCGTCATGACACATACACGTCGAACGGCACCGAAAACAAAAAGCTCATCAGTAGTGCTGCTGATGCACTGTATGCATCATGGCTCCTATGCACAAAAACATTAGTGAAATATTTTAAATATTCATCCAAAATGCACAAGGACAGAGAAATTAATCCCATTAAACAAAAAAGAAAATAGCATTACAGTACAACGGAAACTGTTACAGATATCCGAGCAGCCGCGAATGTGTTAATAAAAAGTATTGTTAATAATAGGTCCTGTTACAATATAAGAATAATTTTTAAAACAATTACTTTTACAAACAGAAGTTTTAGATCACATCCTTCTTTGTGGCACTCTATCAAAATGCAAAAGGCCTCGAAGACAAAGATGCTTTTAGAGGCACCAAATTTACCATAATTTGATATGGCATCAAAAGCACAAGTAATCATTCAGTACGAATACTCAATTATACTCACAAGTGAAGATACACAGTTGGACTTTGGTACAATTTAGTCGGCAGTGGTGATTTGTTAGAAAATGAATTAGGCATTCACAATAAAAGTAGGATAAGAAGTTATCACCTCATATCAAGTTACTTGGTAATGTTGGTAATATTATTAATCTTTTATTGAATGTGAGAGTTCTTCTAAGTGTTATTCTGGCCAGAGTACCAAATACAGTGATTCTGAGAAAAGGTCTTAAATCCATTTCAAGGTCAAAGAATATCTCTCGGAGTAGTATCAACACTTCTGAAGCACCAAACCCGAGAAAATAGTTCTTTAACTTGTTTTTTTTGTAGAAATTGTAACATTCATATGACCTGCTTGTCCTCTGAAAATTATTCCTGCTGTATATTACCATACCAATAGTTCTCTCATGAGATGTGTACTGAGGTACATCAGTATCACTGTATCCAATTTTCTTTCAAGAAAAGACTCTGAAAATATAATGAAAACAAACATACTTGATGCTAATAAATGGGTAGAAAGAGTTAATATTTCCTTCATGTGGACAGTGATTACATTGTTCACTTCCTTAGCAGCTGCTGAAAAAAAAACCGTGATTTAATGCTCTCCTGGATAAGAGTTGTTCATCAAAACATGGATTTTCTTTCAGGCAGTGTGTCTAATTCTGTCTTCTGACATCAACTTTCCTGTGTTGCAATAGTGTTTGAAAAGAATAATGAGGCATGCAATATAATTTTATCCAGAACATAAATTCTAATGGACAAAAGACCAGTGCTCTCTCATCGGGTAGTGTCATGCACATGTTCCGAGACGATATTAGGACCCAAAATTTCTTCTAATCCAAGCCGGTATCGTCTAGTAGCTAGAGACAAGTGCAATCCTACAGTCAACAGACATACAGCAATGCTCAGTCATCAAATCAAATTCTGGCACTGTAAATCAATACACGATTGTTCAAATGTGCCACAAATACCTAATTCAAAGTATAGAAAAGAGGTCCCAATGCCCATTCCTCTCTGTAACAAACCCCGTACACATCCACGTAAAAATGACCAATCCCAGAAGAAGCATACAACAAAAATATTCCAAGAAGATATGACGTAAGTTATGGCCGCAAAGAACACAGAGTTCCTCGGAGAACAAAATCAAACATACAGGTGAAAGTACGTTACAGAAAAATAAATCAGAATGCTTCTTGGCGTCCAGTGTAATATCAGCCCATTAATGAAAGAACTGAGAAGTCAGGAAGACTAAAACAAATGATCATGAATTAAAACAGAACTAAAATAATGGAAAGAAAATCCTCAACTGATTACTAAGCACGTTTCTCCCCACTCGAACAACATTCACACAAAAGCACAAGAGCTGTCATGAGAAAGACAATCTCCCAAAACATGATATTCATGAATAGGATTTCTCACTCGTATAAAAGAGGATGCATGATAGACTAGACACTTATTATAGATGTCTCTCCAAAGACACCACAATACCAACAGGAACCATAACCTCGTAAACCAAACAATATACGGAACAAATCACATAAGGCCCCTTGCTGTCAGCCACAAAAGCTACAGAAAAGCTATCAAGGATATACACCAGCAAGTTAAATGCTTTGCTCACACGACTGACAGATCTAGACGAGGTGAGAAGAATACAGATGGACATGGCTCTTTCATATAAAATCACATATACCAAATAGTAACAGAAACGTACGCCTAGCTTGATGTCAGAGAAGTCAAACAAGATCATTTCAAAACATAACAGAAAACCAATACGCATAAGACTCTCAGCTCAGATAAAAATGAAACACAAGATGAAGAAATGAACCGAAGCATCTAGACGCCAAGGAAGCATATAGCCTAACAATGGGCAAAGAAATTACACCAAAAATGAAATGTAACATTACTTACATTGAGGCATAAATATAGAGAGAAATAACAGCATGTCTGTCGTGAGCAGATGCAATGGAATCATTTAAAGGAAGACAAGACTCTCTTGTTGTTGTACGAGTCATTAGTCCATAGACAATTTGATGCAGCTTTCCATGCCACACTGTCCTGTGCTTTTTCATTTCTACATAACTGCTGCATTCTA
The DNA here is from genome assembly GCF_040414725.1 of Anabrus simplex. Taxonomy (NCBI): domain Eukaryota; kingdom Metazoa; phylum Arthropoda; class Insecta; order Orthoptera; family Tettigoniidae; genus Anabrus; species Anabrus simplex. The sequence continues at coordinate 564,965,669 of NC_090265.1, read as the reverse complement.
CATCTGCTCTAATCTGCTTATCATATTCATACCTTGGTCTACCCCTACCGCTTCTACCCTCTACACTTTACTAAAAAACCAACTGCACAATTCCTAGGTATCTTAAGATGTGTCCTATCATTCTATCTCTTCTTCTCGTCAAATTTAGCCACAATGATCTCCTCTCACCAATTTGATTCAGTACCTCTTCATTCGTGATTCGATCTATTCATCTCACCTTCAGCATTCTTCTGTAACACCACATTTCAAAAGCTTCTATTCTCTTTCTTTCTGAGCGAGTTATTGTCCATTTTCACTTCCATACAATGCCACGCTCCAAGCGAAAGTCTTCAAAAACATTTTTCTAATTCCTATATCAATATTCGAAGTGAGCAAATTTATTTTCTTAAGAAAGGCCTTCCTTACTTTTGCCATCGTTAGTTATTTTACTACCCAAGTAACAATATTCATCCACTTCCTGTAAGACATCATTTCCCAATCTAACATTTCCTGCATCACCTGACTTTGTACGACTGTACTACATTACTTTTGTTTTGGACTTATTTATTTTCATCTTGTGCTCATCACCCAAGACTCTGTCCATACAATTCAACAACTTCTTCAGCTCTTCTGCAGTCTCAGATAAAATAACAATATCATCAGCAAATCTCAGGGTTTTGATTTCCTCTCCTTGGATTGGGATTCCCTTTCCAAATTCCTCTTTGATTTTCTTTACTGCCTGTTCTATATAAACATTAAAACGGAGGGGGGGGGGGCCAAACTGCAGCCTTGCCTCACCCCTTTCTGGATTGCTGCTGCTTTTTTCATAGCCCTCGATTCTTATCACTGCAAACTGATTGTATATAGATTGTAGATAATTCTTCTTCTCGGCACCTGATCCCGATCACCTTCAGAATCTCAAATTATCAAATTATCAATCAACATTATCAAATGCCTTTTCTAGATCTACAAACGCCAGTATGTGGGCTTGTCCTCTAAGATCAGACAAAGTCAGGATTACTTCACATGTTCCTACATTTCTTCTGAAGCCAAATTGGTCTTCTCCCAACTGAGTTTCAAGTCTTTCCATTCTTCTGTATATAATACGTGTTAGAATTTTGCAGGCATGATACTAAATTAATGATGCGGTAGTTTTAGCACTGGTCAACACCAGCTTTCTTCAGAATAGGTATAACAACATTCTGCCAAAAATCAGATGGCACTTCTCCTGCCACATACAAATGGAATAACCTCGCCATGCTGGTTTCTCCTAAAGCAGTCAGTAATTCAGAGGAAATGCCATCAATTCCGAGTGCTTTGCTCCAATTTAAGTCTCTCAAAGCTGCCTAATTCTGACCTCAAAATTTAGTCCCCCATTTCATCAGCACCAACAGCCTCTTCTTGTTCCAGAACCATATCATCTACGTCCTAAACTTGATACAACTGTTGGATACGTTCCTGCCATATTTCTGCCTTATCTTCTTTCCCTAGAAGTGGTTTTCCATCTGAACTCTTAATATTCATACACCTATTTTTCCTTTCTCCAATGGTTTCCTTGATTTTCCTGTATGCAGCATCTACCTTTCCTAGGACCATACAAGTTTCAACATCCTTGCACTTCTCCTTCAGTCATTCTTCCTTAGCTGCCCTGCACTTCCTATCCACATCATTCTTTAATCGCCTGTATTCTTTTCTACCCTCTTCATTTTTTTCATTCTTGTACTTTAGTCTTTCATCGATCAGGTCTAGTATACATATAATTAATCTCATATTAAACCGCATTGAAGATGATGTATTAAAATTATAAAATTCTTTTATTTATACCCACCCATTCAATACATTACAATACACTCATTGAATTATACTATAACCATGAAGTGTCTAATACTGGAACGTTTCGTTCGACATAGCGAACATCATCAGCCATTAATGCAACAAAAACTAGGTCAGGGCACTGAGCTTAAAATATAGAGAATGTTACCATCATATTAAAAAATGAAGCATGTCGTAATAAAAAGTGATAATCAACAATCAATACAATAAAAACATTAGACTTGAAATTGTAACAATATATGCAAGTTAAAAGCAAAATTTATCACGGAGTACATTAACGATGGCAATCTGTGGAATTAAAAACAATTATGAGGCCACTGGAACATGACAATGGATATTGTGACAAATATACGTCAATGTGTGAAGCGTGGATTAATATTGTGAATATGAAGTTCCGTCGAATTCATAAATAAGGGTTAAAATAAGAGTTCATTGACTTGTCACGAGTCAATCAAGTTGAACTAGTCGAAAGCACATGACATTGAACAAACTAAATTCGACGTATAACATGAACTTCAGCAGAAGCAAAATTCATAAAAGAGGTGCAATCTTGCTGTCAGAAAATACCAGTTAAGGTAGTTAATATATACACGCTAGCAAATAAAACTAGAAGAGTATATAATAAACTCATTAGAGAGTAGCGATGAAACATGAATGTGGGGAGAGTTTTAGCGATCCTTATAAGACAGAGAGCATATTCTGGCGCAAATTAGAGTTTGAATCCCCTGGGACTGGTATGAGATGTCCGCTAGCATTGGCTGCGTGAAACAGATTAGCGGGTAGCAAGGCAGTCCCTTCGTCCCACTCTACGACTGAAGCGCCTGACACTCTGCACTCTTACGTCACACGGACTCTCCGATGTCACATGGTGTTGGACACTGATCTAAACATTCTTGCTACATACCGACTCAAAACCTTCTAGAAAGTTAAAATAAAGACCGATCATCCCAAAAAAAAAAAAAAAAAAAAAAAAAAAAAAAAAAAAAAAAAAAAAAAAAAAAAAAAAAAGTGTTGTTATAGTTTGTTATTTCGCAAAATGAATTTCTATAGCCTACTACAGTACTGAGCAATGTCCCAATGCAAAGGGGAAAAAAGATGACATCTCAACAACACCCCCCCCCCCAGTGATGACTACTGTAGTCTATCAGTTTCAGACGATTGACGAAATTCTTGAACAGCAGACAGCTGATAAGGAGAGTACGAACCAGAACCCACAACAGTGTCTACACTTTCAAAAGCACTAGAAGCAATGGACACAGTACGACAATATGTCGTAAGCTTTTTGTTGATGATGATGATGACACGGCTTTAATAACGAAGAAGGATTCGGTTCTATGTAAACGTGGACAAAAGAAAAGGCAGTCCACTCTGGATATATTTTTTGAATCTGTGTAATGTGTGGTATTTATTTATTTATTTTAAAATACGTTATAGTGTACTGTTTTATGTGCGGCAGTTTGGATACATTATAGTGTACAGTAATTTATTTTCATTTTTATGTTATTTATTCCCCATGTATGTTACTAATAACCCATGTTTCTGTTGTGGCTAGTAATGCATGTAACTAATTATTAAAGTAAGCAATTTAACATGCATGTCTATTGCAAGTAATCAGCTTCATTTTCCGTATCAAAATCTAATCACTAAATCTTACACTATTGAGATTCTTCCACTGTTTTGATACTTTATTTTGCCTTTTGGCAAATTTTTATTTATATGTCAACAGTACATGTTTCGTTCCTTATTTAGGAACATCCTCAGCTGTTATAGTGGCTTAGGTGAATGGTTAAGATTTTAAACACATAGATTTACAAATACATTGATTCACTTAAAAACTAAATACGAATTAAGATAGATGATATTAAAAACAATGTGGGGTTAGTGTGTTACTGGTATGAGAGCAGATGATTACATGGTTGATTGACTTAAAACTATGTCTATTCATTAGAATAGTTGTTCAAAAAATTTTTTACCTTGTTACATTAAAAGTCTGTATGCAATTAAAATTTTTAAAAAAATGTTTGACTTCATAACATTGTTCGAATTGTTGAAAGTTTTTCTTCCTTTCCTTCCAGGTAAGTTGTTGTATGTTGTGTGCTTGCTTATAGTGCTTTTGACTGAGTCTAATGTGGAAACTTTGGAGCTGATTGCTGATCTATTAATGTGAAGGGAGCCTCGTTTCAAATTTCTTGCTATAGCTGAATTCCGATTCTACTGTGACCCTGGAGGGACGTTTGATGCTGCTTTGCGTCTGGTGAAATTATGTCTATGCCGCCTTCATTTTTACATATTGCAATTACAGTATAGCGTTTTTCAGTACTACGTTTTCTTGCATTTGACGTCCAAATTTTTCAGTCCCTTCAAGAACGTACTGTATTCACAAACAATTAACACCACCACAGTGTGCTCTATCAAGCATAAAGAACTGTAATTATATTTCAGAAACAGCAATTCACCTAGGACCAGCATAGAGTCTAGGCAAGAAGTCTTCATTCAAACATTTTACAATATGTAAAATACCTGGGGAGTACACATTTGTGTATTTGTATGCGATTTCGTTTGAAAGTATTTCTTCAATTATGTGTTACAATAGGCTTATTTTTGCACTTTGCCATATTACAAGAAAATGTTGCACCAATGTGTGTGATATCACAGCTCTCGGTAGAAAGCTTCTATATCAAGACGGCTGTGGTTCGCCTGATTTATTCAATACACTATTAATTTCACTTTCTCTCCCTTTCTAAGATTCTTCATTACTGTTCAGAAAGGTTTCCCTTCCGCCTAACTAAGCTTTCCTTTCTTATGACTAAAATCTTCCCATGACTTATTCTTGGGCTTTATGATTTTTTTTTATTTATTTATTTTTTTTTTCTTCATGGTGTGGGTTACTGTAGTCAGAGTGGACTAGTAAGTGGTCCTGAGAGTCGGGATACCTGTTGCTATGGAATGGGAGAGGGCATCTCGGACATATTCTGAGTCATGGCCCTCCTTGTGCTCAGGCGACTAGGACTATACAATTCACCGGTGGTCCATAACCCGTTAGAGGAGAGATCCTCACTTGGACTATGTGCAAGTAAAGTAGCATCCTGCTTCATGAATTTACCGAGCTCAGAACATTTTAAGCAAGCCTCGGACCTATGGGAGTAACAGAGTCCCACTCCCATTTGACAGGCGAGAGACTCCTTGGAAACAACTTGGCGAACGAAATGGATTTTGATGGGGAACTATCAATATTAATGGGGCTTACGGAGGAAAGAAAGTAGAACTGGCTGAGTCAGCAAAGAGGATGCATTTGGATGTGCTAGGAGTAAGTGAAATTCGGGTAGGTGGGAGATAACGAGGAAGAGATATGAGATTATAAAGTGTACTTGACGGGTGTTAGAAAGGGAAGGGCAGAGTCTGGGGTAGGGCTGTTTATCAGGAATACCATTGCACGCAATACAGTTTCTGTTAGGCACGTAATGGAGCGAATGATGTGGGTAGATTTCTCAGTTGGAGGAATTAGGACTAGAATTGTCTCCGTGAGGGTGCAGATGAGGATGAAGTTGACAAGTTTTATGAAGCACTGAGTGACATCATGGTCAGGGTCAACAGCAAGGATAGAATAGTGCTAATGGGCGATTTCAATGCGAGAGTTGGGAATAGAACTGAAGGATCCGAAAGGGTGATTGGTAAATGTGGGGAAGATATGGAAGCTAATGGGAATGGGAAGCGTCTGCTGGACTTCTGTGGTAGTATGGGTTTAGCAGTTACGAATACATTCTTCAAGCATGAGGCTATTCACCGCTACACATGGGAGCCTAGGGGTACCAGATCCAAAATACACTATAAATTAACCGACTTCGAATTCAGGAAATCTCTTAGGAATGTACGCGTTTTCCGGGGATTTTTCGATGATACAGACCACTATCTGATCTGTAGTGAACTAAGTATCTCTAGGCCTAGGGTAGAGAAAGTGAAATCTGTCTGCAAACGAATAAGGGTAGAAAATCTCCAGGACGAGGAAATTAGACAGAAGTACATGGATATGATTAGTGAGAAGTTTCGAACAGTAGACAGTAAGCAGGTTCAGGATATAGAAAGTGAATGGGTGGCATACAGAGACGCTGTAGTAGTAACAGCAAGGGAATGCCTAGGAACAACTGTGTGTAAAGATGGGAAAAGGCGAACATCTTGGTGGAATGATGAAGTGAGAGCAGCTTGTAAATGTAAAAAGAAGATTTATCAGAAATGGTTCCAAACAAGGGCCGAGGCAGACAGGGATTTGTACGTAGATGAAAGAAACAGAGTGAAACAAATAGTTGTTGAATCCAAAAAGAAGTCGTGAGAAGTTTTTGGTAATAACCTGGAAAGGCTAGGTCAAGCAGCAGGGAAACCTTACTGGACAGTAATAAAGAATCTTAGGAAGGGAGGGGAAAAGGAAATTAACAGTGTTTTGAGTAATTCAGGTGAACTCATAATAGATCCCAGGGAATCACTGGAGAGGTGGAGGGAATATTTTGAACATCTTCTCAATGTAAAAGGAAATCATCATGGTGCTGTTGCAAACAGCCAAGCTCATGGGGAGGAGGAAAGTAATGTTGGTGAAATTATGCTTGAGGAAGTGGAAAGGATAGTAAATAAACTCCATTGTCATAAGGCAGCAGGAATAGATGAAATTAGACCTGAAATGGTGAAGTATAGTGGGAAGGCAGGGATGAAATGGCTTCATAGAGTAGTAAAATTAGCGTGGAGTGTTGGTAAAGTACCTTCAGATTGGACAAAAGCAGTAATTGCACCTATCTATAAGCAAGGGAACAGGAAGGATTGCAACAACTATCGAGGTATCTCATTGATTAGTATACCAGGCAAAGTATTCACTGGCATCTTGGAAGGGAGGGTGCGGTCAGTCGTTGAGAGGAAGTTGGATGAAAACCAGTGTGGTTTCAGACCACAGAGAGGCTGTCAGGATCAGATTTTCAGTATGCGCCAGGTAATTGAAAAATGCTACGAGAGGAATAGGCAGTTGTGTTTATGTTTTGTAGATCTAGAGAAAGCATATGACAGGGTACCGAGGGAAAAGATGTTCTCTACGCTGGGGGACTATGGAATTAAAGGTAGATTATTAAAATCAATCAAAGGCATTTATGATGACAATTGGGCTTCAGTGAGAATTGATGGTAGAATGAGTTCTTGGTTCAGGGTACTTACAGGAGTTAGACAAGGCTGCAATCTTTCACCTTTGCTGTTCGTAGTTTTCATGGATCATCTGCTGAAAGGTATAAAATGGCAGGGAGGGATTCAGATAGGTGGAAATGTAGTAAGCAGTCTGGCCTATGCTGACGACTTGGTCTTAATGGCAGATTGTGCCGAAACCCTTCAGTCTAATATCTTGGAACTTTAAAATAAGTATAATGAGTATGGTATGAAAATTAGCCTCTCGAAGACTAAATTGATGTCAGTAGAAAAGAAATTCAACAGAATTGAATGTCAGATTGGTGATACAAAGCTAGAACAGGTCGATAATTTCAGGTATATAAGTTGTGTGTTCTCCCAGGATGGTAATACAGTAAGTGAGATTGAATCAAGGTGTCGTAAAGCTAATGCAGTGAGTTCGTCGTTGCGATCAACAGTATTCTGTAAGAAGGAAGTCAGCTCCCAAACGAAACTATCTTTACATCGGTCTGTTTTCAAACCAACTTTGCTTTATGGGAGCAAAAGCTGGGTGGACTCAGGATATCGTATTCATAAGTTAGAAGTAACAGACATGAAAGTAGCAAGAATGCTTGCTGGTACAAACAGGTGGGAACAATGGCAGGAGGGTACTCGGAATGAGGAGATAAAGGCTAATTTAGGAATTAACTCGATGGATGAAGCTGTACGCATAAACCGGCTTCGATGGTGGGGTCATGTGAGGCGAATGGAGGAGGATAGATTATCTAGGAGAATAATGGAGTCTGTTATCAAGGGTAAGAGAAGTAGAGGCAGACGAAGACGACGATGGTTAGACTCAGTTTCTAACAATTTAAAGAAGTATAGAATTAAATGAGGCCACAACACTAGTTGCAAATCGAGGATTGTGGCGACGTTTAGTAAATGCACAGAGGCTTCCAGACTGAACGCTGAAAGGCATAACAGTCTATAATGATAATATATGTATGTTTCATCTACGTACAATTCCTTGATTTGAAAACTATAAGAATTCATGACATATAGCTCAACAAGTGATAGAAGATCACAGCTACTATGGGTCGTATTCATGAACGTGACTTTGACTTCGACTTACGTAAGTTCACTTAGTTGAGTTTCGTGGAAGTCTGTTTCATAGACGCAACTTTTACAAAGTAGACTCTGGCGTAAGTAGACTTTGGTAAGTTACGATGTGAAGAATTAGATATGAAGTTGGCAATGAAAACAAAGGAAGAGCAGTGTAGCATCTCCCATCATTCAATGTTTTTTCTTAATAAAGTGATAGAAGAAGAAGAAATTCAGCTGTTTCCTGCGTTATAGATCGCATTGGATTCTAAACTCAATCCAATCCAGTTAATACAGTTAATTTTTATTTCTCGACGATGGATGGAAAGAAAAAATTGCCTTCAACAACTATGAAAGTGAGGTGTTACTAGAACTAGTGAAAGAGAAGAAAGATATAGCTGAAAACGAAATCAATAAACTTCATCTCGTGGTTGGCTATGTCCTGATAATTGAAAATAAAAATCCCTTTCCTATTACGGAAAACCTCAGCATGGTTGCCACCTGGACTTATTATTGGTACATGGGTGCAATTAATAGCTCCAACCACTCCAGGAAATCGGGACCTTTCATACACACATTGCGGATGATTTCGATATTCAGCTTCATTTGGGAACGAAACAAACTGTGGTCTCTTTCGGGCAGTCAGGATCGATATTCTTTTGATTATTCTACATATTGAGGGCTGGCTTACTCCTCGTAAATCAGGGGAATCAATTTGGAAGTTACCTGAAAACCACGGAACTGTGAAAGACTATTGTATTTACCATAAGAATGCATTAATCTGTGCTGATTATCCCTTAACCTAAATAGATAACACGACAAGTAGAAAGTGCAAAAACTTTGAGCTATAGTAACAATAATTTTACTCCTACCTGTAGCATAGTTTCTTAACAACCGGGCGAGTTGTCCGTGCGGTTAGGGCGCGCGGCTATGAGCTTGCATCCGGGAGATAGTGGATTCGAACCACACTGTCGTCAGCCCTGCAGATGGTTTTCTGTGGTTTCACATTTTCATACCAGGCAAATGATTGGGCTGTACCTTAATTAAGGCCACGGCTGCCTCCTTCCCATTCCTTGGTCTTTCCTATCCCATCGTCGCCATAAGACCTATCTGTGTCGATGTGACGTAAAGCAAGTAGCGAAAAAGAAAAAAAAAGCTTAACGAAATTAGCAGCTGTATTATTGGAGGTATGGGTGATCCTCGATTATTAATATATTGCTGGAATTCGTTTTCAAACATCGTTAGTACATCTAATACTGTAGGTTTGTCGAATCTATATGCCGTTTTCTGAACTCATTTTCTGTATAAAATTCAACTGGGTTCCGTGCATCTCTTATAATACGCCGAGGATTAGGCGTAACGTACTGAATAATTTCCTGGATCTCTTTAATTTGATCTACAAAATTAAGTACACCAGCAATATCTGCCATTTTATTATTTTTCTGATCTCAGAGTCTACTTAAGTACGGAACATCGGTGACTTGGAAGTAAAGTCGCCATCTAAGTTTACTTACCTCCAAGTAGCGATTATGAAATGGAAATGGCGACTTACCGCCTTCTAAGTCTAAGTCAAAGTCTCGTTCATGAATACGAGCCTTATGAACACACATGAATTACGTGATTAGAGAGTTATGAAGCTACCCTATCCAATCACTTACCAACACTCATCTTGGCTTCTGGAATAAACTGGCGACAGGATGCAGTGTGCTGGGAGAAATCCTGGACAGGTGGATGAGGGTTTTCTTCCTCTATCAACTTAATGGCAGGTTCAGTAATACTCTGTTTGGCAGTCGACTTCGGGTACCGTATATAAAAGAAAGTGTCATCGTGAATCGGTGGGGAGAATGGTTCTTCAATGTCGTATCTATCAACAACAAAAAAAGCACATTTTTAAGATCAATCACATTCATCTCACACAATAGCATTTAAAATATCCATGGTGACCAGAAATTCTATAAAAAGGCTTACAAGCTAAAATTAGAGTAGATATGTCACATTCAACAGCAGCTGGGCAAAACTTCAATATTGCAGTTAAGATCCTTCTAATGATAAAAGGAAACAAGCACTCCAATAAACTGTCCAGCCCCGCGGTGTCTGCCTGTCACCCGGCGGCCCCGGGTTCGATTACCGAGCGGGTCAGGGGTTTTTAATTGTAAATTATTAATATCCCTGGCCTGGGGACTGGGTGTTTGTGTCGCCCTTAACGTTCCTTTCCCCACATTCAACACTTTACACTTCCGCCATTTACATAAAACACGCAAGTTCCTCACATATGGTGGAAGTAGGGGCAAAATATTTTCATAGGTCAACGCCCCAAACAAACAGCTTTTTTTTTTAACTTCAATAAATTTCTTAATTTCATACAAATAATGCCGCAAAAACCATGTAACCCAGAAATTGTGCATTTTTTTAAACATGAAAATTCGCTCTTGAGAAATTGTCATGTAATTACCACTCCTTAGAATGTGTGGGCACCTGAAGGTCATTCCAGAATAATGTTTTAAGATAAAATAACAGGGGATCAACATTCTGCGCAAATTTAGCATTTAAAAAAATATGTTTACATTATCGACAGTACATCCTGATACTGATGACCTGCTTACCCTCCGAAAATACAGGATTACTGAATGGACATCCAGTGTCAAGAGTTTATTTACAGTACAGCTGGCTAGCGTGTGTATGCTTCAAAACACTGAGCCGACGCTATCAGCTGTCTTGATGCCTCGATACAACAACGCTTCACTGTTTTGAAACAGTGAGATTGCTTAGTTTGTCATGTTGCGTGAACAGAAACGTCAGCCGCTTCATACGTCAGCTATTGTTGATGCTTCGAAACAGCAAAGCTTTGAAACAGTGCCGGTGCTTTGGTTTTAGCCTCGATAGAAACACTCCGCGAGACATTGCTCTAAAGATGAGCCGACACTCGTTAATAGACGCTTCACCCGAACCACGAGTCAAGTTACTAAAAGAACAATGTACTCTGCAATGTAAGGTCTTTGTTTTTCACAGAAAATGATATTACTGTTCTCCAAGTAGGGACATAATGTAACAGAAAAACACTCCTGTTTCAAAAGTTATGTCTGTAAACTTCAATTTGAAGTAGATTTTTGAACTGGATTAGGTCGAGTTTGTTAATTTACATATAATACCGATCTTGGACTCCTCTTAGATTTAATTACTCATTTCACAATCATTCAAATCAGTTTATTTAGTTTATTAAATATCATACTATGCTTTCGTAACTAGTTTAGGTTGTTTATTAATATACGTAAAATTCTGATTTCGAGCTCTTTTTTTAGATTTCATTACTCATTTTACAATTATTGAAGTTAGTTCATTTACTTAGACTACTATTTTACTATGCTTTTGTTAAGTTTGTTATTGTACACAGAATACCTATTTTGAACACCTCTTACATTCCATTCATAATTCTATAAGTATTCAAATTAGTTACTGTTTTAGTGTGCTTTTAACTGTAAAACTGATCCCTTTTAGTACAGAAGAAAACAAATAGTTGCCACGACATATGGAATTCTTTTGTACTAAAGGCAGAGATGTCTTGTTGCCGAGAAAATGACACCACAGATCATCAGATCCGTTCCCTAAGAGTATATTTCAAAATTGCGTAGATGTGTTGTATGACTGAAAAAGAACATAAAATACTGTATTATACGTGTACAGTATAGAAATAGAAAATAGAAAATAGATCTCAGAGAATTAGAGTAGGTGAAGCTTTATCTGACCCTGTAATAATTAAGAGGGGAATTCCTCAAGGCAGTATTATCGGACCTTTATGTTTTCTTATATATATAAATGATATGAGTAAAGGAGTGGAATCGGAGGTAAGGCTTTTTGCGGATGATGTTATTCTCTATAGAGTGATAAATAAGTTACAAGATTGTGAGCAACTGCAACGTGACCTCGAAAATGTTGAGAGATGGACAGCAGGCAATGGTATGTTGATAAACGGGGTTAAAAGTCAGGTTGTGAGTTTTACAAGTAGGAAAAGTCCTCTCAGTTTTAATTACTGCGTTGATGGGGTGAAAGTTCCTTTTGGGGATCATTGTAAGTATCTAGGTGTTAATATAAGGAAAGATCTTCATTGGGGTAATCACATAAATGGGATTGTAAATAAAGGGTACAGATCTCTGCACATGGTTATGAGGGTGTTTAGGGGTTGTAGTAAGGATGTAAAGGAGAGGGCATATAAGTCTCTGGTAAGACCCCAACTAGAGTATGGTTCCAGTGTATGGGACCCTCACCAGGATTACCTGATTCAAGAAATGGAAAAAATCCAAAGAAAAGCAGCTCGATTTGTTCTGGGCGATTTCCGACAAAAGAGTAGCGTTACAAAAATGTTGCAATGTTTGGGTTGGGAAGAATTGAGAGAAAGAAGAAGAGCTGCTCGACTAAGTGGTATGTTCCGGGCTGTCAGCGGAGAGATGGCGTGGAATGACATTAGTAGACGAATAAGTTTGAATGGCGTTTATAAAAGTAGGAAAGATCACAATATGAAGATAAAGTTGGAATTCAAGAGGACAAACTGGGGCAAATATTCATTTATAGGAAGGGGAGTTAGGGATTGGAATAACTTACCAAGAGGGATGTTCAATAAATTTCCAATTTCTTTGAAATCATTTAGGAAAAGGCTAGGAAAACAACAAATAGGGAATCTGCCACCTGGGCGACTGCCCTAAATGCAGATCAGTACTGATTGACAGTAAACATGCTTGTTTTGTGAAAGCGCAGTTGGCAACTTTATGGAGGTCTTGTAAATCATGGAAGTATTGAGAGTATCATACTGTAGCAGCATGTGATGTGAGTGGTTCTCTGCACAACTGTCTGGGAAGAATGAGTCAGAAGTTATGAACTCCTCCAAACAAACCATTGTAACTGTACACTGCGGTAAGGCATATGTATTGCTCTTCGCCTTGAGGTATTCTGGCTGCAAGGAGAACAATTTAAGTTGTGATCCAAAACAAGCATATACCTCGCACATAAGGTTTGTCTCAGTCAGTGTATGTTCTCCTACCACTGCCAGTCATGTGCTTGCTGCCATGACCTCCAATATCTCATGCATAGCAATTCTCACCACCTGTTTCATTGGTTTTGTAACAATGTATTTCTATGAAAACAAGTACTTCCCAGACATGCCGCTTGTACAGTCTGTCTTCTATTCCTTCAAAGATGACTGTCCTGATATTTGTTAAAAGTAATCAAGATACACACCGTATATATTTAAAAGGTGACTAAATAACTCTAACCGAGCTCGATAGCTGCAGTTGCTTAAATGCGGCCAGTATCCAGCAATCGGGAGATAGTGGGTTCGAGCCCCACTGTTGGCAGCCCTGAATATGGTTTTCCGTGGTTTCCCATTTTCACACGAGGCAAATGCTGGGGGCTGTACCTTAATTAAGGCCATGGCTGCTTCCTTCCAATTCCTAGGCCTTTCCTATTCCATCGTCGCCATAAGATCTATCTGTGTCGATGCGACATAAAGCAAATAGCAAAAAACTAAATAACTCTAACAATGTATAAACATATTCACTATTCCTTTCCTTATATAATGCAGTATCTTTATTTAATATGTAAAATTGTCAACATATCTAGAAGATACGAACTATGATGTATGAGCCTACGTATTTTACCAGTCTGTACAGTAGCCCTGTAATTAATAACTGCAAGTCATTTACGATGTTTTGAATTAATTTGATGACTGATTGAAATGTTTACAATTAGAACTTAAATTTGAAATTTACCTGTGCAGTAGTTGCTTTTATAAAAAAAATACTCTGAGAATATATGAATGCCATGCATAGAAAATGTGCACACTTCCTTACACAAGAAGTATTAAATTTCGAAGTCCCAGACAAGTATGGCTGAAAGGATGGAGCAATCATACAGGTTTCCTGGCAAGGTAATACAACACTTTTCCAGTAAAAGCACACACCTCTATGCTTTAAAGAGTTTAAATGCACAAAATGCACTAAACACGGCTGATCACTCGCTAAACATAACAGAACTACGCAAGTTTACTGGACAAATAAAAGAGTAAGACATGAAAAAGTTTATTCCAAAAGACCACAGCACAGGTTTATATATACGAGGTTTGTTGCTGATTCTTTTGTGCAGGAGACTGCTCAGTTTTTGTGTCAAGAAATGTACTGTGAACAACCATTCCTCAATATGTAAAATGTTTTAGTGATGAATTAAATGTATTAGTAAATCGTCTTTCCCTATAGTTGTTTCATTATCATACAACAATAACAATACAGTATACTGACAAGGCTTTCAAAATTAGCTCATGTAAATAATTCTACATCACATCATTATTTAACTAATCCAATACAGTGTTAACTATCTCTAAATGAGCCATATACGTACAAGAACCACATTTCAAACAATAAAAATACTCCATAAGCAATGTAGATACAGCACTTGAACCAGAGTTAAAGTATAGCATGACACTTCTAGACTAACGCTGTATGCACACCTTGAAGTTGATCCTGACGGTAATGTATCAAGGACAACCAGGAGAGTACCTGCATTACAAATGACTCAGACACAGCCACCAGGAAATGTTTAGGGTGACCTTAAACCCAGTAGCACTGAAGGCCTTCAAAGTTCAAGACAGCATTCCAGGAACAGGTAGTGGAAGAGTTAACTTTCATCTCTCATTGCATCACTACTTCAAGATTTGTTAGTTTAGGGCCTCTTCTTTCAGCATTCTTGTAACTGTACCATATCTGCTTACTTTTAATAAGAGATGTTTTTAAATGTGAAGAAGTAGGCTCAATACTTATTGAAAGAACAGACCTCAATCATCAGAAGAGAATTTAATCATTCAAGAAGTCTTATTCCAAAAATATTATTTCATTTTAACCAAAATATACTTTATTAGACTGCCTGAACACAAAGTATACTGTTTGATAAATAACATCAAACACATGAGAATATTCATAAAGGTAGTTCCTTAAAATGTAGAATGAAGCAGTGAAGACTTCACAATTCACAAATATTTTTTTATTAAAGACACAGAGATTTAGCAAAATTTAGGTATCTTCTTGGAATTGTGCCTGAATACAACAAGCTTACCATGAACTGAGAAGAAGTGACTGAAGAAAAACTGGACTTGATCACAGAAGCTACCTATGAAAAAAAAGGCAGTTTATAAAGATATGGAGATTTTTCTTTTGTGTTTCCAGATTTCTCCTTGTATTTACTTTCACCTGATCTTTCTCACAGTAAACTCGTTTCTGATTTCCAGCTTTATTATGAAGGTAGACACTGAAACTCATAGAGGGGATGTCTAATCTAGATGTAGGAAGAGCAAGTTAACAAACAAGAAAAGGAAGAAGACAAAAAAGATAATTTATACTGAATCAATATAAGTAATGGAAAGGAACTAGTTTGTTATCTTGCATAAGTTTACAAGGACAAGGGAATTCCTCAGTTTCTCATCTTTCATGATACTTTCCTTCCTTTCAATGGTTGGAAATCTTCTCTTTTATTCTACATCAGTGATATGATGGATTGATCATCATTGCTACTACGGCAAATGCTTGCAGAATAAAATTTGAGAGAATATTTAGACTTTATATATACAAATAAACATGCAAGTTTGAAGTTTTTCATTATTATTATTATTATTATTATTAACCTTAAGAGAAAATCCCTGGAACAAACAGTTTTGAGTGAAATTGAAAGCTCTCGGATGTAAGTTTCCCTTTGAAAACTTTTTTACACAAAGTGGGATTCTAACAATGGTTGCCTTGGTGATAAAATAAATATTCTGAATGTTACAAAATTAAAGTGCATATTTCGATTTCTTTCTTCCCTTTCTTTATTCCAAAAATGTATGAGTTTACATCAAGTTTCAAAGCCCTTATGGATGTGAATAAAACAATAACATAAAGTTTGGAAAAATGATTGATTTTATTTAAGGATGTTTGGTTTTATTTAAGGATGTACAATGTTCTGAAACAACATCGATCAGAGAACCTACCTATATGAAATCCACCCAAGATTTCAGCTTGACCACTTGAACTGACTGAAATTGTCATCCTTTCAAGTTGAATTTCAGTTTGAGGAATAGAAAGATGTCAACTGGGACTAGGTCAGACGAATAGGGTGGATGGGGAAGCACATTTGTCTTCATGTTTGTCAAAAATTAACAGCAATGCTTGCAGTGGCGTGTCATCAATGTTGGAAAAATGGGGGATGTTCATGACATTTAGAGAACTTTAAATAATCTGAGCAGTCTTCTTGAAATTCAAGTGTTGTAACTGATGAGTCAAGCAAAAAACAGAACTGAAATGTAATTTAGAAGCAATAAAAATGATTTTGCAGCATTTAGTTGGAAAGGAGGTTAAAGCTGATTTAGCAACAATGTAGTTAAAGCTTGAACCACAGCATCTTGATCTACCATATAATGTGACTAGCCTCCCACTTCCAATAAATCAATGTCAAATAATGACTCTCAAGAATATACACAGTAATTTTACAAGAAATCTAACACTATCCTGTGTTCTTCCAGCTGATTGAGAAGGAAATGGGGGGGTGTTCATTATATTTAGAGTAATTTCTGAAGATTATGAGTAGTCTTCTTGAAATTCAAGTGGTGTAACAGCAAAGAAAATCAACTAAGAACCAATGGATAGTCCCATGAACTTCTATCATGAGGCCTGACATTATTTCATACTGGAAAAAGAATTTCTTGCAAAAGGAAGATTGGCATTTTAGTTCTGTTGTCTTGCATCTCCACACTTTGCTTTTTATCTCATCCTGGATGCTTTCACGTCAAGATTTGGTTATTAACAAGGAATATAGCTTTCCACACTATGCATTATCCTTTTTTTTTTTTTTTTTTGCTATTGGCTTTACGTTGCACTGACACAGATAGGTCTTATGGCGACGATGGTACAGGAACGGGCTAGGACTGGGAAGGAAGCGGCCGTGGCCTTAATTAAGGAACAGCCCCAGCATGTGCCTGGTGTGAAAATGGGAAACCACGGAAAACCATTTTCAGGGCTGCCGACAGTATGCATTATCCTTATCTCACAATTCAAAGGAAAATGGGTTTCAAAAATAGGGGTACCGTCTCCAGTTAAGACTGTCAATTAAAAGTGCACAAGGTAATAAGAATCTAACAGATTTCAGTAGTATACAAGACCTGTTCAAAAAAAAAAACAAATTTTCAAAATCTCTAAGCAGCTTATCTACAGCCTAGTTGGATTTGTCTCTTTCAAAGTACTCACCTCCTCTATTAAAACAATGCTCCCAGAATCATTTCCACTGATGGAAACTGCACTGATAGGTAATTTGGGACATCGCCCACAGATTCACCCAAGATTTCAGATTAATCTTTTCAACTGGCTAAAATTGTCATCCTTTCACGGTGAATTTCAGTTTGGGGAACAGAAAGAAGTCAACCAGGGCTAGATCAGACACATAAGATAGAGGGGGAAGTACAGTTGTTTATTTATTTTATTTATTTATTAGTGCCTCTTTTTTTTTTGACAGTGGCAAAGTTAGGGCCCGAGCCCCTCTCTTATACTTCCACGTACTAAGTAAAATCTTAAATAAAATGCTAAGATACTTAAAATAGTTAAAACTACTTTAATTAACTGGATTATAAATGAATTTAAATAAATAATTGGTTTGGTCTATTAAATTGGCACTACTATTGAATTGTTCATCCACCAATTACAAAGATGTCATCAACAAACCTCTTTTTTTTATTGTTTAGAATTTTGTGTTTCTCTAAATAATCCATGTAAATTTCAGCTAAGATACCCAATGCTGGGGCTCCCCTTGAGAGACCCTTTTGTTGGTACACTGTGTCATTGTAAGAAAAATTGTTGTTGAGGGTAAATTCCAAAAGTAGCATGAATTCTTCAATCAGTCAGCTGACGGCATAAGGGAAGAAGTTTTTTTTTTTTTTGTTATTTTGCTTTACGTCGCACCGACACTGATATGTCTTATGGCGACGATGTGATAGGAAAGGCCTAGGAATGGGAAGGAAGCGACCGTGGCCTTAATTAAGGTACAGCCCCAGCATTTGCCTGGTGTGAAAATGGGAAACCACGGAAAACCATCTTCAGGGCTGCCGACAGTGGGGCTCGAACCCACTATCTCCCGATTACTGGATACTGGCCGCACTTAAGCGACTGCAGCTATCGGGAAGAAGTAAACATAGAGGGATTGGCTAGGAGATTCCCTTCAACATCCTAAAACTTTAAAATAAAAAATCAACCTCAACTCCGGTTATTCTTTAGGAGTTTCCCCCGATTATCATATTTTAAAATATTACATTTCAAGTCTATCCTCAAGATATTAAAAGTACATATTTCTCCAGCTTTTGAAGAAAAAGATCCCTGACATCAGATTTTTTACTTCGAACTCGAACATTGACTTGTTTAGGTTTTAAAATGTTCCTTCATGTTGAGTTATCATCATCATCATGAGTGTTTTTTATTTTGTTTATGCCAATTTTTGTACCTTTTTTAGCTGAAGGATGTTCCACATTAGGAATTAAACATGTACTTTTTAAATAATGTAATTAGATTTTAAACTGGATTCTGTTACATAATTGCACAGACTAGCAGTAAAAAAACAAACAAGTATTGGAAGGTGGGATTATCCAATCAACCTTAGTTAAACCTCTATCTGTGTAGTGTCAGTCTCTAGATTTTCAGTGAAGAACACTAAGTTGTCTGCAAATGCAAGACATTCAAATTCAAGTCCAGCCACTTTGTGTCCTATCATGATTCCATTCAGGATTTTCTGCCAACTCATTTCTTTTTGCCATTCCCTTATCACCTTTTCCAAGATGCAGTTGAAAAGGACTGGGGAGAGGCCATCTGCCGGCCCCGTGGTGTTGGGGTAGCATGCCTGCCTCTTACCCAGAGACCCCGGGTTCAATGCCAGGTCAGGGATTTTTACCTGGATCTGAGGGATAGTTTGAGGTCCACTCAGCCTATGTGATTAGAATTGAGGAGCTATCTGACGGTGAGATAGCAGCCCCAGTCTAGAAAGCCAAGAATAACAGCCGAGAGGATTCGTCGTGCTGACCACACATAACCTTGTAATCTGCAGGCCATCGGGCTGAACAGTGGTCGCTTGGTAGGCCAAGGCCCTTCAGGGCTGTAGTGCCATGAGGTTAGGTTAGGAGAGGCTATCTCCTTGCCTCACACCTGTCCTGATTTCGAACAGTCCCGATAGCTCTCCAAGGAATTTTAGTTGTGACCGGGTGTTTGTTAATGTCTGTTGTATTATATTAGTAGTTTTGTCATCAATTCCAAATTCTTTCAGCACTTTTATTAATGTGTCCTTGTCGACAGTCATATACCTTTTTGAAATCAACAAATGTCATAATTACCTTCTTGTCTGCTGCTAAAGTTTTAGTTTTGATTACAGTCTTGCTGGTAAATATCTGCTCCACACAGGACCGTCCTTTCCTGAATCCTGCTTGGTATTCCTCCAACTCTTGATCTATGTGATTCTCTATTCTATTCTGGGGCACTTTGGACAATATCTTGTATGCGAATGACAGGAGGGATATGCCTCTATAGTTGTTGACATTAGTTTTGTCTCTCTTTTTTTTTTTTTTTTTTTTTTTCTGTAACGGGTGAATGATAGCATCCTTCCATTCACCTAGTATCTTTTCTGTTTCCCAAATCTTTTGGAAGAGTCTCACTAACTGTTCTAATACTTTGTCCCCTGAGTATTTTAGAAGTTCCACCACAATTCAATCTTTACCGGATGTATTGTTGTTCTTGAGGTTCTTAATTATTTTTTAAATTTCCTCTTTGTCTGGTGGGGCTGAGTCGAAAAGTTTCGACTGGGGTTTTTTGGAAGGACATCTCTTTTTCTGGAGGTTCACAGTTCAGTAATACTTAAAAGTATTTGGCCAAATGTTCACAATTTGGTTTGTTGTTCAGAATCAATTTACCGGAATCGTTCTTGAAGCAGATAGTAGGTGGGTGGAGAATATTATAGAAGCTCCTTGCATAGTTTTTCTTGAAGTTTTCTTCAATATCCCTCAATGGGTCTCTTTCAAATTTTTGTTTCGCGTTTCTGAAAATGTTCGCCGTCAATTTCCTTTGAGTTCTGAACCTATCAAAATCCTCTTTGGTGGAGTTCCATATACTCCATGCCTCAGAACGTTTCTTTAGAGCAGCTTCACGCTCATCATTCCACCATGGATGCTTTTTCCTTTTAGCAAGAAATATTGTATGTTTTGCAGCTTGTTGGATTTTTTGAGCCATTTCATCCCATTATGTGTGTTCAATAAATCCAGTTCTTTAATTCTGTACTTTTGTATCCTGAAAGTTTTCTTCTTGTTGTTGTTGTTGTTGTTAGGAATTAATTCATTTTGATCCTTGTCATATAGTGGTCTTAATTGAAGTTTGCTCCTCGTTGTACTCTTAACATTTATTACTTCTCTGGGGTTATTGGTTGCAACATAATAAATTTGGAACTCTCCTAGCAGAGAGTTGGGTGACTGCCATGTCTTCATCTGCTTTGTGGTCCTCTTGAACTGTGTGAACATTATTTTTATGTTGAAGGATTCACAGATATCTATTAACCTTTCACCGTTTTTGTTGTTATTATTATTAATAATAAATTATTAACAGATACATCGCAACTGGGAAATATCCCGGTGGCAATGATCACTTACAGTAGTGTGATAATCATAATAAAGTTAAAACATAATTACCCAACAACAACAATAACAACAAGGATACAACAAGCAATTCCATGAAAAGAAAATATTACAAAAAATACTACTAGTTTAATATTCTAAATCCAGTAAATCAAGGCATATAACTCTGTGGTCACACAATTAAAATATTATACAGTATGGATCAGCAGTCCCTTCCAATATCATTTGCTGCAGCCCAACTAACGTGCACATAGTTATAGGGGTGCTATTCCCCTGCAGGCGTACTGTATGGTACTAATGTTCAGTGATCACATTCTACACACTATTCTGAAGCCTAGCAAAATGTTATATCATCCGCTCGCAAAGATGATGCCTTGAAATCATGTAGCAACGTCCTTTTACCATGTAACTTAATGTGGCTTGCCTCGTGACCGGGTGTAACGAAAAGGGGAATCAATGCATAAAACTAGGTAATAGTGCAGTAATTAATGGCAGATGGCGTATGTACTCTGCTCTCGTCGTACTACCAGCATGTTTCCAGCAGTGTAGCATAGCGGATGAGGTTAGGCATTTGCCTAGCAATCGACGGAATGTGCCAGCGGTGGTTCGAAGCCTGAAGTTCAAATATTTTTTATGTTTGAATACGTAAAAACAGGCTCACATTTGCCACATTCAAGGAGTAGAATGACAATGTTATTCATCTAGTGCCCTGCGTATACTCTGCTGGTTAGGGTCTGAATGTACTGTGAACTCTACTGTCATTTGGCATGTTTTCCACAGAGAAATACGTTGACACGCTCCTCATTTATAGGGAAGTAAGACAAAACGCATGTGAGGCACTACGTTTGTACCAGGAACGGTATCCCAACAGGCGACACCCGGCTGCTACGACATTCCGCAGTGCTGAAAGACGCCTAAGGACAACAGGTGTGATTTCCAACCAGCCACCAGTCCGTGACAGGCCCGTTACATCGGATGAAACAGAAGAG
This sequence comes from Anabrus simplex, assembly GCF_040414725.1. Taxonomy (NCBI): domain Eukaryota; kingdom Metazoa; phylum Arthropoda; class Insecta; order Orthoptera; family Tettigoniidae; genus Anabrus; species Anabrus simplex. The sequence goes on along the minus strand of NC_090265.1, from coordinate 564,943,967 downwards.
GCGTTCTGGAAGCAACTCGCAATAATCCACACATCAGTACAAAAGCGATTGCAAGACAGGTGAATACCAGCCAGCTGTCTGTCTGGCGAATACTGCATGAACATAACTTTCACCCATACCATCTTGAGCTACACCAAGAGCTCCATTTCGAAGCTCGAATGGAGTTAGTGGCTATTAGGCAGGCTGGACAATGATGCAGCATTCGTATCGCATATCTTGTTCTCGGACGAATCATACTTCCACAATAATGGGAACGTCTATCGCCACAACATGCACTATTGGGCTTCTTACAAAATTGTACGAAACTATTTTAATCCTCCTAGTCAATTCTATATATTTTACGTCCAATTAAGACGAAACTTCACACATAAATAGACATGTTTCGACGCGGCATTGGATCATACTCGGTAAGACAAGTATAATGAATTAAAAACATAAGAACACAAAAAATGAAATATTGTTTAGTTAAATTTCCAGGTGGAACTGTGTTGTAGTTATCTGTACATCACGTACAGTTTGCCGAAGTTTCAAATACATTGCAGTATTCTTTGTCAAGGCGACTGAAATACTCCTACTCGATCCGAGGTAATCGGTCTCCCAGGCAGCAATTTACACTACTAGAGTGGCCCTGACCTTGGCCTTTATATCCTAGGCTTTCTGGCTGACGTAAGCCCTGGCTGTCTCGTGAGCATTCTGGAAGGTATGTGTCACAGCCAGGTAGTGGGGGCTTGCACGCGCTGTTATGTAATGGGGTTTCAGCCTGCGTGTTTATGTTGTGGTCTGTATGTCTTAAACTATGAATGATAGGCACCCAAGAATTACTGATTTTGTATCCTTCTTCTAAATTTATATTGTTCGGATGTTTCTTGATTTCGATAGCCTCACCGGATTTTCCTTTCCAGATTCCAAGGGATAGCTGCTAGGATCTTGGACTTGTCAAATGATATTCCGTGCCTTGTTTCATAGGAATGCTTGGCTACCGCTGAAATATCTGTGTTTTGGTTCTTGGTGTGACGGATATGTTCTTTTAGGCGGGTGGGGATCAGATGTTTTGTTTCACCAACATAACAAGCTCCGCAGCTACATTCAATGTGATATACTCCAGGAGCCTGTAATTCTATTGTCTTTTACTGGTGGTAGATAACGGGCTAGCTTCCGGTGAGGTTTATAGATGGTTTTTTTTGTCTATTTGTCCAGTATCTTACCGATCCTTTCTGTAGTATTTTTAATGTATGGCAGCAGCGCTGTTTTCGGGCGGGTCAGTTCTTTCTCGTTGTTTTCTCCCACGGCAGCCTTTTCTTCGTTCTCTTCTGATTTTTTAAGGACTCATTGGATGTTATTGAATGAGTAGCCATTTTTCCTGAGGGTTCTCGTGAGGTGTTCTTTCTCTTCCTCGAGGTGCTCTGCGTCTGATATCACCATGGCCCTGTTCACCAGTGATGTTAGGACAGCCTGCTTTTGTGATGGGTGATGATGAGACGAGGCGTGTAGGTACCCCTCTGTGTGTGCGGGTTTCCTGTATACTGCGTAACTCAGAGTCCCATTGGAGTAGCGTTTTACTAGGACATCCAGGAACGGTAGTTTTCCGTCTACTTCGATTTCCATGGTGAACTGAATATTTACGTGAATAGAGTTGAGATGGTCGAGAAATAGCTGTAGGTTATTGCTCCCGTGAAGCCATATTATGAATGCGATGTGATTACGTGATGTACGGACAACTACAACACGGTTCAACCCGGAAATTAAAATAAATAATTCTTCACACCGTGGAAACTTCACATCTAAGATAAATGAAATGTTAGTTTAAAAGTTTTTTAATAAGCATGATGAAAGTTAAAAAACTGTGAAATGTTGATTGTTAAAACAGTCTTGAGCTAGAGGTCTTTCGGTTTCAATGTTTTTGTTGTCTCTTGGTGTGGTTCAACTAGTATCTGTATACTGTTGGCTTAGTTGTTGTGTTCTGACATAGGCTGATATACATAAGCAATATTGAAGTTGAACAGTCTGATTTTTAGAGAATTTTTACATCAGTATGGATCAATATAAGAACCCACCCCTCAACTTAAATGAGATAATTGACAAAAAGAACGTAATATGGGAAACTTTTATTCCAATCACTTGTAGTAAAAAACAGGAGCATAGAAACTCACAATTATTACACTCGATTTCAGTCACTGCCCCCATTCATCCACACACTCCCGTTCTCCCACAAGCCCCGCCCCATTTCCCCACTCCACTTCCTTGTAGTAACACGTCTTGCATCTCGACTGCGGGAGAAAGTCAGTCGAGAGCTGGACTCTATAGTCAGAGAACACGGGTGATACAAGCGGGCCACGTAACGTAAGTTAACTTTCATTCTTCATAATTTAATCAAAATGCTGTTCCTGTTAGTCACCATTTTTCAATTCTTACTTCGATTTGTATTATCCATTTTACAGACTGTCGGCAGCCCTGAAGATGGTTTCCCGTGGTTTCCATTTTCACAGCAGGCAAATGCTGGGGCTGTACCTTAATTAAGGCCATGGCCGCTTCCTTCCAACTCCAAGGCATTTCCTATCCCATCGTCACCGTAAAACCTATCTGTGTCGGTGCAATGTAAAGCCACTAGTAAAAAAAAATATATAGTTTTGTACAATTTTTTAAGAAGTTCAATCGTCAATACGGATTTAACATGAGATTCATAGTCTGTAATGCACTACTGGAGTGCGGGCATTCCTCCCTGTGTATGACAGGCAGCCCATCAAGTACGATGGGGAGTGAATGTTTAGTGTGGAAACTTGGGGGATCGCCTAATTGGACCTTATTTTTTTTTTAGGGCTATTGGACGGGCCCACGTTACCTGCACTTTCTGCATCAGGAACTCCCACTGCTGCTGGAGAATGTGCCCTTGCACGATAGCATGACGATGTGATTACAACAGGATGGAGCTCCACCATATTCGACTTTACCCGTTCGTAACCATCTGAACGAGGAACTGCCACGGAAATGCATAGGACGAGGAGGCCCTGTTTCTTGGCCCGCCAGATCACCGGACTTAACGCCGTTAGACTTCTTCTTGTGGGGGCATTTGAAGAACATCGTTTACACTCAAGCGCCGGAAAACCCTGACCAGCTCTGGCAACTCATCACGGACACCTGCCGAGCAATTACACCCGGAATGCTTCAGTGCGCAAGATAATCTATTGGACACCAAGCCCAAATGTGTATAAACCAAAATGGTCATCACATCAAGCATTTGCTGCGATAAAACATTGTCAGGGCAGTTGTGTTCCTATTATTTCCTGTCTGTATATGTCTGGATGCTAACTAATCGGACCTTCTTAGGGCCACAAACACATTCATTCACACACAATTTGCATGAAAGCAAGTATTGAACTTACACTGCGAGAGGTACGTATTAAAGAAATATTTCAAAAATTTGCAATCTTCACCCCGGACTCCAACCTCCCCACTAACATGCAAGCCCACTCCACCACGCCTTTACCACCTACACTACAGTTCCGTACGGCACACTGGGCAGCTTATAGCAAGTATTAGGTTTACTGCAGTCACAATAGACTATCAATTTAGTATTTCGCTGGAGTGTCAGGTTCATATGATCTAGAAGGCTCAGGCATGTCTTCCTGTGCTTAATACGAGTATAACATTATAGCATGCTATCATGGTGAGGCGGTAAATACCAAGATATCCGGTTGTATTGTCTGAGCATACCGGCAGGGCAGATGTTTTCAAGACGGAAAGAATATTGTGGGTGCATAAAACTACATTGGAAGGGGCGGCTGAATCAAGCTGTAAATATAATTTTATATCACGGCCTTTGTATAGCAGGAACAGTGGGAAAGAAAGTCAGATATTGAAAAATGTGTAGGTAATCACAAATTCAGTGTCCATCATTTACAACTTTTACTTTTCACTTTATACTAGTACTGACGATGTTCTTAAACGTATTGATACCAGAAGGGAATCTATCGAAGACTGCTGCAGGTAATTTATTCCAATCCCTTACGGTCCTGTTTACGAAGGAAAACTTGCCCACATCCCTATGCTGGTTTCTGGCCCTAATTTTATGCTTGTTATCATTTCTCGATAAGTATGAGGGAGGTTCCAACCTATTACTAATACTACTCCAGACAACCCTTCGCGTGTAGCTCTTATAAAGACAGGCAAGCTCTAGATCTAGATTCAAGACTTTCCCAATTAATGGAATTTCTCCTATTCCCGTTTATGAAACGCACTGCCCTTCTTTGAACTTTTTTGTAGGGAATTTATTAAACCTACCCTGTACAGATCCATACTGATCCATATTTGAGAATCGGTCTTACCAAACATTTATAAGCTTTATTTCTGGCACCAGAATTTGCTTTCTTGAGATTCTGCACAATGAAGTGTAACAATCTCCAGAATTTTTTAACTACATTTTCCACTTGCTCTGACCATTAAGTCCTTTCCAATAGTAACACCTAAGTACTTACAAGTATCAACTTCAACAACATACCCCCCTCCTCAAGTTTGTAATCTCTCTTTACTGTCATTTTTTTTCTTTACCGAAACACAATTTTTTGGTTTTTCCGCTGTGGATTTTTATTCGATTTTCAAGCACCCATTTTTTCACTGCACCTAAAACCTGTTGAAGCAATAGTACGTTGTCCTCTGTCTTTATCTCCCAGTATATGACGCAATCATCAGCAAAGAGGCGCACTTCCGATTTTATCGAATCAGGCATATCATTCATGAAAAGTATGAAAAGAATTGGCCCAATAATGCTACCTTGAGCCACGCCAGACAAAGTTTATTGGAGAAGATAGCATTTCACCCCTGTGCAACCACTGAGATCTTCCATTGAGGAGTTAGCTTGTTTTAAAGATACTGTCACAGAAAATGTTTATGCTCAAAGTGACAATCAATCTAAACTGATAATACTTGATGAAATGCAATCCTGTGATTGACTTTTTAAACTTTTATTGTTCTAATTTAATTCTAGTTTGGCCTAAATTACTACACACCCATATAATTATGTACTCATCAAAGTTCCACAAAAGCACAGACAGTCAGCAAGTATTAATTCTAAAGCATTCAAAGTAGCATTTAAGCTTTCCATGGCTGAAGATAAACTGAGTGAGAACAGGTACTAAATTGTTTGTACTGAAGTCTGCTATATACTGAAACGGGAACGCCCTACGAGCACTCACGTTTCATTCTTTTATTATGAGGAGCTCGCTAACACCCGGCCGTAAGCATTTAAAACTTGCGCCGAGCGCACAGGCATAGTGGGAGCTGCAAGCTCGCGATGTTCTAGAACACCGGCCAAGGACAAGTGACGTCACGCAGAAGGTTCCTTCGTGTTCCATAGCATTGCTGCATGACTGAAATATAATATCAATATTTCAATAACGTCACCTTGCAGGCAGGAATAATGAACGCTGCTAGCCGAAATTTCGTGTCAATCGGTGTGAAGATGGCCAAGATATAAAATTTTCTTGGGGCCCACATGTGTAGCCACGCCCACCGGCCTTCAGCAAAATAAGCGAGTCGCCAGCCTGGGGTAAGGCAGAGAGAGTGTGCGGTACGCAGCGGCAGTGTGCCGTAGGCAGTGAGTGAATGGAGTCGGCAGTAAGCCGTGAGTTCAGTGAGTGTGTGCAAGTAAGCACGTCGCGACATAATCGTCACTCGGTCCGGCTGTATACTTGAGTTCAGAACGTTCGTGTTAAAAGCTTTCTCCGTAGCCTTGATTTCATTTAAAGACTGTGTTCTCGCATAAACTGTGCCAGCCTTGATTTCATTTAAACACTGTGTGAAAACAGCGGTAGTGTTTCTAGCCAGCCTTGATTTCATTTAAACACTGTGTGAAAACAGCGGTAGTGTTTCTAGCCAGCCTTGATTTCATTTAAAGACTGTGTTCTCGCATAAACTGTGCCAGCCTTGATTTCATTTAAAGACTGTGTGAAAACAGCGGTAGTGTTTCTAGCCAGCCTTGATTTCATTTAAAGACTGTGTTCTCGCATAAACTGTGCCAACATTCCCTCTTAAAGACAGTGGAATGCAGTATCGTGATTTCTTTCCGAGGAACCATGTCAATTCCCACCATAACCTGTTCAGAATCACGTATGATCTTAAGTGCCAGTGATAATCTTCTAAAATTTACGACGTAATGGAACTTGGACTGTCATTTATTTCAACAAGTGTATTGTGCTGATGAGTACAGTGCAGAGACTGTACCCGGTAAATTTAATTTTCTTTATGAAGTGCTTAATCACTGCACCTCGGAAGGTCCTAGATTGTTTTCGTTTGTTTATTATTCCAAATACGATAATTCCTTCCATCTTATCCTCGTGGAACTGTAACTCTAACTTTATCCTCGCTGCTAAAGTGCGTTCAACATCATTGACTGTAGGAACTATTTCGGCGTGCTTCGCCTTAGAGAAGTGTCACACCAGTGTCCCATGACGTCCAATGTGGAAGCTCCACATTTCCCCGTTCCTGCCTCAGGTTCGAGTCATCAACACTAATACAGAGAAAACCCCAACGACGGAAGACAACACCGACGCCGACCGCAAGACGACGCAGCCGCCGCAGGACGACGTCCTCTCCACGCCTTCAGGGACAACTCCACGATTCAGCTGTAAAAGGTGACATAATTCTTTGCATATCTATTGAATAAACTGAAGGATCCACTTAATCATGAAATTTTTTTTCACTACCCTTCTCTCTCACTCTCTTAGCATGGGCCGTACACGCCTTGTCGTTCCTCATGCTCTCCGATAAACTGAAGTACGGGCGTTCCTGTTACAATACACTGAGAAATAATAGCTCTCTTGTGACAAACCTGCTTGTATTTGAGGTCCAGAGGTTGTTCCACTGATTTATTAGATGTGTTCTGATTTGGCCTATTGCATAGGTTGAAGCTCTTGTAGTAGTTAACTCCTATAGTGAATGAAGAGGCTACTTCTGCAATGTCTGCCTTTTCATACAATTTCAGGTAATTTTTGAAAAAGTCTGTTTAAAATGTGATAAAAGCAATCCAATCATAACGATTGGCTTACTCGTCAACGTACTTCACAAATCATAGGCCTATTATGCATTAATAAAAATATGGAAGCTAACATACGAAAGCAAACATTATGGTAATAAAACATATTATCTCCACACCATTAGATATCCATAAATGCAGCAGGTTTTTCCGCTTTTTCGTCGTGGAACTTCTGGTACTATCCGCGCAGTTAGACAAAGCATACCTAACCTAAACAACATGGTCCCTCTGCTGCTTAGGTAAATCCTGATGTGATAAATGTAGAGAACAAGCATTATATATATATAATTTTTTTTTAAATACAGGCCTGCCTTTCAACAGCCACAATTATCCAAAGAATGCTTCCATTCACTATGTATTACATTTGGAAGAGCATCTCCGAACATTTGCTCAGGCCGTCCCAAGGTCATCCTAAGCGACGGGCTAATGGGTCTTCTACAGCACGGACTTATTCCGAAGAGATGGCTCCTGCTACACCTACACCAAGTGGGAGAATACGGAGACCATCTCTAGAAACCATCAGTGAATAGATTCTCACTGTTTGGCCTCTGATTGGGAACGAAACTATTGTCAAAATTTCAAAAAGACCAGGATTTCGAATGCTCTCGATGGGATGACAACAAGCCGGTAGCCGGGAAGATGACGGCACAGATTAAATTAATTCAAATGAAAACTGTGATTAGGTTTACTGTGTGGCAGGCCTACTGCTCAACTAACAGAGACAAGCAACTGGCAGGAAGTTCTTTCTCGTTCTTTTGTATTAATTTTGCATAACAGAATAAATAAAACTGTTATTTCCAACCCTTACACAGTTTCTCTACGGGGTTGGGTATGAAACGAGATGAATCTTCCTAGCGAGTTTTTACGATTGGGTGCCCTTTCTGACATCAACTTATCAGGGGAGTTAATAAGATGAAATTAATGCCGTGATATAGCCTAAGAATAAATAAAGCCAACTGATTATATTTACAGTATTTGTAAGTCTAAAAGTCGCATTCACCATTTATTGTTACCTTTATTTTTTAAATTTCAGAACACTGCCTACCAACAAAGGTAGCCAGTAAGACCCAGAATAAAAATCATAAATTTGTTAACGAATAGTGATGATAGATTTACTGGGATGTCCTGCAAAACAAAATTCCGGCACCTCAGTGTCTCCGAAAATAGTCTTAAGTAGTAAGACGTAGACACAATGCTATTACTTAAGATTAGAGTAGAATACACACATGTTCGATGTATAGTTCTTTATAGCCAGAAGCCATGTGTTCACTGAACAATAAGGGAACTCCTCCCCCCCCCCCCCCCCTACTTTTTGCGATTACAAAAGAGAAGAAAAAGTGGGAGTCTAATACATGAAGAAATACAGAGATCTAAATAGAATGACATTTCTTTCCTGAAAGAACATCAGATTCTAACCAAATTACATTCAAAAATATTTAGAAATACATAAACATCTTTGCTTATCCTTAAAAACTTGAAATTTGGAACTTAAGTGCTCACTTCTCTCCACTGTAGCAAAGAACGAGAGATGATGTAATACCGCTACTCTGTCATTGGTGTGAGTCCAGCTGGTTAGTCAGTCAGCTAACCTGCCTCTATGCCCGTGCCCTGGCTAGGTCAATGACATGCTGTACTTAACTTTTAGGATTATTATTCTTCTTATTATTATCATCATCTGCGTATTAAAATTGTTCTGTACACTGTGCAGGTGTTCTTAGTGAGTAATTTGCTGACTATTATACCTGCAATTGTTTTGTTGTCAATTTTGCTTACGTCAACTCCTTTGGAACTGTACCTGAAGTTTATTTATTTATTTACAGAGTTTTCGCCCACATTGGAGCACTTAAATCAGACTACAACAAATTTGTCTTTCTTTTCTTCTCCCAAAAAGTCTTGAGTCTGGTAGACCTGGCTGCCCTCTCCGCATCCGTTATAACATATTGTTTCCTCTGTACAGTGGTCAGAGGAAGCCTGATGCATTTATTCTTCAAAATACTTTTCTCGCCTCTGTTTTCTATAGTTTGCATGGTAATATTCAACTCCTCCAAATCACTTTGAACTTCTTTAAACCAATTGTTTTTTTATTTACTATTCCAAAAGTAATTAAATAATCGTTTTAAAACTCTGCTATCACTTAGTCGGAATATATGACAAAAAAAAAGCAATTCTTCTTTTTCTCATTGTGTCTGTGATGGACTCACTTTCCCAATAGATAACCTCATTCGGCAACAATCTCCACTGTCCATCCACCTGATGTTTCTTGTTTATGATCGTCCTGAGTATCCTTCGATTAACTCGTTGTAAGCGTTCTGTTGTTGATCTAGTATCGAGTTTAAATAATGTTTCACAAGCATAAGTTGCTTCTGGTTTAATAACAGAGTTATAATGCCTAAATTTAACATTAATCGAAAGACATTTCTTTTTGTATGTAGGCCAAGTTATCCGTTGTGCCTGCTTCTGTTTATATATTCTGCTCTCTATTGATGGTTTTTCATTGCAATTCCAAGTGAGATTTTCACCCAAATATTTAAATGTACTTAAAATTTAAATTCGTTCATTATTATTTAATAATAGCTCTGAATTTAAAGTTCTGAAAGTAGGCATTATTTTTGTTTTATCATATGAAATTTGCAATCCAACTTTTTTCGCTACATTTGCAAGTTCTTCCAATTGAACTTTAGCCTCTTTGAAACCATTTGCCAGTATCGCAAGATCATCCGCGAATGCCAAGCAATTTAGTTTGATATGTACCTGAAGTATTATTATTATTATCACCATCATAATAATAAAATTAGTCTTTTTTATCTGGTGTGGAAAATTAATTTTGCTTGACTCATATATGTGGCGTTGCATTTTGTTACTTGACATTTGAGTTCAGATTACACTATCATTTTAATTGTTATTGTTATAACTTACCGTACAGCGCCAAGATAGATCCTCTCTTTCCATCATACGAGCTGAATTCCCTTTGTTTTCATACTCAAAACCCACGTCCTTCAACAAACGATACAAGGTTGTTCTTTTGAAATACGGAAGGTCCACTATTCATATACAGTAGCACTTGCTGCAACAGATAGGGAATCTGCCACCTGGGCGACTGCCCTAAATGCAGATCAGTATTGATCGATTGGTTAGTTTTTAAGGAAAAACTTGTGCACCTTACACCAGTAAGAACAAAATCATTGAACTTGACTGACCAGCTTTCTTCCGTGGTGCTTGATGGTCTCTTGTTTTAATCGGAGAAACCAAAGGTCCTGTAGTGGCTGCTGATCACACTTTATAAACAGACCTCTTAGAAAAGCCTGTTGCTTCAGCAGTTTCTTTAATCACGCAGTTGAGACTTTTATCTGGATTCTTTCAAGAAATTTAATTAAGTATATTAAGCACAGTATGCTTTTGTTTCTTCCAAGTACCTGTCCCCGCTTATTTTTATGAACCGCCTCAGTCATAACACAAATAAATCACTGTATTTATGTTAAAAAGAGAAATCATACACATAGGCTAGTTAACCACATAACACTCACTCAACATAAGTATGAACTGATTTAAAGACTAAAAACACATGACAAATAAATACTGTAGATGATTTCTCCGCAACGTGACCTGCCGGTGATTCTCAAAGTAGTGGATTACGCGTTACCTGTACCAGAGCAACGCAGAAGGAAAATGAAGGAACCCAACATAGTGATGTCTTTTTATGCCATTGTGCTTCCTCCATACAAATGTATTTATGAAAATGTTAAGTAGTAATTTTTATAACCCATGGGCAAATGTGTCATCCTTTTTATCTGTCCTTCATAATACATAATAAACTATATTGTAATATCCATTAATCACAAGAAAATTATGGATGTCTGAGAGGGGGTATGTTCTCTCCTTGTAGGTCCATAGGAGCATATCGTTTTCTAAACATGGAACGATCTATAGTAATTCAAAAAACTACACACAAAAATACAGCATTCCCAGGAAGGGTAACAATTTTCAATAATAATCGCTTAGAACAGCATGCATACCAAGGGGATGTATAAGGAACTCTTTCTTTATAATAATAAACGAGTGACTGCAAGTTGCCTAGTATTAGTGTCATCTAGCCCTCATCTAGAAGCCTATGAATCCACCATCAATAAAGAACCCCAAATTCAGATATGTCATGAACAGATAGGTTTTATTTTCTTAAATGAACAGTATATATACTGGGAGAGTTGGCTGTGCGATGAGGAGCATGCAGCTGTGAGCTTGCATCCGGGAGATAGCGGGTTCGAACCCCATTGTCGGCAACCCTGAAGATGGTTTTCTGTAGTTTTCCATTTTCACACCAGGCAAATGCTGGGGCTGTACCTTAATTAAGGCCACAGCTGCTTCCTTCCCACTCCCACGCCCCTCCTACCCCATTGTCGCCATAAGACCTATCTGTGTCAGTGCGACGTAAAACAAAAACAGTATAAGGAACTACTGGCACATTAGCTATAACTCAAAGAAAATCAAACATTCTCTGAAGGAGTGGACAATATTATAGACTTAGAGAACGTATGAGACTAACCCAAATAACAACCAACAAACAATAATATTCATGTGTTTACAAATGGTTACAATCATAATTAAATGACACTACACTCATAAATGATAACCATACAGTTAGCAGAGAAACATTATTCTAATATACATGCATGATTCAGAAGGTAATGAATACAACATGCAAAGTACAACAAACTAGGAAAGTACAATAAGCTTCCAGTACATGGATAAATAAATTTTACTACAGAAACACAAAACACGAACATCACAATATACATCAAGAAACATGCCCACAGAAAAACTAGAGGAAAATAAAATGTTACGAAAATCATACAGAAAGCTCCTCGGAAAGGAATCAACAATAAACATAGTGTTGCACAAAGTCAATGCAGAAGAAGGAAGTAAATTACACATACAGGGAATCCAAAATAATCTGCTGTTAGGCACAAAGATAGCAGGTTCCATAAAAGAAATGACTTATTCTACAATATTGTGTTCCATGTTTAATTTTTATGCAACTTTGCTGATCCCCTGTTTTCTGTACAAAAGATCTAACAATTCTGAAGGGAATTATCTTCTAGAACTACTGTATTGTTAGATACCTCACCTCTATCTGTAAAACTAACTCACCGTATCTACTAGCACATACTGCTGAAGAAAGGCGACACATGAAAACAACTGATAGTATGTCTTCCGGCTTATGATGTGATATAGCTTGATATTCATTTTACGTTTCTCATAAGAAAACCTTTCACTTCAGGCCTCGATTTGTCTTGGAAAGAATAATGCTCAACAAGCTGTAATGACACAATACTTTATATCTGCCATGAAGCTGTATTATTTATATAATGTCTACTTTGTATTCACTAGGCTTATTAACAGGCAGAATTTATATGTAACAATTATTCAGAATGTAAGGGAAAGTTAAACCAAAAACTTGATTGTATGTGTACTGGCATAGAAAGTAAATTTGTTACAATATGGTCCCATTATTATCCAGAAGGACAAAAGGCAATGTTTTCCATTTTGCTTTATATCGCATGTGTGGTGAGTGTTTGTATACAGGTGCGTACTCACCACACACAGGTGACCATGAAACAACCATGGCACTAGTAGGCCTATCTGTGTCTATGACGCACACAGCAAGTGTTTGTATACATCAAAGTACGAAGAATAATTTATGTACAACGAGGTCGTAATGCAGGAAGTGTGGAACTCTGGAGCATGCAACATCAGATATCATATCATACTTCAAAATTATCCTAGGATTCCTTCCCTAGAAATGTTCTAATTTTCACATTTCTTTGAAGTCTTCATCCCACAGTGCAGAAGGTAGCATAGGTAGGCATGACTTTTAAAAATGGCTGGGCAGGAGGTTTAAATTCCCTGGCTACTGCCACATAGAGGTGGTGTTCAGGGACATTAAAATATGGATGAAAACACATTAACTTTCACCCAACTTGAAAAATCTGTATTCTTCTTTTGATGTAAAGGACTAAACCTCCGACGTTAGCATGAATCAGCCAACACTGCAGCTGTAACTGTATTACGTACTGTATGTGCAGTATTAGCGCCTACATCTTTTTATCGGATAATCCAAACATTAATAATTATTAAATTAATGCCATAATGGTTTACCTTTCAATACTATAATATGCAATATTTTGAATTACATTAACTAGGGACTAGTTTTGGCCTGGGCTGGCCATCTTCAGCCTTAAGGTAAAACATCTAGTAACTAAACAAATGTACATACACACAATTGACATAAAACAAACGAACAAATATACATGTGCATGAAAGAGTCTCGATGATGAGCATACTCAAGATGCTAAGAATTTATTTTCAAATTTACTCATAATTTCATCCCAGTTTATAATATCAATTGTATATTTGTTTTATGTCAATTGTGTGTATGTACATTTGTTTAGCTGTAATTTTTTTTTTTTGCTAGTTGCTTTATGTCACACCGACACAGATAGGTCTTATGGCGACGATGGGATAGGAAAGGGCTAGGAGTTGGAAGGAAGCGGCCGTGGCCTTAATGAAGGTACAGCCCCAGCATTTGCCTGGTGTGAAAATGGGAAACCACGGAAAACCATTTTCAGGGCTGCCGGCAGTGGGATTCGAACCCACAATCTCCCGGATGCAAGCTCACAGATGCGCGCTCCTAAACGCATGGCCAACTCGCCCGGTATTTGTTTAGTTATTAGATGTTTTACATTAAGGCTGAAGATGGCCAGCCCAGGCCGAAACTAGTTCCTAGGTAATTCAAAATATTGCATATTATAGTGTTGAAAGGTGGACCATTACGACATTAATTTAATGATTATTATTGTGATTACAATTCAATACGGATCAGAATCATGAAGTTTATCCTATAATCCAAACAGACCAAAGCTCCAACTAGTTCAGATTACTGTAGTTTTATATGAGAAACTATTTATAATTGACTCACAAAATTTTCTTAAAACTTCACACCAATTATGTGACAAAATATATCCTGTGGCATATCAGGTATGCAATGGGCTATCACTATGAGACTTTTGACCAGGCTTGACTTATTTCCTTTATGTCCTAAGTGGAGCATAGGGCATCAATGAATTTCCGCCACCAGACTCTGTTCTGCGCCATCGTCCTGATCTCGATCCAGGTCTTCTTTCCTTTCTCAATTCCTTCCACTATTACACTCCTCCTCCAAGTGTTCCTTGGTCTGCCTCTTCTCCTGCTACCTTGTGGGTTCCACTCCAGGGCTTGTCTTGCTATGTTGTCTTTATCTTGCCTGATCCGCTTCCATTTCCTACAACGCATTTCGATGTCAGTTGGTGTTTGATGGGTTCTTCTCCACAGTTCTTCATTGGAGATTACTTGTGGCCACCAACCTCAGGATATTCCTCAAACTTCTGTTCACAAATGTTTGAAGTCTACTAATCAGTTGTTTGTTAGTCTTCCATGTTTCACACCCATATAGCAGTACTGACTTGACATTTGTGTTGATGATGCGTAGTTTGGTATAGGTGTTAAGTTCCCTTGATTTCCAAATTGGTCACAGCATTGCAAATGCTCCTTTACCCTTATTTATTCTATTTCCTATATTTTTACAATTTGCTTTATGTCGCACCAACACAGATAGATATTATGGCAACGATGGGATAGGAATGGCCTGGGAGTGGGAAGGAAGCAGCCATGGCCTTAATTAAGGTACAGCCCCAGCATTTGCCTGGTGTGAAAATGGAAAAACACAGAAAACCATCTTCACGGCTGCCGACAGTGGGGTTCGAACTCACAGCTGCGCACCCCTAACTGCACGGCCGACTCACCTGGTATTTCCTATATCCTCTATAGTTCCTCCCTCAGGGGTAACTATACTTCCAGGTAGCAAAAACTGCTTGACTTGATCGATCTCTTGGTTTCCTAAAAATAATAGTGCCTTGTTTCGGTTATTATAGCGCATCTCCTTGATTTTCTTTTCATCTTCAATCCCACCTCTGATGCTTTGGTTTTTAAATCATTCAGCTTTGCTTCTATTTCCTTAAAACTGCTGGCTAGCAAACGCAAGTTATCAGTCCCCATTAAATTCCTCTTTTGTGATTCATTGCCTTCTTCATCATAAGATCCAGCACCATCAGAAATAGTATAGGTGACAGCAAACATCCTTGCTTAACTCCTGTGTTTACAGTGATGCGCTCATACAACATCCCCTGATGTAAAACTTGACATGTGTGGTTCTCATACATTTCTCGGGTTATAATTTTCTTTAGAATCTCAAACTCTTTCACAGCTTTCCACATCTTCTTCCTCATTACACTATCAAATGCCTTTTCAAAGTCTACAAATAGTAGATACAGTGATGACTGCAGCTCCGTATTGCTATGAGAGCGAATCAGCTAAGAAACGATCTGTATTAGAGTGCCTAATGACAGTGAATTTCATTCAACAGTTCAGTCAAAATGAAAATATTTTCTATTCATAAAAGAAAAATTTATGCAAGCAAATAACTACCAGTGATATTAGCAAGTTAAAAAATATATATATACTGTTGAAGAACACTCATTCATTATAGGACACTTAACATGTATCTGCACATGAACTGGAGCTATCATCCTTAGCTTATGAATTTCTAAATAACACAGTTCAAGTGAAATTCTTTCTCTATTGTCCAAAGAGCCAAATAGACTAGCTCAGAGGTAAACCAGCACTTAGATCTGTTAACTACAGAGTCCATTAAGTGTAGAAATCGAAAAATACTATGACTACTTCCTTTCTTTCTTTCTTCTTATACAACTCTCTAGATGGTTAGCTGAAAAAGAGGCTGTGATATACACTGAAGTCTTATCCTTTAAAATATCGCTCAAACAAACTTAAGAAACTTAACAGTGTAGAGCAAAACAAATGAATTACTCATAGCAGACTGGATAATGAACCATGTAAACATCTTCATACAATATGCAAAAGTGATGCAAATTAATATTATATATTCAATATTTCTTCAACGGTGCTGACTTTAATGATAATGAACTCAAATTCACAGAACACTCCCAGCAATTGTGTGCTGATTATAAATACCATTCACGTGTGAGCCGAGATGTTCTATCCACCCTTACATTAAACAACAGACATGCATCTCATTACTAAGTAACGACCTTCACAGTAAGAACAATGGCATGCTTGAACCACCAGGAAAATATTTTGATAACTAAGCCAATCCCATCACCATGTCTTTTTACATATTCCCAGTAGCCTCACCTATCTCCAATCCTGGTTTTCATCCACTGAGGGATTGAAATGCCAGAGGAAAGAGATCGCTCTGGTTCGGCTGACGAACCCATGGTGTCAATGCTGATGATGGCCTTGATGTAAGGTTTTTATACGTTTGTGTTTCGAGATGTTCCAGTACAGGTGCAAGAAGCTGTAGGAGAAGACTAGAAGACACGATGCTTGACAGGTAAATGGGGGATCCAAACTAGGAGTACGCTTCCAACAGCCTGTTAATCTGCAGAAGCAACAAACATTTATTTTCAGCCATAATCATTAGTAAATTTCACTAAGCGTTAGAAACACTCAAGGGTAGTAAAAGGTGGACAGCGATTAATAATAATTATTATATTCATATACACCATCAAACTGCAAATAAAATAATTGTTAGTTTAAACAAAAACACACTTCTCTCAAAGAATTTCTTAGAATCTTCTATTTAGTTAAAACAAGAAGGGAATAATAAATAACTTGACAATTATTCAAAATCACATGCAACCCAGTTAGTTAATTTTCACTGGTAAGTAGTAAAGTGTTCAATAAAAATTATTACAAAAAATTCAACATGAAAACCATACTTCAAGTAACTCTTACAAGGTATACCTCCTGGTCTAAACTCTCAACAGCAGATGAAACTTCGCTCACCTTACCAATCAGAGGACCTGAGTCTTGTGGTTATAGTCTTTCCCATGTCAGAACAAACCATTCAGCCTGCAGTATCATCCAAATATCAGAAATTCAATGAAACTTTTGGTTAAATTTTAAGGGGAAACACAATATTATTAAAATGCTCAGGTAAGAAAGCTAGCAGAAGCAAAATATATGCAAGTCTAGGAAACAGATCCAGAGCAGGGACTTACCATACCTAACTCCACTGCCTTCTGTTTCTTTCCCCTGTACACACAGCCGCTTTAACACCTGCCGTTTACATAAACCAAGCACCACTTTCACCAGCAGCATCACCAACAAGTCTTACCCCATACCAGATCATTGTGACTGCACTTAATCCAATTTATGAATATCATTATAGAATTCTGTATTGGCATTAACTCAACTTTGGTTGAAAAGAAGATTCCACCTTCCAATACTCAACTTATTAGCTAATCTATGAATTTTACATAAGTTGGAACGAAACATGTCCTACTATAATTAGACAATAAGACATTAAGCTAAACAATGTAATATTTAAAGATTAGCTAATAAATTAAGTATTGGAAGGTGGAATCTTCTTTTAAACCAAAGTTGCACTTAATCCAACATTCACTATCAGCTTCAATACAGACTCTGCCCAAGTTTCTACACTCAACCCACATTTGATTACTATTTCACATTTGAAGTCCTCAAACATTTACCACCAATTTCCCACCCTCTCGCACTCAAAGATTCCGAAGTTGAACATCAACTGGTACTCAGGACTACAGAAGCACAAGGACTTAACATTACATTACCGCTCCTTTTTTCCATTCTCTTGTCTGTCTTCCCACTCCCTTGACCGCACACAGCATCCACTTGCCAACAATTACCACTACCATTATTATTTTATCCTCCACTGGTGAAGGCTGCAGCCAAACATTTTGGACCCATGTCTTTCTTTTGTGTGTACTCCATCCATGCATTCTTACACGGTAAATTGCTGTTTCTTAAGGATTAAAATTTTGTGCATATTCATCATCTTCAACACTGGGTTTCTGATAACCTTCCAATTTTCATCATAATTTTTTATGTGGAAGTTTAATCACATTCCACAGATTAATACTGCATGTGTAGGCAATTTTTCTGTAAAATTTACAAAATATTAATATTTCCCACTCATCTAACAGTAATACTACACTCAAACTTTATCTCCCACGTGTATGCAATGTAGTTTTCCGATTACAGAACAATTAAAATTTCTTTACTCCCTATCAACTAGTCCTCATATGCCATTTGTTAACAAGTATATTTCAAGGCAGAGTAGACATTTTGACTCCAGCTAATGCTCTAGAACTAGGTACTAAGTATAATCACACTCTCAAACTGCACAAATGAAAAATGGTATGTTTGTGGTGGTTATTGTGAATTACAGTGATAATACTACACTTGCACACATGGGGGAAGTGCAGCCTTATTAAATTAACTTAAGGGGTGCATCAGAGATAGTCACAAGCCACACTCTGAGCGATTTTAAGTTTTATTAATGGTTGTGTTGCTTTCCAACAGATGTCTCCATACATTTATCACTGGGTGACATCTGGTGGCAAGTTAAGATATTATAAGCCAATGTTGTTATCTGTTGCCCTGCTTGCCTCACAAACCTCCTGAAGATACAGTCACAAGCCACCAGAAAATGGTGGGAGCAAAGAGAAAACTTCCATTTCATTATGAAGAAAATCAACATTTAGACTAGGCCTCGAAGAAAGTGATAATGGCAATTTAACTGACAGTGGAAGCTCATGGAATCCTGAGAGAAGTGAATCAGACTTAGAATCGGAGAAGGTAGGGCAATTTTGGATTTATTTTGGTTTAACCTAACCTCAAGTGGCATATAACTATGTCTAGGAAAATATACTTCAGCTTCCGTTAAGTGCTTATTATTAATTTTTACTAAATTTCACTCATATTATGATAAAGAATTTTAAAAAAAGGTTTAAGCTATGTATTATTGTTCAAGTGTCATATTACAAGAAATGAGAAAAATTGATTACTGTTTCACATTGGAAGTCCTGAAACATTTACCACCAACCTCCCATCCTCTCGCCCTGAAAGATTCCGAAGTTGAACATCAAGTGGTACTCAGGACTGAGGCTGTTAAATATGTCTATATATTTTGTTTATTAACAGTGTACTCCAAAATCAAGAGAAAATTAAATAACCCATTCTAAACGCAACAAAACCAGGAAAAAGAACAGAAATATTAAAATATGGTCTTGAAGTGCAAAAGGCAAAGAAGGGAAGAGCGTATGTATCACATAAAACTAACAAAAACGTTGAACCAGTTGCCATGGGGAAACCATGTTCTTGTCCTAAGCAACGTCTGGAGAAAATATGAGACAAGGAAACCATTTCCGATGCATTTTGGGATCTGGCCTCTTTCAACGCACAAAATGCATATCTAATGGCACTAATGAAAATGACTGAAATAAGGAGAAGGTATGACATTATTTGATTGTTTTAGGGACTTAAAATACACATACCCAATTTATCAACATGAATTTTATTTCAGGTATGAACTACTTTGTATCGTTAGTATTTTAGGGTTAACCTCTTGTTATTCATATGGGCAATTAACCTTTCTTTCAGGTATCCCAAAAAGAGAAAACGTGAAACATCAAGCAAGGAAGTTTCATTCCTGTACCATGTTCGCAGTAGAGGGTTGTTCATAGAAATCTGTAAACAGGCATTTCTAAGTGTTCATGGTTTACACAATCAAATGGGCAGAGTTTGCAATCTACAAAAAATGCTCAAAAGTGGCTCAACTCCTAAACAAGATGAAAGAGGTGACAAAACTTTTGATTAAAATATAGTTATTATTGGTTACTTTGCTTATTTCTTTAATCTGCTTGGTGACTGCTGGTGTCAGAGGATGAAATAAATACAGCCTACAATAAATGGAATTTTAAGGAAAAGGAAATATAACTGGTTGGTTTAATATTACATCAGATATGCTTTTAGGTGAAAATGCATTTCAAAATAAATTGCTATTAATATTGGAATGAACAACAGATAATAATAATAATAATAATAATAATAATAATAATAATAATAATAATAATAATAATAATAATAATAATATTGTTTATGAATTAATTACATTAATATATATATATATATTATTATTATTATTATTATTAACTTTATTGCCACACTGGACCACTTGAGTCTTAAAATACACATACACTTGAGTCTTCCATGTACCGGTACACTTTTTCTTTGAAAGTTGTACTGTTTGATTCTTCTTATCTGCCCAGTACTTCTTCATTCATTCTGATCGCAGTGTTCTTAATTCGTCTGAAATCTCTACAGACTCTCTGTGCATCATTTCAGTTGAAAATTTGTGATTCTTAAGAAGGATGGTAATTTTATTCTTGTTCTCTGCAACTGTAATTTCGAGTCCCTGTAATTTTGAGATCCTCTTGAATTACTTTGATCCAATGCCCTCCTGTCTTCTTTCCCAGATTTCTCATCACTAGATGTCATAAAATCCTGTTTTCTGGTAATTGTAACAAGTGAAAAAAATACAAGAGATTCTTTTCTTCTTCATCGTGCTGGTAACTGAGTCAATCTCTCGATAAACAGGTTCATTGGGGAGGATAATAATAATCTTATTTTCTTGCAGGTAAACATGGCAATCATCCTCAGGCATATAAAGAAGACAGCAAACAAGGTGTCAGAGATTTTCTTAACAGCATTCCAAAATATACTAGTCACTACAGTAGGTCACAGAATCCAAGCAAACAGTACTTCGATTGTGACATGAATATTTCTAAACTCTACAGAAAATATCTTGACTATTGCAAGGAGAAGAATATAAACATTGTATCAGAATTTTTTTTTCGAAGAATTTTCGACACAGAAATCAACATAGGGTTTAAACTCCCAAAATCTGACACATGCAGAAAGTGTGACTACTTTCTAAAGCAGTTACAGGATGCTAAAGTTCAAGTGCTTCTGAAGAAGAAATACTGAAACTTGAGGTGGAAAGAAAATTGCATCACACCAAGGCCGATATGCCACGTGGTGGGGTACGGGCAATGGTACGAAGTAGGGGATAGCCTGTAAGGGTGAAGTATAGCTGGGACCTTGTGTGCCCCAGGACTGTTACGGTAGCTGTGAAGGCCTTACAGGAACCCTGAAAAGTAGCGGCTAACGGGGCTCAGGTGAAGTCCTTAACGGCAACTGAGGCAGAGAAGGAGACCTTTGATACGGCAAAGTTGGCGGAGGAGGCGGACCCATCCTCTTGGGATAAAGTTAAGAGGAAAACCACTGCCTTGTGGTGAAGAGGGATCTTCAAAGGCTAAGGGAGTCTACCCCAACAGAAAACAGAAGGCTTGGAGGCATAAGTGGCAGCCCCACCACCAAGCTTGGGTGCTGTGGGCCAATAGCTCGCACAACCTTAAATTACCTTATTACAGAAACATCAACAATGAGAAACCAGACTGATCCAAAGATGGTTCTACTACATAGGTCTGAGACCTAGAAAGTGACTAAAGCGATTACCTCCAAGTTGCAGACCTTTGTCAACCGCTGTTTAAAGAAGATTCTAAACATCTACAGGCCGGAAGTAATCTCCAATCATGAACTTGGAGAACGACGGGTGAAACCGAGATGGCCATACAGATAAAGCGGCGGAAATGGAAATGGATAGGACATACGTTGAGGAAAGGGAATGAAGCCATTCAGAGAGAGACACTGGATTGGAACCTGCAGGGTAAAAGGAGGAGAGGAAGGCCCAAACAAATGTGGCAAAGATCTGTACACATGGAGGCAATGGAAGAAGGCAAGGCCTTAAGAGATGTGAAGAGGTTGGCTGGCAACAGGATCAGATGGAGATGCTTTGTTGATGCCCTATGTTCCAAAAGGAACAACAGGAATTAAGTCAAGTAAGTCAAGACCGATATGGGACAGAGTAAGATAAAACAGCTTAGTGAGTTGGCAAAGAAAGACAGCAACAATCATGTGATTTCAATTGATTTTCAACAGACTCTGCCTACAACTAAATTATCAGTACGAGCTGCATTCTACTGTAGGAAGGTCTGGACTTACAACTTTGGGATTCATGACTGCTGCAGTGGTGTCTGTTACATGTACCTATGGAGCAAAGATACAGCTAAAAGAGGGACAGATGAAGTGGGAAGCTGTATTCTGAAATATCTCGAGATCGCTAATCCATCGGGCGATTATTTACACATTATAAGCGACAACTGCAAGAGACAGAATAAGAACTGGACAATAGTTGCTTCAGAGAGAGCATTTGTGGAAAGTAAATTATTTAAAAGAATAACCCATTGGTATCCACAAGTAGGACACACAAGATTGCCATGCAAAAGGGATTATGACAGCATAGAAAAGCACACCAGACATTGCAGAAATATTCATGATCTTCACGATTGGACCAGTGTTATTTCCGAGTCTTCTACCAAACGACCCCTTGTGGTAACAAAAATGAAGAGTGAAGACTTTAAGGATACTGAATGTTGAAAGAGCAGGATCATCAAGAAAACCGACAGTGATAACTTTCCTGTTCTTATCTCAGAGGCAGTATAGGCCTACATCACGTTCGATGAAAATGAACCCTTTTGTATGATAACTGCACAGTCCTATTGTCAGTTTGATGAACGAGAGATAACTATCAGGCATAAAGGAAGAAAATCTGATCTAAGCGCATTCAACCTTCCAGAGAAATACAGCAGGAAACTAAAAATCAATAAACAGAAACTGAAAAACATAAAATCACTTTTCAACTACAGTCCATTTTCCAATCAAGCTTCTTTCCAGGCACTTGAAGCTGATGACAGTGATGGAAACTGTGTGGAAGACTTTGATTGAGATTATTTTTAAAATTTTGAATTTTTAAAATTACGTGTTGCTATAATCAGTAAATGTTTTTTAATTTATGTTGAATTAAAATCAAACTATGATTCTTAAATTTGTGTGTTGAATTAAAATCAATAAATATAAAATGATGAAATCAAAATGTATGTGTTGTAATGTGTATTAGAAAATGTAAGGCTATTTTTTTATTTTTTTGCTATTTGTTTTATGTCGCACCGACACACAGATAGGTCTTATGGCAACTATGGGATAGGAAAGGCCTAGGAATAGGAAGGAAGCTGCCGTGGCCTTAATTAAGTTACAGCCCCAGCATTTGCCATCTTCAGGGCTGCCGACAGTGGGGTTTGAACCCACTATCTCCCGAATACTGGATACTGGTCGCAATCATGCGACTGCAGCTATCCAGCTCGGTAAGGCTAATATTAAAAGCCATAGTATATAAAATAATAGCATCTTTATAAATGTTATGAATTTATATACCCATGAAATAGGAAGAGAAAAGTACATCAGATATATTCATAAGCCAGACAAATATGCACAATGCTGAAAATTAAATAATATACAACTATTACAATTCACTGTATATTGGCTTTTACCACTTAAATTCTTGCATAACAAACCAAAGAAACTATTCATATTAACATTAGACAGTAATAAAACATTTCCTGATTTTAGGATTTTATCAAACTTTGAAAATGGTCTCCTGTAAAAAAGCATATTTGTGGCTTATGACTATCTCTGATGCAACCCTTCAATTCAAAAATGAACCAAAAGTAACAATGAATTTTTGAAATGTATATGATGCTGCAGACTAAATGGTTGACTTGACAGGGAGAAGATTATCATCATGAGACTCAGCCTCCTAAAATCAGTATTGTAAGCCAGGCTTAATTTATTTTTGAGTGTTTAGACCCAAAGGCATTCCTTCTTAGTCAGTATGGATAAAATAAACATGTTTAAAATTAAGAAAACCTTTCAGTAAAAGAATTGTTTGAAGGTGGAGGTGAAGGAGATAATGATGATGACAATGATGATAGTTGTTTTAAGGAGCAACATAAAATTATCAGTCCCAAAAGTTAATAATTTCATGTGGTTATTGCAAGCCCAGGGCAGCCCTTACAAGGCAGACCCTCCGACGAGGGTGGGCGGCATCTGCCGTGCATGAGAAACTGTGTGTTACTGTAATGGAGGATGGTGTTGTGTATAATATGCGAGCAACAGAGATGTTGGGGACAGCACAAACATCCAGTCCCTGAGCCAAGAGAATTAACAATTTAAGATTAAAATCTCCGAACTGGCCAGGAATCGAACCTAGAGCCTTCTGAACCTTGCTGACCATTCAGCCAGGAGGTGGACAGTCGGAGGAGGAAGATGTGTTGTGTAATAAAATTACTTCACATACTAACAGCCTTAAAAGATATAGAAGAAACAGACACAGGAGATAAATGCCTAACTAAAATATGCTTATTGCCAATCAAATATGAAAAAGTATACTAGAAAGAACAGTAGAGCATTTACAGAAAGAATGATCTTTATATTATCTGGGCATATTATGTTTAATTTAATTAAACATTTAGAATGAAGTTTAAAGTTCCTTTCAGTGCACGTCTGACATTTATTGACAATCTGCAATGTTCTGTGACTAAATAAGTCATTCAGTTTCTAGATTTCATTTTTTATTATGAACTTCAAATCATAAATATCTCCAGGACTTCAAGATGACTACGTCTTTTACAATTCCTCAGAAAAAGATATTATAAAAAATTACATGTCATTAATGACCAGGTCAATCTTTAGTTACTTGAAAACCTGCAATGTAAGAAGCACCATCATGTTACAATATCAACATGCCATTGCGTGAGAGGAAGTTGTATTGCAGTTCTAGTAGAATATCACACAGAATTTCTGGATACTCTTCTGACATATCAGTTCCCCCAAGAAATACAATCCACTCACTACATTACACCGGATACCTCCCCGCACTCCTAGTAAATTCAGGTCTTGTTTCAATATTTTGTATGGATTAACGCACTTCACATAGTTATGCCTGAATGTTGATATCCATTACATGGTGATGATAAAATCACAAAATTATACTGACTTCAATACTAATCTCTCTACTATAGTTGTACTACAATGTCAACCTTACAAAAGCTATACAAGACAAGGGTAACAGTGCTGTTGCTATGTCTTTCGGCTGTCGAATGCCACAGGTTTCTCACTTGCAGGTCAACTAAATGAAGGGGGAATAAGTAGTAATGTGAGAGGATTCAGCTATCTCTTGGGTATTGTTTAAACTACATCCCTAGCCTCCATTCACACAAAAAATAAAAAGATGAAGGACTCCACATTTTCTCTGCATATGCTCCACAGGCAATCTATGATGAAATAGACAAAGACAAATTCCGCACCAAATTTGACGACACCATTGGTAAATGTTAAAACAGAATATTAATGAGATAATCTCAACAGACTACAGATACAAGCACCATGGAAATCGCAATCACAACTACAGAATAAGTCTTGAAGATGGATGAATTCTTGTATTTGCAGAAGCAAATTTTTTGATCATCTGTTAAACATTATTTCAGAAATATTACCTTATCACAAACACCAGAGGTGGTCACTATAGTTAGATATATTTTATTTTGGTATAGAAGCAAGAATTTCCAATCATCATCAATACTAAGTTACCGTAATACCTTCATTGGGGTAATCACATAAATGGAATTGTACAAGGGCTGTTTTTTTAACCTCTGGTGAGCTGTAAAGAAAAGTCACATTGATATAACAAAATGATCTTATCACCAGAAGTTTCATGGTTTCCTACTTATTTTTCCCCATAATCACCAGAACAATTTAGGCATTTGTCGTATCATGACACCAGCTTTCCGATGCTCTCACCAAAGAAATCTGCCGCCAGTGAGGTAATGTTCGTCTGGACAGCCTCCTACTCCATGAACTCCACCAACAACAAAACTTTATAGTCCAAAAAATGGTAGCCATTGTTTTCCTGTTGCCCATTATCAGTTTAAACTTTTCTGGCTTGTTTGGAGAAGTAGGATGCATCCACTGCTAAGACTGTTCTTTGTTTTCTGGAGTGTCATACAGGACCCAAGTTTCATCGCCAGTAACAATAGACCTTAAAAACTCTTCCCCCTCACTATGGTAATGCATGAGGAACATTACGGCTGATGTCATTCACTCTGTTTTGTGATCATCAGTCAAAACTGTTGGGACCCAACATGAACGTTTCCAGTATCCTAAGTGCTGAGTCACAATTGCGTACAGAAAAGACCTTGAAATGTCTGGGATTGCTGTAGAACGTTCACTGAACATAAACCTCCATTTGTGGTGGACAAACAAAGAACTTCAGGAGGCTGTCCAGATGCACATAACCTCACTCGTGGCAGACTTCTATGCAGAGGGCATCAGAAAGCTGGTGTCACAATGCGCGATTATATGGAAAAATAAGTATGAAACTACTAAACTTTTAGTGATAAAATAATTTTGTTATGTCAATGTGTCTTTTTTTAGCCCACCGGAGGTTGAAAAATAAAACAGCCTTCATAAGTAAGGGTTATAAGGATATTTAGCTGAAACTCAACAAAATAACAGTCCAGCCAATTTGATATATGCTGCATGTAAGCTTAGGAAAGCATTATTTCTGATTATACTAGACATGTTTGCAAAATTAATAAGTGATTCAATACAAGACAGTTCGGGTTTAGGAAAGGTTATTCCACTGTAACTCAACTTGTACGGTTCCAGCAAGATATAGCAGCTATCTTAGATTCAGGAGGTCAAATGGACTGTATCGCGATTGACCTATCTAAGGCATTTGATAGGGTAGACCATGGGAGACTACCGGCAAAAATGAGGGCAATATCTCATTTTTTATGATGTTTTAGCAATTTTAAATTGTAAATATAATTGTACTGACTAGGTGGAACATTTATACTTTTATAATACCATATTGTTTTCCTTTTTTTACTTGCTTTACATCGTACTGACACAGATAGGTCTTACGGCGACGATGGGAGAGGGAAGGGCTAGGAGTAGGAAGGAAGCAGTCGTGCCCTCAATTAAGGTACAGCCCCAGCATTTGCCTGGTGTGAAAATGGGAAACCATGGAAAACCATCTTCAGGGCTGCCGACAGTAGGGTTCGAACCCACTATCTCCCGAATACTGGATACTGGCCACACTTAAGCGACTGCAGCCATCCAGCTCGGTGCCATATTGTTTTAAGAGGAAGTACAACTGGGCAACCATCTTCTATCAACACTAATCAGAAGGAAAATGGAGGAGATCCGACACTTCGAAAAATGAAGATATCGGCAAATGAAAGGAGGGGCCACGAAAGGTGTGAAAATGAAAGACTCCCGAGGCCTCGAAAACCTAATAACATGGGAGTCTGGAAAGAACAAGAGTTCACCAGGGAGGTCATAGGAAAGATGAAATCGAGGACACTGACACAAGTGGAAGCTCCCAAGACAGCAATGGGGTTAAGGCCTTTCCATTCCCTTATTTGAATAAATATTTTGAATTGGTTATCCTGAAAATATGAAAACTTGTAACATTCAAATTTTACTTTGGAACAATCCTTTTGCAACACAAAATTGTGCTAAAAAACACAAAATTGAGTAATGTATTTTTCCTTGCGAACTCTGGTATCATTCCATCCCCATGTGAAAAAAATTCAGTGATTCTCTAAAGACTCGTTCTGTGAAGTAATTGTAATTGTACCGATTACTTTTTGAAACAGTAATTAGTAATTGTAATTAAGTACATTTTTTCTTAGGTAACTGTAACCGAGTACATTTTTTTCTCAGGTAACTGTAATTGAGCCCAGTTACTTTTATTTTGTACTTTTCCTATCACTGGTTATGAGGGTATTTATTACTGAGGATGTAAAGGTGAGGGATTGTAAGTCTCTGATAAGACCCCAACTAGAGTATGCTTCCAGTGTATGGGGCCCTCACCAGGATTACTTGATTTGAGAACTGGAATAGAACGAAAGGAAAGCAGGACAATTCATGGGAGACTACTGGCAGAAATGAGTGCAATATCTTATTTTTTATGTTTTAGCAATTTTAAATGGTAACAATATTTAATTGATAGCCAGTACCCCTACTGAAACTGTTAGGATTTTTATGGATCTCCACAGCTCCCGTATAATCCTGGAGTGATGTTATGAAAACGAGCTGCTCGGCTAAGCGGAATGTTTCTAACTGTCCGTGGTGAGATGGCTTGGAATGACATTAGTAGACAAATAAGCTTGAGTGGGGTTTTCAAAAGTAGAAGAGATCGTAAAATGAAGATAAAGTTAGAATTCAAAAGGACAAATTGGGGACAAATATTAGTTTATAGGAAGAGGAGTTAGGGATTGGAATAATTTATCAAGAGAGATGTTTGATAAATTTCCAACTTCTTTGAAATCACTTAACATATATTTTTTTTGCTAGGGGTTTTACGTCACTCCGACACAGATAGGTCTTATGGCGACGATGGGATAGGAAAGGCCTAAGAGTTGGAAGGAAGCGGCCGTGGCCTTAATTAAGGTACAGCCCCAGCATTTGCCTGGTGTGAAAATGGGAAACCACGGAAAACCATCTTCAGGGCTGCCGATAGTGGGATTCGAACCTACTTAACATATTAGGTAAACCTGTTAGGGAATCCGCTACCTCGATGACAGCCTAAATGCAGATCAGTGGTGATGGATTGATTCATTGCAGAACTCTGTGGTGTTTGATTATTTGCCCAATATTGTGGTTACGCACTGCAGTCAGTTATTAACATACTGCCTTAAATGTGTCCGTTTCTAGTACAGTATGGTATTTCACTAAATTTTAATGTGTTACAACATCATTCAGTAAGCCTGGTTCCTGGACAGAACCACAAACACCAAGGTCTTTCTATTCATGAAAATTTAGCAATAATAGGATAACTTGAAAGGGTGCATTCATGCCTAATACCTGCACTGAGTACAGAATCACAAAACAGACTGCCTCCAATATTAAAAACGAAAATATACTGTTGATATATGTGCTAAAATAAGAAATGTGAATGAAGCGAATGAGAAAGTCCACTGAGCACACCTGAGATGATGCTCACGCAGTAGTGACAGGTGACAACTATGTGACCCGAATCGCGCCACCACCCTCCTTTATCAACCATATGGTATTGTTCTATACTTTTCAAACCTTCCTTTCTATCGCACTTATTTTTAACTACGAAAACACTGCTTCACAATCATTTATACCATATATCACTTCAGTTTCCCTATACAGCTCATCTATCCTATCGAACTCCCTTGGTCAACTCTTGTTCTTTTCCGACCCCAACGGTATTAGGTTTCCGAGGCCTGATGCGAGGCTGACGTATTTGAGCACCCTCAAATACCACCGAACTTAGTCAGGATTGAACTTGCCAAGTTGTGGTCAGAAGGCCAGCGCCTCAATCGTCTGAGCCACTCAGCCCGGCAGATCAACATGTGTTAAGATATTCTGAGTAACATTCTCTGTGAAAAGTATGCCACTTAATGTGAAAAATAAAATATTAAAGTATTACGTTCTAAATTCTTAAAAAGGATGTAAGTTAACGCATATTCAGTGATCTGAGGCTTCCCATGGTCTGCAGTTAGGACCAATGATCACCTGCAAATGATGAGGTCGTCGGAGATGTAGTGGTACACCAATTTGTCACCAAGTGAGAGAGAGAGATAACAGAGTGGACATCAGACGAATCAGGGATAAACATGGTAGAGGAATATTTATTTTATTTGTTTACAATTTGCTTTACATTGCACCGACACAGGTAGATTTTATGGCGACAATGGGATAGGAAAGACGTAGGAGTGGGAAGGAAGCGGCCGTGGCCTTAACTTGCCTGGTGTGAAAATGGGAAACCATGGAAAACCATCTTCAGGGCTGCTTGGAATGAACCATCTGGTGATGACGAACGTACAAATTTAGAAAATACCAAAACAAAATAACAATAAAGAAAGGACAGGACAACATATGTAAATCCTTAATGGCTGGCAAACATGTATTACTTAATTGAGAGCCAGTACCCCTGTTGAAACTGGTTAGGAATTTTACGTATTTCCACAGCTCCAGTACAATCCTAGACCTGTAGTGTTTAGTGTGGATAAGAGCTCGAGCATCTTGGAACATGATATTGTGACCCATTAATAGGGTGTGCTCAGTTATTGCTGACTTGTCTGGCTGGTTGAGACAGATATTTCTTTGATGTTCCTTGATGCGAGTCCCGATGGACCGGCATGTTTGGCCAATGTATACCTTGCCACAAGTACAGGGAATTTTGTACACCTCAAGCTTTTAGGCAAAAGCAAGGACAAATTGCCCCCACTATTACACCCTGGGGTGTAATGTGAGCGTCGGCTAGAGAAAATATTTTAATGCCATACTTGGCAGGCTTGCTGGTCATGAATTGACAAAACTGGCACCTTCCCCTGAAGGACTCCAACATTTCATCAACTGTAACATACTCACGAGCGCTGTAGTTTGATATATCAGATGTAACTAGAGACAGTGAATTAGATATTTCTAATTATGCGAGTGATTTTGACAGTGCTTTTGGTCCTTCTATGTCAAATCGTGGACAACAATCTCATGTGTTGGAATACAACCGACACTCGGATGCACACAAGTCGAGTATAGATAGCACTTGTAGTATGTAGTAGGTACAGATACAGTGAGAGACTTCCCAAAAGACAATCCATTTCGTAATTTAAAAGTTTGAGTCGATATCTAGAATAGTTTCGGCGTTACATGAGTTTGAGTGCAGCAGTGTAAATTTATTCTTGCAGGCTTGAACTATTCCGTCAACAGGGACTAGTAGCCTCCGTTCGGACCCGATCACCAATGTGTTAAAGATAAGGGACTAACTTTAGTTGGAACAGTTAGAAAAAATAAGACAGGAATTCCACCAGTATTCGTCAACACGAAAAGACCAGTGCATTCAACCATGTTTGCTCATGGCAAGGATATGCAACTTGTATCATATATTCCTAACATGGGGAAAGTTGTCCTAAAGCTATCTAACATGGATCGAGGTGAGGACAGAGATAAGACAACAGATGACTTGAGCAAATTGGAAGTCATTCAGTTTTACATGACAAAAGGAGGAGTAGATGTTGATGGCTTGAAAAGCCTGTATACTGTCACCAAAAAACTAACAGATGGCCACCGAGAATCTTCTCCACTCTTTTAGATATTGCTAGGTTACATCATATTGAGATTAAACACAGACAATAGAGCGCCAAGAAGAAAATACATGAAAACGTTAACATCCGAGCTTTGTAAACCACACCTCGCCAAGAGCTACTACTGATGAATTATACACTACAATAAGTCACCAGATCCAGGCGGTATGAGGATAACGCCAATAGCAAGCAGTACACCAAGAGAAGAGGACGGGAGAAAAGCAGAAGCGTGATTTCTGTCCTAAGAGGAAATATCGCTTCACTGTAACATCCTGTGGAGATCGTTCGGTGGCTATTAGCAACCTCAGCCATGTTATGCTTCAAATGCAGAGGTAGAGTGCCTGACGAGGAAATGGAGCCAGTATGAAAATGAAAACCAAAGCTGGCAGGTAAGGAGGAAAAGTGCTCAATATTTAGAAATACTGTATCTTTTCTACTGAACAGTGAACTATAGTATTGAAACATTATTGCGAAACAACATTGTAGTTAGCCGTTTTATATGATTGTTGATTCTTTGTGCTGTATTCCTACCTGCCAACTTTCAAAAAGAGAAATCCGGAAGATCCTAAAGCGGAAAATTTTTAACAACACGCACGTGCGTCTCAAAGTCTTGCGACATAATAAAAAAGAACGCCAAGGGGGGAGATTATAAACAAGACCAATACAAGTCAAATATATGTTATATATCAGAAAAATCTTACTTACACAAAGTTACATCTTGATGAGTGCTCATCTGTTTTCACTTAACACTGGGAACACACTCAGTGATCGTATAACATAAGGAAATTAAGCAGAACATGCCTCCCTAGAAGACTGATAATATTGTTTCTTAGTTGAACTCATTATGAACACCAATAAAAATACTAAATCGCTTACAAATTCGTCACACAATTCCACGAGTTTCAGAACTACCGCCATCATTACTCCAGCCCGGTCGATAAGACTTCCACACATGTAAAACGACTGTCGTTTGTTTACAAGCTCGCGGCCTTCTTGGAAAGGATGTTTCAATTGGTGCTCAGTGCTGCCAACCTCTGTACTTAGGAACTAATGAGTGAGTGGGGCTTCGATAGCTTGTGGTGGTGATTATTGTTACACGATTGGTAAGTTGTTGACAAGACCAGTGATATAGAGACAAGCAAAGGGGGCCCAGGTTAGAAGCCGCGAAGTGGCCCTAGGCCTCTAGTTTCGTGCAGTGGTTCTTGCCGTGCGGATGTTAGGATAGGATCTGGACAAGACCTGTGATATAGGGAAGAGCGCTTTTATTGTGCTGGGGTTGGTAATGGATTATGATTAACATTATTGAAGGGAATGAGAGCACATGCCACTTTACATTGGCCAATAGAAATGCAAGTAGCAACTTCAGAAATGAAAATGGCGTGTTATACCCTTTATTAGGTTATAAAAGTAAATGTACTTCTTGGGGCGGGATGGTGGCTTCCTGGACATTGCAATGAACACATTTTTTTTTTTGCGCGTCGCACCGACACAGATATGTCTTACGGCGATAATGGGATAGGAAAGGCCTAGGTATTGGAAGGAAGCGGCCGTGGCCTTAATTAAGGTACAGCCCCGGCATTTGCCTGGTGTGAAAATGGGAAACCACGAAAAACCATCTTCCGGGCTGCCGACAGTGGGGCTCGAACCCACTATCTCCCGATTACTGGATACTGACCGCACTTAAGCGACTGCAGCTATCGAGCTCGGTGTGAACACATCTATCCTCTAAGACGGACTCCAAGTAAGATTTCATTAATTTCCACTTATAACATTAGAAATATGTTGTCAACCGGTCGGGAGTAATACCGTTATACCGTCATAAATTCACAGCCTGCTACTTTTCACAGATTTATTTCCTTCAAATTCACAGCCTGCTAATTGTCTGGGGACATCTCAGTGAAAGAAGTAGCAGTTGAGGTTAAACAGGTGACAAAAGCACGGTGATCGTTGATAATGTGATTATCGATACATTTATTGGTCGAATTTCAAACGCTGCATCTCGTATTACCAGCTACTATCGAAAGTCAAACAAAACTGATTTGACAGCTAAAAGCGAAACCAAGTGCAGATATTCAAAATCCGTACAATAACGTTCATCCGTACAACCGTAAAACACACTCAAAATCCATAGGCTACATTTTATGGAAAAACTGGAATACTTGGCAGGTATGTGTATTCTTGAATAATATTACTCTAAATACAAGCAGTCAATCAAAGTGAGGAAATATCTCACTTGCGACCACTAATTTGACAATAATATTGCCTGCATATTCACTGAATTGCAGTACTTTTGATAAACTGTACATATATTGTTTAATTCTCCGGCAAAGGTATTTATTTCTTACACGGAAATGTAACATATACTTCAGTACAGCTAATTAAATGAATACTAATGCTCAAACTAATATTTTTATAGCATACTTGGAAGTTATGAAGATGAGGCAAAATCTCACCCGCAACCACTTACTTCTAAGGCAGCAAGCAACCACTGCGGGTTAATTTCATAATTAAATAAATAAATGTACATTAAAAACAAAAATATATCTTGGATATAATTTCCCTTCTAAACAGCATCTATACATATAATAAAAGTAAGTGGGAGAGATGTTGGGATTTATTACACCGTTACTAGAAAACAGCTCAAGATATTTCAATGAAATTTGGCTAACATTCACGTGCATTTTATCTTAACCCTACAAGTGCCAAGAATCGATTTTTTCGACTCTTCCGTTTGCTTTGTAGTGCCAGGGCCAAAAAAAATTGACTCTGACTACGTGAGTGTTTTCAGACATATAGGGATATCTTTTCGCAATTCTTGGAAGCAGACAGTGACGAGGAAGTTTCGTGATTGCGTTTAGTTAAGTTAGTACTCTAATAGGATATGTATTTCTGTTGTATTTACATGTTGATGATGCATGGGCCATGTGATCATAAGTAGTTTATTGGAAGATGAGAGTGATTTTAGGGATGTGCAAGACAGTGAAATTAATAGCAGTGATTTTGTAGAAGATAACAACAGCATACATGATTCTACGGATGCCCAAGGAAGTGGATTTAGGGATGTCCAAACATTTGAACACCCTGATGATGAAGATGATGATATACCACTGCAGGTACACCTCAATAATTGTATTGTTAATTGTAATCCAGTTGATCCCATCAGTGATACAATCAAGTCATTCAGATGTCTCATGGCAGAAAGTTAGTGGACCAGAGCCTGTAAAATATGGTATTGATTTTATGCCAAGAAAAACTGACTTCCAAGCTAACATCCCCAGAAATGCAAATGCCATACCTTATTCTGATCTCTTTTTTCTTGAAGAATTGTGGGGGATGATAGCTAGTAAAACAAATCATTATGCTGCTGAATTGTTAGTAACAGCATTCAGATTATCTGGAGAGACAACCTCACAGCAGACTGAAAATGTTCAAATCTGTAAACAAGGAAAAACTAAAAAAGTGGTTAGGTATTATTTTGAACATGGGTTTAAATCCCAAAAAGGATGAAAAGAAACACTGGGACACTAGATTTTCCCAGTATATGCCATTCTTTTCAAATGCAATGTCCAGGTATGACTTCTAATTAATTAACAGAGTGGTACATTTGAATTCAAATGTCACAGCAGTCCCAAGGGATGAACCTGGGTATGATTTTTGGCACAAGGTGAGACCATTGCTAGACTTCCTAAATTCTTTGTGGAAGAAATTGTATATTCCTGCACAGGAAGTCTCACTAGATGAATCCTTGATTGGAATGAAAAATAGTTGCTTTCATACAGTACATGCCAAACAAGAAACATGCTCGATTTGGCATCAAAAAGTTTGAACTGTGTGAAAGGAAACTGGATATGTGTTGCATACTGAGCTGTACAATGGCAAGTACTTTGTTGCCTCAGGTGACCCAGATGATATGGCACAGAAAGTAGTTACTGAAATTGTTGGTAAATGCAGACTATATAATAAGGGGTACCATTTGTTTACTCACAATTTCTGTACAAAGTGTCAGTTGGCAGATATTCTCCATCAGAAAGGGGTCATGCTCACAGGTACAGTCCAAGCAAATTCTAAGGGCCTTCCTAAAGAGCTCAAGAAAACAAAACTGCAGTTGGTGATGTCCTGTATATAGCCTTTCCATTGCATGTCATGCTGAAACTATGATGGTGAAGCCAAAAATGGTAAGGAGGTATCCAAACCATTGCATACTGCCAAACACTAGAATAAACACATGGGTGGAGTGGACCTGAAGGACCAGAAGGTGCATCATGTTGCTGCAAAACACGCTACAAGGAGATACTGGAGTAAAAATCCTTCAAAATTTGCTTGACATGACAATGCTGAATTCGTACAAGTAGTGGAGACACTGGCAAAGAAACCAATCCCAGCTATATCTAATATTTCTCTGAAGCAATCACCTGGACCATCTGGAGACAGTAGCCATTACTATGCGAAAACGCCGGCACGTCAAGAGCGAAAGTGTGCGGTATGTGGTGCAACAAAAAAGAGGGGAAGATCATCACACTGGTGTCCAGGATGCAATGTGGAAATCCATGAGAAGTGTTGGGAACAATTAGAGCACTATCACAGACCAAAAGGACTTGAAAGGAAGTTGCCATATGACTAAAGGCTAGGGACCTAAAAATTGTTGAATCTGGGGGTAGTGTTCAATTTGAATGTTCTTCAGTGTTCAGGACACAGGTACACAAATAAAAAATAAATTTAAAAAGAAGACTTCTGTCAAAATGTTTTTAAATATATATCTTGTATTGATGTTGCAAGCAATGCACAAACATTTCTCTTTAAAATGCTGTATCATTCATAAAAATGTGCCCATTAAAAGTGACTAAAATTAATTATTATTCCAACAAGTAATTTTCTACTTATTCGCCTGGTACTACAGACTATACTGCATGGCACTTGTAGGATTAACCCTAGAACACAAAACCTCGTAAACTGTCTTTGCTTGCCACATTCCTGTCCACTGTAGTACCTTCCTAACTCATCATAAAGTTGTTGTGATGAGTTCTATTCGGTGATCTGCTCTTCGATGAGTAAAAAATTCAATATTGAGTTGTAAATTTTACAAGCTTTTGTGTTTACATGGTGTAATTACGGGAAGGTAAGTATTCAGTATAGAATGACATGCAACTTATGTTTGTGACGTAAGTAAACAAGGCACGTATATAAACTCACGAGTGAAAATACCAGTCTTTTTCCCATTTTAATTGTTTTATATAAGTATCCTAAGAGTTTTGTGAGAAAATTGCACGATGCTTCAAGACACTGAGGGAGAAAGTGATCGTAATAAGTGCTGACGAAGAAGAGGACAATATCGAAATAGACAATATTGTACCAATTGATACTGATGACGAATGTGCAGAGCAGTGAAATGAACAAAACAATACGAAATCCTCCGAAGATCCAGAAGCCAGTGAAGATGAGCATAAAATCCTTTCTGAGAAATCCAAACATTATCATCCAGCTCAGTGAAGCACTTACAAGACCACTGATGGAGAAAAGACTTGAAATCCTGACCTTGCAGTCTGATCTCCAGATAATTATACGAAGAGGTTTAGAAGTTAAAAGTGGACACTCTCAAGTGGCAGCTGGATCCAGCGACACAAAGAGGACAATTTGCCACATGTCCTTCTAAAAAGAGGCGAATGACGTCGCATGACGTCGCATTATAATCAGTGTTCACGGGCGTACTGGAAAGAACACCATGTAAACCAGTTTGCAAATTACTCCCGATGAATGAAACAGTTATGTGCGATGTTTCTGTGGACCTTCACAAGCATAAGGAGGACCTAGCAGCTACTATGAAGTGATTAATGTCGTGTTGCAATTAGTCTCAGAAGGTGGCCAACTGCAAATAATATGATGACAATCAGTGGATAGATTATTCCCAACTGAAGAAAATACTGCTGTGTGTGATATTTTTTAATATAGTGACAGGTATGCAGCAAAATAAAGAATGGAAAGGGCAGTCGTAAATATATGAAGGTTTTGTGTTTATGTACTCTTAACGTAGGTTTTGTGTTCTAGGATTAAACAGTAGGCTATATAAACTGTATGTAGAGAAATGTAGAGAAATTTGGTAAAACAAACACTTGATCCTAATCTTTAGAAGTTTTGGCATTCCCAAGTGATTGCAGATGGACCAAGAACCATACGGAAATTACTTTTCGACCTGAAGTAAATCTACAAAAATCTTAAGCTCACAATAAGTATTACGATTTCTGTATCTACCTCTTACAGAACAACACTTCTTGAAAATAACCTACCCTGTAGGTGAGTAAATTCCATGACAATGAAATGCCTTTACAGGAAGTACAGTATTTTGAATAAATATTATGATATTGTCTGTAAATGCTTAACAAATAAATAAATCGTCCAACACACTGGCATACCATTGGAGGCGTGTAACTCCACTTCAGAGGCTTAGCTTCTCTCTATGAGCTTGCCTTTGTACTGTTGTTAACAATATTGTGGTCATTATAATTTTATTAATCAACATAGGAAAACAGCTTTCAGCAGATTATTGGCATCACCTGATTTTCCTAAGCTTGCTGTAAGTGTACTCTTCGAACTAAATGGTCTATTAGCATCCTCGGCACCATGCAGCCTTCTTGCCTTATACACAACATTGCTCTTTCCTTAGGCCTCTCTCCTGATTACATTTTCATAACCAACAAACTATTTTATTAACTCTTTTGCCATAGTCAGTGGTGGTGGTGATTACTGTTTGAAGAGGGAGTACAACTAGGCAACCTTCCTCCATATAACACTAATCAGAGAGAAAAAATGGAAGGTATCCGACACTTCGAAAAATGAAGGTATCGGCCAAAGTAAGACAAGGGCACGAAGATGAAAGACTCCCTAGGCCTCGGAAACCTAATACCTTTGGGGTCAGAAAAGAACAAGAGCTGACCAAGGGAGGTCCGACATGATAGACAATAAGTGACGAGCCTGGCACAAGTAAGTGGAAGCAGGACTCAGCTAAGGGCCCCGTGATCACCAACCTATGGCTCCACCTAGGAAAAGATCAAATCTACCCTGTAGGACAGCTAAGGCACAGAAAGTTAGGACTGTGCCAGCAAAATGAAAGCGAGTTAAAGAAGAAATCTCTACTTAACAGCCTGTGAACCAGAGGAGCTGCTGCTCGAGATGCTCAGTCTTCAAAAGAGAGACTTTATTCAGGTATGCCCATTCATTATAGTCATAATGTCAATTGATCGACAAAAATGTGCTTGTTGGTGGCATTATTTAAACACTAGCAAGATACCTGTGCTTCGCTACGGTATTATACTGAAATTTATAAATGAATGCTTAACATTTTATATAAAATCCGCCAAAATTCGCGATCTGACTCGTTTTCTGACAGGTTACGACAATGTTCCTCCCATTTTTCAATCTTTCTTTCCAGCTATCGATTTCGTACTTCCCAAGCTAGCTCCAAGTATTCTGCCTGGTCAGTTGGGTCCTTAATCTTTGCCATCTTTTCCTATAAGCATTTTTAATATAGATGAAATCCTTGAGGATATCCGGCTCATCGTCTTGGGTGCCTTGGCGGTACTGAATCCGCAGCCGGACTGCATTCGTAGTCATTATCCGTCCAGGAACCGTTTCCAGCGCGGTCCGCATATTTTAATGACGGTCCAGAATATTATTATTATCATTTTTATTATTATTATTATTAGGGTGGGTGATTAAGTTGTATTTAGGTTATTATTATTATTATTATTATTATTATTATTATTATGTTCTGGATCCCGCAGCAAGATGCAAGACCGCTACTTGGCGGTAAATTACATCTGCTGCCATTGTCATTCCTGACAATGTGACCAGCACCATTGTTGCGCGTAGGCAAGTGCACAGTATTTCTGGCGATACGAA
This sequence comes from Anabrus simplex, assembly GCF_040414725.1. Taxonomy (NCBI): domain Eukaryota; kingdom Metazoa; phylum Arthropoda; class Insecta; order Orthoptera; family Tettigoniidae; genus Anabrus; species Anabrus simplex. The sequence continues at coordinate 564,905,018 of NC_090265.1, read as the reverse complement.
TTATGTACTTCCGTGCATCATTGACCTTATTATAGAGGTGAACAATTGCACGGTCAATATCATTCCTATAGTTTATTTCAAACGTGCATAAATTTTTATTTATATGCCAGGAGAATCTACTGTAATCTAACTTCCAGTTCTCCAAAGGAATAGATGGCTCTTAAAAACGAACCCAAGAAAGATAAAAAATGATCGGTATGATCAGAATCAAGTAGTACATTATGAAAAGTATAATCAATTGATTTCAACTCCTTTTCACTCCACCGTCGTAAAGTTGATTCATGCCCCCCAAAAAGAAGACGTGTTTCTTTATGTTTAAAGGAGATTCCAAATACCAATGTTCACGTCTGTTAACTTCAGTCTTGAGATATAAGTATCCCCATAAAAAGAATTCACTTTTTTCTCTTCCTTTCACACTCCCCCCCCCCCCCCCCCCTGTAACGAATTTTCTGGAAAAAAAATACTTGTTCCTTTATTAGTAAAGGATCTTCTAAATACCAATTATCACAACTCGAACATCTTCAGTTTTTGAGATATTTATCCTCAACAGGAATGAAACTCCTTTTCACCCACGCCCCAGGTGATGATTTCCCCCCCAAAAAACGCGTTTTTCTTTGTTTTAAAAAGAGATCCAAATACCAATTTTCATGTCTGTAACAACAATAGTTTTTATCAGATGCAAGTATCCTCATATTCTTTACTTTTGAAGCAGATTCCAAATACCAATTTTCACATCTGCAAAATCTTTCATTTCTGAGAAACAGTATCTTCATACAAATAAGTCAACTAATTTTTCAACCCCCCCCCTTTAAGCAGATATCCGAAAACAAAAAAAATATCTTATTTCTTTAAGGAGATTCCAAATACTAAATTTTATGTCTGTAAAATTCAGTTTTTGAGATATCAGTATCCTAATTAAAAGAATTCAATCCCATTTTCAGTCACTTTCACCCCCCCCACCCCCCACTCAAGTGTTTTTTCCAAAAACAAATAATACATGTTTCTTTATTTTTAATAGAGATAAAAATGCCATTTTTCACTTCTTTTCCAAAAACAAAAAATACATTTTTCTTTATTTTTAAAGGAGATCCCACACACAAATTTTCAGGTTTGTAATATCTTCAGTTTCTGAGATATAAGTATCCTCATTAAAGGCATTCAATCCCTTTTTCACTGTAGACATGCTCATTTTAAAATTTCACCCCCTTTTTAGTTCCGAGTGGAGTTTCCGAAAACAAAACACCTATGTTTCTTTACTTTTACAGGAGATTCCAAATACCAATTTTAACGTCTGTAACATTTTACGTTTCTGAGATATACTGTAGATATAGTCTTTCTAAAAATTCACCCCAATTTGTCACTCCTGTTCAACCCCCATTCATTGAATTTTCCAAAAACAAAAAATATATTTTTCTTTATTTTTAAAGGAGTTCCCACACACGAATTTTCAGGTCTATAATATCTTCAGTTTCTGAGATATAAGAATCCTCATTAAAGGCATTCAACCCCTTTTTTACCCCTCCTAGTGGGATTTTCCAAAAAGAAAAAAATGTGTTTCTTTATTTTAAAAGGAGATTCTAAATACCAATTTTTACATCTGTAAACTTCTAAAGTTTTGAAATATAGATACATTCATTTTAAAAATCCACCCCCTTTTTCGACAGAACATCCAAAAATCCTCCCTTAGTGAATACCTACGATGAAATACAAATGTATCTTCAAAATTTTGTTTCTTTATGTCCAGTAGTTTTGGCTCGGCGATGATGAGTCAGTTAGTCAGGACGGTTTTTTATTGAGAGAGAGAGATATATTTCCTGAACATCGTGTGCAATAACCAGTTTAGTCATAAATGGTTAAAAACTGACAGTGATAGCCTATATTTGTTACATCTTGTATGTAAACACGGGCATTCCAGAAATGTAAATAAAATGCAATTGTTAAAAATGAAGCCATACTTTCCAGTATAGACTCAGGTAATATAACTTTAATGCTTTCCAGTTTGCCGAACACTCATTTTCATAACAGCTACAACACTATAACATACCTCCAGAGCAAAATTCAGGTCTGTAAAGGTAATACTAAACAGTTCGTTGAGTAGGAAGGTAAATTGTTAGAACTCTGCAGTTTGACAGACTGAAAAGCATTTAAGGCACATAAAATGCATTCTTTATGGTTGATGCTCGTTTCATACCCTATCAGAAATCTAAATTTTATATACCTTTTCTACCTCCAAAATTCAGGTCTGAAAGGGTGAGCACAAAATAGTTCACTAAATAGGAAAGTGAAATGTTAGAACACTGCAGCAAGCATTTATCTTTTACATCAGGATGAAATACAAGTGCTATACTCTGGAATCACTAACAGTATTCTCGGTGTATAGCTGCTACTTACAAGCAATTCTTAAGCTTTGCAGTTGTCAGTGACAAATGCAACATGAGTAAACTATGAATTACTTTATACAAAGCAGTTACAGTTTATATTCTTGTTCAATACGACTCCTTTTTATGTAGGCTATGTAGCCTCACACATCAAATATTATATCAGCATGTATGAAGTATTCACCATCAGAATGTTGGCCTGCAGGATAGGAGAGGTGATGGCATACAACTTCTACAAGGGCTAATCAACAAAGACTGAGACTGATTTTTTTCACAGATGTTTATTACTCCATTTCAATGTTTACATGATCTTTTTCAAAGTAGTCCCCTCCTACTTCAATGCACTTTTTATAGCATCTCTGCCAGTCCTTGAACACATGCTGCAGACCATTCTTTGTCAGATCCTTGAGAATCGCCTCACTTTTCTTGAGCACTGCTTCAGAGTTCTCAAATCGAATGCCCCTAAGCTTTGCCTTTAGTGATGGGAATTTTTAAAAAAATCACAGGGTGCAAGATCAGGGCTATAAGGTGGATGTGGTACACAGGTAATGTTGAATCAAGCCAGAAACTGCACGACTTGATTTGCGACGTGAGGCCGTGTACTGTCACAAAGTCGCCACCCAGTCCGAGAAAGCTCCGGTCGTTTCTTTGCAATGTGCTTCCTCAGTGTAGTAAAATACTGACATGTATGCTGCTGTAACAGTAGTGTGAGGGGGAATTGCATGCTGGTAAATCATTCCATTACAGTCATAAAATGTGATCACCATCACTTTCCCTGCAGATGGAACAACTTTTGCCATTTTTGGTGTTGGAGAACCTGGCGATTTCCACACTGTGCTGGCTTGTTTTCCTTCAGGATCATAATGAAGCAGCCATGACTCATCACCGGTGATAATCGATTTCAAAAACTCATCCCCTCCATCAGCAAAGAGACGCAGCACCTCACAGCTTATCTCCATTTGCACAGTCTTTTGTTCGGGACACAACAGACGTGGAACCCAACGGGCACAAACTCGGGTCATATGGAAATGATCGTGCATCATCGTAAAGACACTGCCATATGAAATTCTCAACACTTCACTGAAGTTACGTAATGTTATCCGTCGATCCTCACGGACAATCACAGCAGCTGTGTTGATGTTGACTTCAGTCACAGCAGAAGCCGAAACACCAGGCCCACCTTGCTTAACACAGACAAATCGGACTTCTTTGAAGTCCTTGAACCACCTAAACACTGTTGCACGAGGTAGTGCATCTTCACAGTTCACCATACGCTTACTTTAGCTTTCCGTAAGTTTCAGCGGCTGTATGGTTTAAACGAAAACAGAATTTGATTGCACTGTACTGCTGCTCCCGCGCCACCTCCATTGTCTGGTATGCGAAATGCACGTAGCGTCTACACAACAGAACATTACTACCAATCTACCGATATGAGAGTGCTGCCACCTATGGACATTAAACATAAAAACCCGCTCTTTACAAATATTTATGTTACAGATAGGAAACTATCACGGAAGCTACAGGAAAAAATCAGGATATAGGAAACTATCGCGGAAGCTACAGGAAAAAAATCAGTCTCAGTCTTTCTTGATCAGCCTTTGTTATCACTAGATTGCGAAGCAAAAGCCTGGATTCAATTCCAAACCTCTGTGCAGTATTCATATGAAGTGAGATCTAATGAGATTGTTGGTGTTGATTCATCTGTCAGATGGGACATTAAAGATTGACCCTATGATGTTATTCAATAAAAGTAGGCTATGTCCCGCCACCAGGTTTCACACTCTCCCTATCTCAGATGTGGATACCCGGTACACAAATGGGGCTGGTTTACCTCTGCAAACTGTGACTGTGGTGTCTCCTGCAGACTCTCCACCACATTGTTTATCTCTCAAGATGTTGCAATTGCTTCCCAGACAGTGAAAACTAGTTGGAGAGAAGTAGGACAGCAATGTGATATCATTGCTCTATCATTTCAAATTATAGCCTACTCTTTTTTGTTTCAACTCCTGTTAAGACGAATCACTTGGGCGCTTGGTAAGACATCATGGCACTTGTGTTGGGGTACGCAGGTATTGATAATGGACCCAACCAAAATGGGTTTTATAGATCACTCATCAAAATCAAGGAAACCACCGAGGCGCACAGCAGTTAACCTCGAAAGGTCCTCTTTCAAAGTTATCAATTTATGGAAAATCCGGTGAAGCAGTCTTCAGTAATCAATATACTGTACATCTAGTTGATGACCCTTCTAAGCAAATACAAGGATTTGACCTTCCCAGACATCAGTGAACGAGCATCAACCAGATCCAAAACCGGACAAGGCAGACGTGAATATCTGGTACACAAATGGGGATGGGCTACCAGACTGTCCACCACATTGTTGCTGACTGTCCTCTTCGTGCTTTCAGAGGAACGATAACGGACATCCATCATACATCAGTTGAAGCAAAAGAATGGGTCAGAGAACTAGACCTAGAATTGTTGTACGAGCTTGTGACTGTGCACATTTGTCCACAAACTTTGTATATATGTAAATAACTTCAATTCATCATACGATAAATACATTATTATAATCTTACACCCAGATGTGCAGATCACCCATGAGCATCACATAGAAAATCCTGCACCAGGTGAGCCAAACATGTCCTTTGACACTCCTGGCACTAAATAATAATAGAAAGGTGCACCCAAAAGAGTATACAAGTAGTGTGTCTGTTCCTGGTTGGCACTTGTCCATGATCTGTCCTGCATTGTCTCTGTGCTGTAGAATTCCAGTTCAATGTCTGATAATTTTATTTGTCTAGCTGCTAGGAGTGTCTGGTGTCGGCATTTGGCAGGTGTAGTTGAAGTCTGATGTCTTCTGTATAGAACATCTCTTTTGCCAACTCGTATACAAATCTTGAAGGTGCGTACTTCCCTACACATATACAGTGTTTTATAAATCTCAATTTGATTTTTTCAATTCTCTCGAGGTCTCTCGTCTCTGCACATTAATTTTTCCCATATTAGTTCAATGGCATATATTATTACGGGCAGGACTGTGGTATCAAATAGCGCCATAGCAGTGTGCAGGTCAGGCGGTTGAGAGTCTTGAGACCACAGGTGTCTTTAATGCCAGCCCCGTCGTATAGGGGTAGCATGCTTGCATCTTACCCGGAGACCCCGGGTTCGACTCCCTGCTAGGTCAGGGATTTTTACCTGGACATGAGGGCTGGTTTGAGGTCCACCCAGCCTACGTGATCAGAATTGAGGAGCTATCTGATGGTGAAATAGAGGCCCTGATCTAGAAAGCCAAGAATAACGGCCAAGAGGATTCGTTGTGCTGACCACACGACACCTCGTAATCTGCAGGCCTTCGGGCTGAGCAGCGGTTGCTTGGTAGGCCAAGGCCCTTCAAGGGCTGTAGTACCATGGGGTTTGGCTTTACAGGTGGCTTTATTAGACATTGATGTCCTTGCTTCTAGGCCTATACGATATCTGAACGATCATTCTGATGTCTGCAAGGGAGAAACATGTCAGGGAAATATTATATCAAGATATAATAGAGACAGCTAAAAACAGAGAAATAACTGTGGAAATGAATGAAAACATGGACAGCATCAACAACAACAGAGATCACAAGTGTTATTTTTAAAAAAGTTCCTGGCACTAAAAGCCACCTACTAAAAAAAAAAAAAAAAAATCATAAACTACTTTAAAATTCATGCACCATATCAACTGTTAACGAAAAATTATAACTGGACAAGTATTCTATGTTAAGGAAACACTTGGCTCCTCATACTGCAATATAGCAAAACAAATTTTGCTGGAACATGACAAGGCCCTCAGCTTGTAGAGCTCAATGAGCTGGAAGAATAATGGCTACACATACCCTACAGTACACAGCACACGTCTGTAATCTATCACATCTGATATCATCAAAGATGATCCTAGTTTATGAGAACAAGAGAATGATCCCAAGGGAGAGTGTGAAACCTGGTGACAGCACATAGCCTACTCCTATTGAATAACATGAAAGGGTCTGTTCAAGGCTTAATGTCTCCATCCGAAAGATGAATCAACACCAACAATGTATTATCGGCACACTATCTCAGGATAGATTTACACCCTAGAGCTGAATTGGTAGACCTCGGCAATCTTCGAGATTCATACTGGCAACCCCTTGAAACACAAACTATGAATCGCTTATGCATCGCTGTGCGACATCTGGGGTACACTTTATGTAGTAGTACTGTTGTTGTTCACACAGCAAAGCCAAACTATAAAATTCATGCTAGGAACAAGATTCAGCATCGAGAAATGTTATATAATGTTTGTGCGACACAGTTGTTGGCTTAAGATAACGGTTTAGAAACTTCATATCGATCGATCATATTATCGATTCAGTTCAGATTTCATTTCCATTCAGTTGGCAGCACTACCAGAACCAGGAGAGCTCCCTCCTTACTCCTCACTCCCGTACACAAATGTATCCAGAAAAAGTGTGCTGATAATAATTTGTTCTCACTTCATATGAACACTGCACAGAGGTTTGTAATTGAATCCAGTCCTTGATGGACTATAGCGAGGAAAAATGAAAAACTATCATTTTACGAACATTTGTGTGTTTTACCTCAGTAAATAGGCCTACATAACCTATTGCAAACGACCAGTTTACACTAGACAGTTTATCTCTCAAGATGTTGCCATTGCTGCCCACACAGTGAAAACTAGTTGGAGAGAATTAGGACAGCATGTGATATCACTGTTCTATCATTTCAAATTATACTCTTTTTAATTTCAACTCCTGTTAAGACCAATCGCTTGGTAAGCCATGGTGACACTGATGTTGGGGTATGCGGGTATTGATTATGGACACAACTAATACGGGATCACTTATAGAAAATAAGAAGGATCACTTAAACTGCATAATAACGTTTCTCTATAACATTACGGGTTCCATACATGTTCAACAAGAATGAAATGAAAACAGATATATCTTCCACGCGGATACAACTATTATCAAACCATAGGCGTACAACTCCACTGCTTTGAATACACGTACAATTCCAACAAATTGGGTTATAAGAAAGGAAACAGAGGAATAATGATACCCTTCAATGCACATATTACCAAACTACCTTGACCTTGACTGAACGAAAACAACACGAACACAATTAAAGCACACACTACGTATTCGAAAAACGTATTCTATACAACACTGCCCCTATTTCAACTACTAAATTAGCTGATTACGACTGTCTTGGCGTCTGTTTTGATCTGATAAATACAACGATTTTCGACAGTTCTTGTCGCCACATAACCAATTATCTTCATTACACAAAAATTCACCACTGACAAGAAAGAAGACAAGATACACTAAAGAAGTGAAATAAACAAAAATCTTACTTCTTTCTTTTTATCAAACATTTTTCCACAATGGATACAAATTCCCATTCTCATTTCCCAAGAGGAGAGACTGAACACGCAATTCCACTCCAGGTAAGAACAAATGCTACGAAACGATGCTAGTCAAAGAGAATGATGCTATATAGTTCAGGCAGTGGTTCAGGCCGCACATTACGACACGCAGTTAGAAACAAAATGAACCCGCGGTATTCAAACATTTACAAACATTTTATTTCAGCTATTTTTCTGAATTCATTACTAGCGAATGGCGAAAGTGAAAATAATGTTACAGGAAGTAACTTTGCAGTGATGCTTCGGTACATGAGATGAAATACGTATAAGTAATCTCTTCAACAACCATACCCTTTATTCTCCAACACGATTTTTGTTTTTCACCCGGAGAGACATAATTTAATTTAATGCAGCCAATGGCCATGGGATAGGCGGAGAGACATACCGGTAACGAAAATGTAAAATTTGCGTTTCCTTCTTATTCCGGACATGACCTTTTCTTCTCCCTAGCGTTTTTGCCGCGATACACAAATATCAGATTTTTATTTAAATTCTGACCGAAATACAAAAAAACTCGTATTTTATTTATAATATGTAGGCCTATATGTCCGTGATTTTAAGTGCCGGTAAGTAACTTACTTTTCTCCGGCTCCATGGCTAAATGGTTAGCATGTTGGTCCCGGATTCGATTCCCGGCAGGGTCGGAAATTTTAACCTTAATTGGTTAATTTCGCTGGCACGGGGGCTGGGTGTATGTGTCGTCTTCATCATCATTTCATCCTCATCATGACGTCAAATTAAAAGACCTGCATCTGGCGAGCCGAACTTGTCCTCGGACACTCCCGACACTAAAAGCCATACACCATTTCATTTCAATTCTCAAATACAATATCTTCGGTCTAGTGGCATTGTCGATAAGCACTACATTACAAAAGTTGTTTAAAAAATTCCGATCTTATGCGCAGTAAAAATTAATTCCACGACAAATACATAACGGAAATATTTTAATATTTTATGTTTACTAAGCGGGGTGGCGTGCATGTCGGGCATGAGCATTTCAATTGGGATGAGGCGGGAAGCATCAATCACTCCTGGTCTGCATTTAGAGCAGCCACCCAGGTGGCAGATTCCCTATCTGTTGTTTTCCTATCCTTTTCTTAAATGATTGCAAAGAAATTGGAAATTTATTGAACATCTTCCTTGGCAAGTTATTCCAATCCCTAACTCCCCTTCCTATAAACAAATATTTGCCCCAATATGTCCTCTTGAATTGCAACTTTATCTTCAGACTGTATTGTGATATTTCCTACTTTTAAAGAGACCACCCACTCAAACTTATTTGTCTACTAATGTCATTCCACGCCATCTCCTCACTGGAAACTCGGAACATACCACTTAATACCAGTTGGTCCGTTATTGGACATCATAAATTTTCCAGCTAACTCATTCCTGGTTGCCAGCGTTTCGCCCCAGTGTGCCAAGTTGGGCTCTTCAATTTGGTAAATAGCACATCAGGAATGAGTTAGCTGGAAAATTTATAATGTCCAATAACGGACCAGCTATATTGGTGTTATAAATTTACTAATTCAGAACATGTATTTCAGGTTCCGCACCTCGTCCTCTTTCTCCCAAGTCTTTCCAGCCCAAATTTTGCAACAATTTTGTAATGCTACTCTTTTGTCGGAAATCACCCAGAACAAACCAAGCTGCTTTTCTTTGGACTTTTACCAGTTCTTGAATCAAATAATCCTAGTGAGAGTCCCATACACTGGAACCATACCATAGTTGGGGTCTTACCAGGGACTTACATGCCCTCTGCTTTACATCCTAACTACAACCCTTAAATACCCTCATAACCAAGTGCAGAGATCTGTACTCTTTATTTACAATTCCATTTATGTGATTACCCCAATGAAGATTTTTCCTTACAGTATATTAACACTAAGGTACTTACAATGATCCCCAAAAGAAACTTCCACCCTATCAAAGCAGTAATTAAAACTGAGAGGATATTTCCTATTTGTGAAACCCACAACCTGACTTTTAACCCCATTTATCATCATACCATTGCCTACTGTCCATCTCACAACATTATCAAGCTCATTTTGCAGTTTTTCACAATCTTGTAACTGATTTATTATTCTATACAAAGTAACGTCATCTGCAAAAAGCCTTATCTCTGATTCCACTTCATTACACATATCATTCATATATACTGTATAAGAAAACATAAAGGTCCAATAATACTGCCTTAAGGAATTCACCTCTTAATTATTACAGGGTCAGATAAAGCTTCGCCTACTCTAATTCTTTGAGATCTATTTTCTAGAAATATAACCACCCATTCAGTCACTCTTTGGTCTAGTCCAATTGCACTCATTTTTACCAGTAGTCTTGTATGATCCACCCTATCAAATGCCTTGGATAGACCAATCACGATACAGTCCATTTGACCCATTGAATCCAAGATATCTGCTATATCTTGCTGGAATCCTACAAGTTGAGCTTCAGTGGCATAACCTTTCCTAAACCCAAACTGCCTTCTAGCGAACCACTTATTAATTTTGCAAACATGTATAATCAGAAAGAATGCTTTCCCAAAGCTTACATGCAATGCATGTCAATCTGACTGGCCTGTAATTTTCACCTTTATATCTATCACCCTTTCCTTTATACATGCGGGCTACTATAGCAACTCTCCATTCATTTGGTATACAGTAGTTCCTTCATGCAAACAATAATCAAATAGGCTCATTGTCTTTAGTATACCCCCCAAAATCTTATCAATTCCTGCTGCTTTTCTAGTTTTCAACCTTTGTATCTTATTATAAATGTCGTCATTATCTTAGGTAAATTTTAATACTTCTTCAGTATTAGTCACCTCCTCTATCTGGACATTATCCTTGTAACCAACAATATTTACATTCTGCTGACTGAATACTTCTGCCTTTTGAAGATCCTCACATATACACTGCCCTTGTTCATTAACGATTGCTGGAATGTCCTTTCTGGAACCTGTTTCTGTCTTAAAGTACCTATACATACCCTTCCATTTTTCACTAAAATTTGTAAGACTGCCACATATGCTTGCCATATGTTATCTTTAGCTGACTTCTTTGCTAGATTCAATTTCCTAGTAAATTCCTTCAATTTCTCATTACAGTACTTCCACAGCCATTTCTACCTCTATTTCTTTCCAACCCTAGGTTTACTTCTCTGTTATAATATAGTGGGTCTTTACCATTCCTTACCACCTTTAAAGGTACAAACCTGTTTTCACACTCCTCATCAATTGCTTTAAACCCATCCGAGTGTATGATTACATTTTTATTTACCATTTTCCACCTATCATGGTTACTTTTTAAAAACTACCTCATGCCTATTTTATCGGCCGTATGATACTGCCTAATACTCCTAGCTTGAAGACCTTCCTTTCTATCATTCCCCTGTGGGTGGGGGCGGTAGAATAACACCCACGGTATCCCCTGCCTGTCGTTAGAGGCGACTAAAAGGGGCCCCATGGGCTCTGAATTTTGGAGCGTGGGTTGGCGACCACGGGGCCTTAGCTGAGTCCTGGCATTGCTTCCACTTACTTGTGCCAGGCTCCTCACTTTCATCTATCCTATCTGACCTCCCTTGGTCAACTCTTGTTCTTTTCTGACCCCGGCGCTATTAGGTTTGCGAGGGCTAGGGAGTCTTTCATTTTCACGCCCTTCGTGGCCCTTGTCTTACTTTGGCCAATACCTTCATTTTTCGAAGTGTCGGACCCCTTCCATTTTTATCTCTGATTAGTGTTATATAGAGGATGGTTGCCTAGTAGTACTTCCTCTTAAATCAAATAATCACCACCACCACCACTTCCTTTCTATCACATTTATTTTTAATTTTGATAAAAAGAGCTTCGTGATCAATAACATCTATTACTTCGGTTTTGTCCAGCTCCACAGCTGAATGGTTAGCGTGCTGGCCTTTGGTCACAGGGGTTCCAGGTTCGATTCCTGGCTGGGTCGGAAATTTTAACCATAATTGGTTAACTTCTCTGGCACAGGGTCTGGGTGTATGTGTTGTTTTCATCATCATTTCATCCTCATCACGGCGCACAGATCGCCTACGGTGGTCAAATCAAAATATTGCATATATAGTATTGAAAGGCGGACCATTACAACATTAATTTAATAATTATTATTGTGATTACAATTCAGTATGGATCAGAACCATGAAGATTATATCCTATGAAGTTTATATCCTATGAAAAATCAAAAGACCTGCATCTGGCGAGCCAAACTTGTCCTCGGACACTCCCGGCACTAAAAGCCATAATCCATTTCATTTCTTTTTTTTTACATCTGTTTCTCTAGAGAGATTATCTGGTTTTATCAGCACCACATCCAGAATATTCTTCTCTATAGTTGGTTCCATCACTTTCTGAATCAGCTGTCCTTCCCATATTAACGTATTTGCCATTTGTTGCTCATGCTTCCAGTCATTCACATTACCTTCCTAATTGACGTTTGGTAAACTGAGATCACCCGCTACAATCATATACTTTTCCATATTGTTTCCCACATATGGATGGATTACAGCATAGATCCCAGATGTCCATGGCACCTCCCATTTGAGAGCAATTTGTGACCACAAAATTACTGTTAATCACTTTAATTTTTTAACCGAACCTCTGTTAAGTAAAGAACGATCACACAGAATTAAAATGTTGACCTGATTCAAACGTATCTGTTACTTTGCCTGTTTTATCCATTCAAAGTAAAAATCAAGCACACAACATGGACAAAAAATAAACCTTTTCTTTGCTTTACATGATCTAATCATATCATATTCTTACATAAAATAAGGATCTCTTTAGATTTTAATTAAAGTCACGAATTACTTTTGAAATGACAACGTCAGTAATATTTCTGATAACCAAAAAGTCAAAGAATGACCTCCCTTGGATGATCGTTTTCTTGCAGTATGTTTCTAAAAGCCGGCAAGCATGAAAAATACATATCACAGGTTGCTGAATTAATTGGAACTATAAAAAAGCACATGGAAAAATTTAAAATGAGAGTGAATACACTTTTCAAATCCTTCTCTACAAAAACGACAGCTCTTTCCTGGATTTATTTGTTTCTTGATTCTTCCATTTTGTAAATTAAAAAAAAAACACTGCAGCTCATACAGAAGTTCGTTGTTCAAAATTGAATACAGTACTTACTAACATATTTTACAGTGACCACCTCTACTTTGCTTCCATTTATAATTTGGTTTATAATTAGATGATTGAGAACATCCAAGTTATTTTCTTGAAGCCTGGTCTTTATCTCTTGCTTACAAAAGTCAATAACAGGAAACAGCATTGTAGCCTTGTAGGACTGTTGCACTGTCTCAAATGGAGGTTTACTTCCACTGTCAATTTTCACTGGATTGTTGCCTTTTCTTGGCAACTCTGCTACCTCTGTTCAGTGACTGAACAGCATTGATAAAGTATTATTCAGTTCCAAAGGATTGTAAAAATTCAAGTATTCTGTTTTCACTGATTTTTACAACTTCTTACATCACACTGTTGGACTGTACGGTTTTTCATAATGAGTCACACTGCATTAGAACTCTTCTTAATAAAAGCAAATCAAATAAAAAAATTGAAATCATCCATGCTTTTTACAGAATATTGGCTTGTCTACTGCTGGCAGTCAGTCCTTGAAATTCCTTTATTTTTATTTTTATATAATTTGTTTTATGTCGCACTGACAGATAGATCTTATAGCAACGATGGGATATGAAAGGCGTAAGAGTGGGAAGGAAGCGGCCATGGCCTTAATTAAGGTACAGCCCCAGCATTTGCCTGATGTGAAAATGGGAAAACATGGAAAAGCATCTTCAGGGCTGCCAATAGTGCAGTTCGAACCCACTGTCTCCTGGATTCAAGCTCACAGTTGTGTGCCCCTAACTATACAGCATGAAATTCTTTGTAGAGTTGACAGAGTGGCTTCAAAGTTATGTAACAAATATTAAATACCTACTTATTTACAAGTAAAATTAATAGCATTAGTAAGGTCTGAAAAATGTTTCTTCATAAAGATAAAATTTTTACTTAAAATGTAGTAATAACCATCAACGCAAACTGGTGCATGTTAAACCTTTAAAACAAAAACCGATTGCCCTCCAAGTTTGGCTTCTCCTCCAGAATAAGCAAGGGATCCCACCTCTACCACCTGGAGCATGAGATATGAGACATAAATTCTAATCTAAAATTAAGGAAATTACCATTGTAAAATATATATATATCTTACAATAATACAACTGAGAAGGAGGATAGTACCTCACGCAGGCAGCTTCACCTGCTATACTGAAACAGGGACCTTGTCAGGAATGGGGAGATTGGAAGGGAAAAGCAAGGAAGAGGGAGGGAAGTAGCCATGACCTTAAGTTAGGTACCATCCCAGCATTTGCCTGAAGAAGTGGGGAAACCATGGAAAACCACTTCGAGGATGGCTGAGGTGGGAATCGAACCCTGCCCTACTCAGTTGACCGCCCGAGGCTAAGTGGACCACGTTCCAGTTCTCATATCAATTTTCAAATTTCATGGCAAATTAAACCTGGACTTCTGGCGGTGGCAGCTAATCACACTAACTGCTACACCAAAGAGGTCATGTTAAACCTGGGAATGTACATACAGTAGACAGTTTACTTACCATTTGGCTATTAAAAATATCAAAGAATGCAGCAAAACAGAACAGCCATTAAATGTAACTACAGGAAAGCCTCTGAACCTTTGATCATCAAGACAGTCACATAGAACCACAGCCAGCAGTCCGTGACATTTGGCGCCCACCCATCAGCATTTTATCGGAACTTATTAGCGACATTTTAATTATAATGATGGAGAAAGGTAAAATTGAACAATAACAGAAATTATTTCTATCAATATTATCTATATAGGTAACATAAACAATTTTACAATGACCATTTTATTTCATTGAGCTAAATTAAATAGAGTAACAAAAACATACTTGTAAAATATGTATTTCTTGCTACCCTTTGCCACCCCTAAATTATGCCTATGGCTACATGGATTGATCCAAGCTCTGCAATTGGTAGGTGCATGCATTCAAATCCCACCATCGGCTGTCTTGAGAATGGTTTTCTGTGGTTTCCCATCTTTACTTCCGGACAAATGCAGGACTGTTCCTGTTCATATGATACAGCCGATTCCTTACACCTCCTTACCCAATTTTATTCATCATCATTCATGTCAAATTCATTAACTCCTCAACTGAGGTTGGTATCATGGATCCCTCTGTGGGTGAGGGTGATAGAATAGCACCCACAGTATTCCCTGCCTATTGTAAGAGGTGACTAACAGGGACCCATAAGACCTATCTGTGTCAGTGCGACGTAAAGCAACTTATTTGATTTATATTTAATATGGTAGGCTACGTATTGTGGACACAGGTATTTTTACATCTAATTCTGTATATATAATAGAGTTGTGACTTACAGAGAACTGTGTAAAACCATAAGGTAGTGTATATAACTTTAGTTGTTGTTGTTGTTATTATTATTATTATTATTATTATTATTATTATTATTATTATTATTATTATTATTATTATTATTATTATTATTATTATTATTATTATTATTATTATACATTCGTTTAGCCCCTTAAGGAGCATGTGGAACCATTAAATAGCACTGGTATTCTTCAACTTCTTGTTCTTCTTATCTTCCCAAAACTTCCTCATCCTTTCACTATGGGCCTGCCGTCTTTCTTGTGTCCATGAGTTTTTGAGTTTCAAGCTTTTCTCAGATGGATTCTTGGGTGCAAATTTATGGCTGTTGATCTTTTGTCTGTATGTATTCCTTGTGGTTGCCATTGGATCAACGTCAACTTCTGCGAGGTCCTTTTGTGGATCCACTAGCCAGTGAGCTTTGGATTGTCGGTTTTCATTGATAATAAGAAATATTTTCTTAGTCAGTCGTGAGTCATCCATTAGTGCTAAATGTCCATAAAATTTCATACGCCGTTTGCGTGCGACTGAAGTGAATCGCTCAGTTAATGCGTAGAGTTCTTCCGAGCTTTTTCGCATCCATTTACCCTCTTGAAACTTGGGCCCGAATATCTTCCTCAGTACCTGTCTTTCAATTTTTTTCAATGTCCTTGATGTTAATGGTAAGTGTTGATGTCTCAGTTGCGTAGAGTGCCTCAGGGAGGACAACAGTGTGGTAGAGTTGGAGTTTGGCTTTTGTGGATATTGATTTCTTATTGTAGAAGTTCCAGGTGATTATGTATGCTTTACGTAGTTTTTCTGCGCGCATTTTGTTGGCTGCTTTTTCATTGCCTGAATCGCCAATAATTTCACCCAAGTACTGGAACTGTTTGACTTGCAAAATGTTGCCATATTTGGTCGCTAGTGATGTTAGGTGTGTGCACTTGGAGTCCATGTATTGCGTTTTTTCATAAGAGATGTAGAGACTAGTTTTGATTGCAATCTCATGAAGCTTCTCGATGGCGTGCCTGGCTTCTTCGGGAGTCCGGGTAATTATTGCTAGATCGTCAGCAAAGGCAAGGCATTTAATGTTAATCCGTTTACTTTTCGTTTCCATGTTTATTCCGGGTACTTCTTTCTCCCATGTTTTAATGACCTTATCCAGTACTAGGTTGAACAGAAGTGGGGACAATCCATCACCTTATCTAACACCTGTTTTTATTTCAAAGGGTGCAGAGATTTCACCCATGAACTTCACCTTAGAGGTTGTATCTGTTAAGGTTTGTTGGATTAACGTGACTGTTTTGTTATCAACACCGTAATCTCGAAGGACCTTGAGCAGGGTACCACGGTCTATTGAGTCGTATTATTATTATTATTATTATTATTATTATTATTATTATTATTATTATTATTATTATTATTATTATTATTATTATTAACTACATAAGTTTTGTGCTGTAATAAGCGTGTATAGTACAAGTACCTATTTTTTCCTGCATTTCAATTTTTAACTTATTTTGTATTATGTACTTACTGAGAATACAATCAAATTTCCAAGTTCCTTGAAATCATTTAAGAAAGACTAGGCAGACAATTGATAGGGTATCTCCTTCCTGCGTGACAGCTCTAAATGCAGATCATTGATGAGTGTGTGTACAAATATTTTTCATCTAACTCTATATAATTTAATGGAGTTGTCACTGTCGGGGGAAGGCTTTTGTAACATCAAAACTTGACAAACTGGGTCATCATAATATCTGAGCTACCGTTATTCAATATGTACTTTGAAGGTGCTGATAGGAATGGTGATGTTACACACTGAATAGAAAGCAGCAGAGCATTCTTCACTGCCATCTATGGCCAGGTCATTCCAGTACTGGAACTCAGCCTTGGTAGGTTGCAAGCATAATACTGTTTCACAAACATTGCCAACCTGTTTAAGACCAGTATGATAGCTAGTATCTAATACTGTATTTACCGAGCTCGATAGCTGCAGTCGCTTAAGTGCGGCCAGTATCCAGTATTCGGGAGAAAGTAGGTTCGAATCCCACTGTCAGCAGCCCTGAAGATGGTTTTCTGTGGTTTCCCATTTTCACACCAGGCAAATGCTGGGGCTGTACCTTAATTAAGGCCACGGCCACTTCCTTCCCACTCCTAGCCCTTCCCTGTCCCATCGTCACCATAAGACCTATCTGTGTCGGTGCAACGTAAAGCAAGTAGCAAAAAGAAAAAGAAAAAATACTGTATTAAGAAGATTTTAAAAACAAACCTAGAATATAAAATATGTTTTCCCTTTAACATAATTGTCTTCTTTCTAAAATATTGTATGTTGAGTCCTCAGCCTGAAACCAGGTTATATCACCAACAGCTCCTCCGTCAACAGCTGCCATAGATGGCTTAGGTATCACTGAAGAGGTGAATTGCAGAAATGAATAGCAAAGTAATTTCTTGTTGTTTTCCTTGCTGAACCAGGAGGTGCTATTACATATCAGTCTGTCTGGCTCCATGGCTAAGTGGTCAGCATCTTGACCTTTGGTCCTTAGAGCCTCATGTTTGATTCTGGACTGAGTCAAGGGATTTTAATTATAAACAGTTAATTCCTATGGTGTGGGGACTGGGTGTTTGTGCTGTTACCAACATTCCTGCAACTCATACACCACACACAGTACTATCCTCCTCTACTTTAACACACAGTTTCCAATATATACAGTACGACAGAAGCCGCCCACCCTTACTGGAGGATCTGTCTTTTAAGGGATGCACCAGATTAACAATAGTCACACAAAATTATTATTACTTTTAAACACATCAGTCTGCCAATCTCAGTGAAATGTATATAACAAACAATCCTAAGAATACCACTTTCATATCATTGCAAAGATGTACTGCATACGAATGGCATTATTCTGCATTGGTCATACCTAAGTCACTTTCATATTATTACAGCCAAGAATCAGCCTGAGGGTGGGGGCGTAGAATAACATCCAGGGTATCCCCTGCCTGTCGTAAGAGGCAACTAAAAGAAGCCCCAGGGGCTCTTAACTAGGTAGAGTGGGTTGGCGAACACAGGGCGCTGAGTATGTCCTGTGGGTTGGGTAGAATAACACACACGGTATCCTCTGCCTGTCCTAAGAGGTGACTAAAAGGGGCTCCAGTTGCTCTTAACTTTAGAGAGTGGTTTGGCAACCATGAGGCCCTTAGCTGAGTATTGACATTGTTTCCATTTACTTGTGCCAGGCTCCACACTTTCATCTACCCTTTCTGACCTCCCCTGATTAACTCTTGTTCTTTTCTGACTCCAACAATATTACAAATGGAGGCCTAGGGAGTCTTTCATTTCCATGCCCTATATGGCCCTTGTCTTTCTTCGGCTGATACCTTCATTTTTTGAAGTGTTGGACCCCTTTAAATTTTTTCCTCTGAATACTGTTAATAGAGGATGGTTGCCTTGTTGTATTTCTTCTTAAAACAATAATCACTACCTCCACCACCACCACCACCACCACCACCCACCACCACCATCTTAGCTAAGTCCTGGCATTACTTCCACTTACTGGTGCTAGGCTCCTCACGTTCATCTATCCTATCCGACAAAACATGAGAATTATAACATGTAATTCCATGGTCAACTTTTGTTATTTTCTGACCCCGATGGTGTTAGGTTGCGAGGCCTAGGGAGTCCTTCATTTTCGGGCCCTTCGTGTGGCCCTTGTCTTCCTTTGGCATATCTTCATTTTTCGAAGTGTCGGGCCCCTTCAATGAGGATGGAAGCAAGTTTCTCTGTTTAGTTTTCTGTCTGTTTTCTGCTAGTGTATCCGACTTGTTGGCTGAATGGTCAGCGTACTGGCCTTCGGTTCAGAGGGTCCTGGGTTCGATTCCCGGCCGGGTCGGGGATTTTAACCTTCATTGATTAATTCAAATGGCCCGGGGGCTGGGTGTTTGTGCTATCCCCAACATCTGTGCAACTCACACACCACACATAACATTATCCTCCACCACAATAACACGCAGTTACCTACACATGGCAGATGCCGCCCACCCTCATCGGAGGGTCTGCCTTACAAGGGCTGCACTCGGCTAGAAATAGCCATACGAAATTATTATTATTCTGCTAGTGTGAACACCCAGCTACTTTGCCCATGAGATGCTACTGCTGCTGGTTAAATATTGCTGGAAACTAAAAAAAAAAAAAAAAATTACAGTGAAAATAACAATTTACTGTCAAATAGATGAAGTTAACGTGCTTTCACTGGGAACAGCAAATTGTTTACTTTTGTTTTATATCATTCATATTTGATAAGGATACTCAATTGTGAGTTGATAAGTGACACAGACACTATCACCAAGGAAACAAGAACATTTTAATGCGATTATTAATGATTAAAACACTGTAACTGACCACTTCACATCTCACTTATTTGCAATGAGCTGTCATGGATACTAGTGCCACACAACGGCAGCAGCATACAAAACTGTTTGTAGAGGATGGTTGCCTAGTTGTGCTTCCTCTTAAAACAATAGTCACCATCATCACCTCCTCTGAACCAAAGGCCAGTACACTAACCATTTAGCCAAGGAGCTGAACTGTTGGTTTTAATGTTTCATAATTGCAATATTAAGTCACTCTCAACTTCAAGTTTACTTCTTAACTTTGATTTCAAATACGTGAGATGGGAGAATGTGATTTCATATACATTAGTGGGGAACATAGTTGAACACTTCAAAGCTTGTATTGAGAATTCAGAGTGGCCAATGGAAACATATAACAAGGGCTCTTTCCTGAACATAATTTTACTGGAACTTTACCATGTCATTTTATAAATAAAGAAAATAAAAATATATCAGGCTTTTGAAACTCTTGTTCCTTTACTTTTGGCAAATAGATATTGTATATGTATAACTACAGTGATGGCAGAAATAATAACACAGTCATTTATCACACTTTCAGAATAATTTGAGAGATAAATACATATGTGTATACAATACAGTAGTTTTTGTACAACAATTTGGTATTGATTTGCTGGAACTAAAATCCTTGCCATAGTGATAAATCTAAGTTCAATTTTTTTGGATCTGAAGGCAAAACATCCTGTGCGTGGAGTGGTAGAATAACACCCACAGTACCCCTGCCTGTCATACGAGGTGACTAAAAGGGGCCTCAGGGGCTCTTAACTGGAAAGCATGGGTTGGCAACCATGGGACTCTTAAATGAGTTCTGGCATTGCTTCCACTTACTTGTGCCAGGCTCCTTACTTTCATCTATCCTATACCACCTCCTTTGGTCAACTCTTGTTCTTTTCTGACCCCGATGTTATTAGGTTCCTAAGGCCTAGGGTGTCTTTCATTTTCATGCCATTCATGGCCCTTATCTTCCTTTGGCCAATACCTTCATTTCTTTGAAGTGTCGGACCCCTTCAATTTTGTCTCTCTGATTAGTGTTAATAGTGGATTGTTGCCCAGCTGTACTTCCTCTTAAAACAATAATCACCACCAAATTGGCAAATAACCACTCTGATGGGAAAACATATGAGAAGGTCTAAAAATGCTGACCTTCTTCTTCTTCTTTTACTTCCTGAAACGTTTCTGCTTATACAGCTCATTCACAAAGCCTCTTCCAATCTTCTCTTTTTTCCCACAGTCTATCGTCCATCACTGTCTCCCATTGTAGTCTTCTCCGATTTATGTCATCCTCCACCTGATCTCTTCGTCTTGTTCATGGTCTTCCAATTGGTCTTCTTCCAGATTCTGTACATTCCAGAGCTCTTCTTGGTAATCTTTCTTGTTCCATTCTTTTGATGTGGCCGAATCATTTCAGCCTATTTCTCCCCACAGTTTCTTTAAGGGTGTTGATCTGTAGCATGTCCGGCTCCATGGCTGAATGGTTAGCGTGCTCTCCGCTGGTCACAGGGGTCCCGGGTTCGATTCCTGGCAGGGTCGGGAAATTTAACCATCATTGGTTAAATCTGCTGGCACAGGGGCTGGGTGTATGCACTGTCTTCATCATTTCATCCCCATCACGACGCGTAGGTCTCGCCTACGGTTGTCAAATCAAAAGACCTGCACCTGGCGAGCTGAACCTGTCCTCGGACACTCCCAGCACTAAAAGCCATATGCCATTTCATTTCATCTGTAGCATGTTTCATATTGTTTAATTTCTTATCTTGTCCCTCCTCATTTTACCCAAGATCCCTCGCAGAAAATGCATCTCTGTCACTTGTAATCTACTCAGATTTTTTTTTGGGACCAAATCCAACATTAAGATCCATAGATCAATATTGGCAAATAATATGATTTATACATCATGATTTTTGCTTTGGTAGGTAATTTCCAATTTCTAATTAACTCTGATACTCAGTAATAAAATTTTGAGCAATTTACTACCCTCTCCAAAATTTCTTCCTTGAGGTTTCCTTTCCCAGTTAGCTTACTTGCTAGGTATTTAAAAGCATCTACTTCTTTATGAATTTTTCCATTACACCTAACATCCTTCATTTTTCTGTTTTCTCTACTGATACCTCACTTTTTGTTAAACTTATTCCCAGTGCTTCTTCTTCAATTGCCCTCTGCCAAGTATTTAGTTGTTCTTCCAATTTTTATTCATTTTCTTCCCATATTATTACATTACCTGCATATACTGTGACTTTCATATCATTTGCTGTTGACCCTTGCCAAATTTTCCTTATAATGTTGACCATCACTATATTAAAAAACACTGGTGAAAGTACACTTCCTTGTCGAACTCCTCTGTCTGTTCTAAACCATTCTGATTTTTTGCCATCTGTTATAACACACTTAAGACATTTGTTATACATGTTTCAAATTTTGAATTGCATTTCTATTGACAGTTCCATTCTGTACAGACCTTGCCACATCTCTTTTCTTCTAACCATGTCATAAACCTTTTGTATATCTATGAATGCAACTGCGACATCATTCCCAAATTCCCATTTACTTTCTACTACTTATCTAGCTGTAAATATGGCATCAATAGTTGGTCTTCCAGGTCTAAATCCTTGCTGTTCTTCTCTTAATTGTGAATCTATCTTGTGTTTGATTTTTTGTAAAGTTACCTTTTCATAAATCTTCATGAAGTGACTTTGTGAAGTGGAGGGTGATTGGGGATTTAAATGAGACTATGGAGTGGGTATGTGGGAAACTGGGAGTGAAATTTCTAGATCCTAATGGGTGGGTAGGAGATAGGGATCTGCGCTCAGATGACCTTCACTTGAATCGCAGTGGTACGTATAAGTTAGGAAATTTGTTTGGAAGAGTAATAGGGAGGACATTCAGGGAAATGGGGTGGCCTAAGGAGCAGTGATAAGGGAACAGGGAACTGGAAATCAAGTAGGGATGACATAAAATTGTTATAGTGTTGAACTGTAGAAGTATTGTAAAGAAAGGAATAGAATTAAGTAATTTAATAGATATATATTTACCAGATATTGTAATAGGAGTTGAATCATGGCTGAGAAATGATATAATGGATGCAGAAATTTTCTTACGGCACTGGAGTGTGTATCGTAGAGATAGGAGGGGGAGTATTCATTCTGGTGAAAGAAGAATTTGTGAGCTACGAAAAAGTTAAAGATGAGACACATGAAATTCTAGGTGTAAGGCTCATTTCTAAAGATAATAGGCAACTTGATATATTTGGAGTGTACAGACTGGGAAAGGGTAGCACTGACGCGGATTCGGAATTATTTGATAGGATAGTCGGCTATGTGGGAAACGACATGGAAAGAAATGTGATTGTAGTGGGAGATCTGAATTTGCCAGATGTCAATTGGGAAGGAAATGCGAACGACAGGAAGCATGACCAACAAATGGCAAATAAGTTAATATGGGAAGGACAGCTGATTCAGAAAGTGATGGAACCAACCAGAGGGAAAAATATCCTGGATGTGGTGCTGATAAAACCAGATGAGCTCTACAGGGAAACTGAAGTAATAGATGGTATTAGTGATCATGAAGCTGTTTTTGTCGTAGTTCAAAATAAATGTGATAGAAAGGAAGGACTTAAAAGTAGGACTATTAGGCAGTACCATATGGCTGATAAAGCAGGCATGAGGCAGTTTCTAAAAAGTAACTATGGTCGGTGGAAAACGGTAAATAAAAATGTAAACAGACCCTGGGATGGATTTAAAGAAATTGTTGAGGAATGTAAAACAGGTTTGTACCTTTAAGGGTGGTAAGGAATGGTAAAGACCCACCTTATTATAATAGAGAAATATAGAGACTAAGAAGGAGGTGCAGACTGGAAAGAAATATAATTAGAAATGGCTGTGGAAGTAAGGAGAAATTGAAGGAACTTACTAGAAAATTGAATCTAGCAAAGAAGGGAGCTAAGGATAACATGATGGCAAGCATAATTGGCAGTCATACAAATTTTAGTGAAAAATGGAAGGGTATGTATAGGTATTTTAAGGCAGAAACAGGTTCCAAGAAGGGCATTCCAGGAATAATTAATGAACAAGGGGAGTGTGTATGTGAGGATCTTCAAAAGGCAGAAGTATCCAGTCAGCAGTATGTAAAGATTGTTGGTTACAAGGATAATGTCGAGATAGAGGAGGAGACTAAGGCCAAAGAAGTATTAAAATTTACATATGATAACAATGACATTTACAATAAGATACAAAAGTTGAAAACTAGAAAAGTGGCTGGAATTGATCAGATTTCTGGGGATATACTAAAGACAATGGGTTGGGATATAGTACCATATCTGAAGTACTTATTTGATTATTGTTTGGTCAGAGGAGCTATACCAGATGAATGGAGAGTTGCTATAGTAAGCCGTGTGTATAAAGAAAATGGTGATAGTCATAAAGCTGAAAATTACAGGCCAGTAAGTTTGACGTGCATTGTAAGCTTTGGGAAGGCATTCTTTCTGATTATATTAGACATGTTTGTGAAATTAATAACTGGTTCGATAGAAGGCAGTTTGGTTTTAGGAAAGGTTATTCCACTGAAGCTCAACTTGTAGGATTCCAGCAAGATATAGCAGATATCTTGGATTCTGGAGGTCAAATGGACTGTATCGCGATTGACCTGTCTAAAACATTTGATAGGGTGGATCATGGGAGACTACTGGCAAAAATAAGTGCGATTGGACTAGACAAGAGAGTGACTGAATGGGTTGCTATATTTCTAGAAAATAGATCTCAGAGAATTAGAATAGGTGAAGCTTTATCTGACCCTGTAATAATTAAGAGGGGAATTCCTTAAGGCAGTATTATCGGACCTTTATGTTTTCTTATATATATAAATGATATGAGTAAAGGAGTGGAATCGGAGGTAAGGCTTTTTGCGGATGATGTTATTCTCTATAGAGTGATAAATAAGTTACAAGATTGTGAGCAACTGCAGCGTGACCTCAAAAATGTTGTGAGATGGACAGCAGGCAATAGTATGTTGATAAACGGGGTTAAAAGTCAGGTTGTGAGTTTCACAAATAGGAAAAGTCCTCTCAGTTTTAATTATTGCGTTGATGGGGTGGAAGTTAGTTTTGGGGATCATTGTAAGTATCTAGATGTTAATATAAGATCTTCTTTGGGGTAATCACATAAATGGAATTGTAAGTAAAGGGTACAGATCTCTGCACATGGTTATGAGGGTGTTTAGGGGTTGTAGTAAGGATGTAAAGGAGAGTGCATATAAGTCTCTGGTAAGACCCCAACTAGAGTATGGTTCCAGTGTATGGGAGCCTCACCAGGATTACCTGATTCAAGAACTGGAAAAAAATCCAAAGAAAAGCAGCTCAATTTGTTCTGGGTGATTTCCGACAAAAGAGTAGCGTTACAAAAATGTTGCAAAGTTTGGGTTGGGAAGAATTGAGAGAAAGAAGAAGAGCTGCTCGACTAAGTGGTATGTTCCGAGCTGTCAGCGGAGAGATAGCGTGGAATGACATTAGTAGACAAATAAGTTTGAGTGGCATTTATAAAAGTAGGAAAGATCACAATATGAAGATAAAGTTGGAATTCAAGAGGACAAACTGGGGTAAATATTCATTTATAGGAAGGGGAGTTAGGGATTGGAATAACTTACCAAGGGAGACGTTCAATAAATTTCCAATTTCTTTGAAATCATTTAGGAAAAGGCTAGGAAAACAACAGATAGGGAATCTGCCACCTGGGTGACTGCCCTAAATGCAGATCAGTATTGATTGATTGATTGATTGATTGATTGATTGATTGATTGATTGATTGATTGATTGATAGTAATGCTATATTCCTCTGTAGTTCTCACAAAGTGTCTTATTACCCTTTTTTAAAATAGGTACAATAATTACTCTTGTCCAGTCAACAGGAATCTCTTTGTCAGTCCATACTATACAGCAACTGCATTCCAATAGGTCCTGCAGCTTTAATCATTTCCACTGTGATGTTGTCTATTCCAGGAGTTTTGCCATTTTTCATTTCTAATACAGCTTTTTCTACATTCGACATTTGTAGATCTTCTCTTCATATTTCCTTTGATTGTTTATATGTCCCTTCCACTGTAATGGAGATATTATCTTAATCTATTTCCTTGGGTTCATTTGTTTCATTTTGTCCTTCATATAGATTTTGGATGTATTCTTTCCATACTTTCAAAACTTCTCTTTCTTCCCACATGGGTTTTTCCACCTTTGTTGATGACTTTTAATGTATATTCTTTTTGCTTCCTTCTGTTACGTAATGTATGTGGTATAATATTTTCTTGTCATTTTTATCTCTTTTGTGAATTTTTCTCAGGACATCCTTTTAGTCAATGTTATAATTTTCCTTGCTGTTCTGCTTAGTCATTTCCATTTATCTCTATTATGTTCCGTTCTGATTCTGAAACATTCTTTCCATACATTATTCTTCTTCTTGACTGCTTCTGTAATTCTCTCATTCCACCATGGAGTTTTTTGTGTCTGACTTTTGTTGATGTCCTTCTGCTGCTTTGACTGAAGCCTGTTTCAACCTTCTCCTCAATATCCTTTCTTTAATCTTTTCTGTATATATCTCTTGGATTTCTCCATTTTTTAGTTTCCAGCATTTGATTCTTGCCTGTCTTCTTTCCCCCTCGTTTACCCTTTCTGAATTTCATCAATGTTCCCACCAATAGTCACCGTCGAGATTAATGCTTGGTATGACTTTCACGTCTGTCAAGCATCTTCTGATTTCTGCCGTTATTATTATATAATCATTTATGGATTTCTGTTGCAAGCTCCAACTGTATCTGGTAAATTTGTGACTATCTCTTTTCTTATACCATCCATTACCGATGATCTATTTATTTCTCAGACACATGTCTAATAATATCTCCCCTTCATCATTTCCCTGATCTTCTCCATGGCTTCCTATAACTGTTTCATATCCTCCTCTATCATTCCTAACTCTAGCATTAAAGTCTCCTATAATCAACAATCCCAAACATACAATGAAGACAGTCAAATTTGGAGGTGGAAACACCATGGTTTGAGGATGCTTTTCCCGTAGTGGTGTAGGCCCCATAATTTGGATTAAAGACGTGATGGCAAAACATTTTTTTTTTTGAGACATTCAAAATGAAACCATGCTACCATACGCAAAGGAAAATACACTAGTCAACTGGATTTTTTAGCAGGATGATGATCTGAAACACTCCTCAAAATTGGTAAAGAAATGGTTTGAGGAATGACAGGAATGATCAAACATGTCATCTCAGCTGTTACAGCTTGTCAGGTTGTAAGTTTCACCAAGAGGGAAAGTCCTCTCAATTTGAATTACTGTGTTGAAGGGGTGATAGTACCTCATGGGGATCACTGTAAGTATCTAGGTGTTAATATAAGGAATGATCTTCAATTTGCTTTACGTCGCACCGACACAGATAGGTCTTATGGCGATGATGGGATAGGAAAGGGCTAGAAGTGGGAAGGAAGCGGCCGTGGCCTGAAGTAAGGTACAGCCCCACCACTTGCCTGGTGTGAGAATGGAAAACCTCGGAAAACCACTGTCAGGGCTGCCGGCTGTGGGGTTCGAACTCACTATCTCCCGAAAGCAAGATCACAGTTGTGTGACCCTAACCACATGGCCAACTTGCTCCATGAATGATTGTCATTGGGGTAATCATTTTAACGAGGTTGTTATGAAAATTTACAGATGTCTTCACATGGTTGTAAGGTTATTTATGTGTTATAGTAAGGATGTAATGCAGAGGGTGAGTAAGTCTCTGGTAAGAAACCAATTAGAGTATGGATTAAATGTATGGAACCCTCACCAGGACTACTGTACTGCAGCACAAGGAAAGCAGCACAATTAGTTCTGGATGATTTCTGACAAAGTAATAGTGTTATGCAAATGTTGCAAACTTTGTGCTGGGAGATCTTGGGAGTGAGGAGATGAGATGCTCGACTAAGTGGTACACTCCAAGCTCTCAGTGGTGCAATGGCATAGAATGACATTAGTAGAAGAATAAGCTTGAGTGGAGCTTTTAAAATAGGAAAGATCATAATAAAATTGGAATTGACCGGGCGAGTTGGCCGTGCGCGTAGAGGCGCGCGGCTGTGAGCTTGCATCCGAGAGATAGTAGGTTCGAATCCCACTATCGGCAGCCCTGAAAATGGTTTTCCGTGGTTTCCCATTTTCACACCAGGCAAATGCTGGGGCTGTACCTTAATTAAGGCCACGGCTGCTTCCTTCCAACTCCTAGGCCTTTCCTATCCCATCGTCGCCATAAGACCTATCTGTGTCGGTACGACGTAAAGCCCCTAGCAAAAAAAAAAAAAAAAAAAATTGGAATTCAAGAGGGCAAATTGAGGCAAATATTTATTTATAGGTGTGAAGAAGAGTAAGTCAGTTGTGATGATGAGAGGTAATAGAGAAGGAAGAGGGAATACTGAAGTACTGTAAATGGAAGGAAATTAGAAGTTGCAAAATGCTTCAAATATTTGGGGAGTATACTTGCAGAAGATGGGAAAATAAATTAAGAAATTGGAAAGAATCCAACAAGCCAATGGGTTTTACCTGTGTGTGAGAGGTGTAGTGTAAAACCAGGATATCTCAGAAAAATGCAGGAAAATTGTTTACTCAGTGTATTACACACCAATTTTGACATAAGGGGTGGGCACATGGACAACAACAAAACATGATGAAAGCAGAATCTGAGCAGCCAAGATGAAATTCTTTACAGGAATAATTGGGAAGACACGAACGAATAAAATCAGAAACATAGAAATCAGAGAGAGAATAATTGGATTCCTTAAACTGCAAGACAAGATAGATACCGGTAAGCTGAAATGGCATGGATGCATGATAAGCATGGAAGAAAATAGAGTTCTAAAGTGAGTATTTATGGAGAAAATAATAGGAGAAAGACGACAGGGAAAGAAAGAGGTGGATGGATTCGGTGAAGGAGAATAGAGAGAAGAGAGGAGCAAAAGTAGAAGAAAGGGATTGGTGGAGAGGTCCTTGATTCACAACCCAACCTAGAAGACTGGAAGAAGAAGAAGAAGAAGAAGAAGAAGAAGAAGAAGAAGAAGAAGAAGAAGAAGAAGAAGAAGAAGAAGAAGAAGAAGAAGAAGAAGAAGAAGAAGAAGAAGAAGAAGAAGAAGAAGAAGAATTTCATTCATAGGATGATGAGTAAGGGATTGGAATAATTTATCAAGGTAAGTATTCTATAAATTTTCAAGTTCTTTGAAAACGTTGAAGAAAAGGCTAGGTAAACAACTGATAGGGAATCTGCTACCTGGACGACAGCCCTTAATGCAGATGATTGATTGATTGATTGATTGATTGATTGATTGATTGATTGATTGATTGATTGATTGATTGATTGATTGATTGATTGATTGATTGATTGATTGATTGATGCTCCAAATTTTAGAGCCCCTGGGGTCCCCTCTTAATTGTTTCTTGTGGCACCCAGAGTATACTGAAGATGTATTCTACTGCCTCCACCCACAGGAGGGCATCGTCTAGTTGTACCGGTATGTCTGTGGTTTGTCCCCGAAAACCTTGAAAATGCAGTTAACGGGATGTAAAATCAATAACATTATTATTATTATTATTATTATGATTATCTGTGATGGTGGTGATTAAAATTATAATAGGAAGTGCAATTAGGCAGGCAACCATTCTGTTAGCGGTTATTATTGTTTTAAGAGGAAGTACAACTGGGCAACCATCCTCTCTTAACATTAATCACAGGAAAAGTGGAAGAGGTCTGACACTTTGAAGAATGAAGGAATCGAGAAAAGAAAGGAAAGAGCCACGTAGGGTGTAAAAATGAAAGACATTCTAGACCCCGCAAACCTAATATCATCAGAGTCAGAAGAGAACAAGAGTGGACCAAGGGAGATAGGATGGAACACGAGTAAGTGAAACAAATACCATACTCAACTAAGACCCTGTGGCTGCCATCCCACACTGAATTTGAGAGCCCCTAGGGTCCCTATTTTTGGTCACCTCTTACGATAGGCAGAGGATTCCATGGGTGTATTTTACTGCCCCCCACCAACAGTGGGGAATGTAAGGTAAACCATTCCCAGAGTCATGTAGCTAGGGTCAATGATCGCCACTTTAGACTTACAAATCACAAGTTCCTGGGGATTATAAGGTCTAAAGCAAAGTCTAAATTGTGTAAAGATGGATTTTTTTTTTTTTTTAAGAATACCTGTATGTTTTGAAATTGCTTTGCAAGCATAGCGACTGATTCTTTTCTCCTCCTCTTGTTGATCTGGGTTGCAGTAGGCTAATATTATTAATCCTTTATGAGAGCTGAAACTGATCCCACGACTTTAAAATTTTTAAAAATACTGTAGCTTTAATTCTGTTACAATGGGCCTCTTGGAGGTTGATGCTCTCTCTCAGGCCAGGAGATGTCTAGCGGTGATTTGAGGTAAAGTGAGGTGAAGGTGAAAGGTGAGCCGTTGCTGCCTATACAGTAAAAGGAACTGTCCCAGAATTTGCTTTATTGAGGAGAATGGGAAACCACGGAAAACCATTGTCAGGACAACCGACAGTGGGACCAGAGCACCGCCTCCCGAATGCAGAGCTCTCTTTCAAGCTGTAACTACTTGTCGACCATGAATAACTATCACTTCTGTTACTACAGAATGTTTTCAGAGTGCTTTTTCTTAGAAGGTTACACCTTATCTCAGGTCAAGGAGATTTGGAGTGTGAAGGTATGTACGGAGAAGGTGAGGGGGTTGGCATTAGCCCCTTGGTGCAAGAGAATGGGAAACATTCTCAGGACAGCCAACAGTGGGACCAACACCTCTCTGTCTCCGGAATGCAGAGTTGTAGAGCCACGGCCATTGGTAAACCGAAGCCTACTCTGCTCTGTTGGCTGGTCGGAATGCAGAGCTGTCGAACCACGGTCCAGCTGTGGCTACCGTTACAGCTGAAACTGACTCTGCATCCGCTGACACCCATGACCTAACTAACTAACTAACTAACTAACTAACTAACTAACTAACTAACTACAAAAGTTTTCATTCTGTACCCTTATGGGGTACAGCAAGCCTCTTAGAGAGTACAGTAATGACTTCTTTCAGGCCGGGGAGATTTGGAACGCTGAAGATGATCTATAGAGAAGGTAGGGGATTGGCAGCCGTCGCGTGTACTAGGATTAGTCCTGGCATTTGCCTTAGTGCAGGCGAATGGAAAACCATGGTAAATCATTCTCAGGACAGCCGATATCTCCTGGAAACAGAGGAATAGAGCCATGGTAAATTCATGGCCACTGCTCCTCTGCTCGACTGGTCGGTTGGAATGCAGAGGTATCAGATCATAGACCAGCTGTGGCCACTTTTGGGTACTCTGAATCTGCCGACACCCCCTCTCCACCCTACCCACGACCTTTAGATCAGAAAGCTAGAAACAAAGCCGGTCGTTTTCTGTCTATGGCAGGCTGTATCCTGCTCAGCGGTCACTGATTTCTGTTTGAGATGTTTAAAATATAATTATTTCGCCAGAAGCGATAGATTACGTGGATACCTCAGCATTCTTTAACTTGGTGACGCAATTCTACATTTCCCCCCTCTATTGTACATCGCAGCGTGAGCACGATTTAAAAGAGATGGAGAAAATAACAGAACATATTATCGTTATGTGCTGTTTCTGTCTGACTTACTGCTATGTCACAGATGTCAGATTATGCTATATTCTATATTGGTATCCCTGTTTTCAATTTCCATCCTGCATCGTTCGCCATCTTTTAATGCAGTCGAAAACAAGAAAACAATCATGGAGTCCAGCTGGTGTGGTAAACTTAAATCGCTTATAATAATTGGATCCGGTGTCACCTTAGGTGCGTGTGCCTATGCCGTATACCGATACTGGAAGAAGAGGGAATCAAAAAGCATTGATGAAGGATTTGAGGATGTTTCCAGGGTACGTGTGTTATAGCATAATTAACAAATATTTCTGCGGTCAATGGCCATTAGGTTATGATCAGCTATATAAAGACATTAAAATTACTATTATTTTATAGAAGTTGATAATTGCCTTCCATTAGAAGATTGCGTGTTTGCTAATTTGAAGAGGAAGTTGTAAAATTGCTGCTGTCAGAGGCGTATTTGACAAATATACGCTTCTGTTGGATATCCTCATTTTTTTTTTTTTTTTGTAGATTTTAGATTCTTCTGTTCAAAACACAGTGATTTATTATAGTTTCTACGTCAATATGTGTATTTTATGCATTTGTGGTACTTCACCAAATTTTATTCAAGCGGGTAACTTCCCTTGTAAACTTAGGTTATCTGTTATGCTTCCACTCTTTTTTTTTTAAAAAAAAATACTGGAATAGTTGAAGGTATATCTCTAGTTGTTGCCGTTTTCAGCTGGTGGTTTATTGAATCCTTACCATTTTGCAGCCTAGGAATACATATTATGTACTCATCAATCGTCCATATGAATTGTCGCTTCTCTTCGTATTGTTCAGTATGTCGCTGAATTACTGTTATTGGTGGTATTTTGCTGGGAGCTCAGAAAAGAAAGAGAAAAACAGCCCTCATGTCAGATGAGTGACATAAACAGAGAATCAACCTACTGTTTCACATTAGACCTCTTGCATGACTGTATTTTAAGTTTACTTGTTTTGTCTCATGTTGTGTATGGTATCGGTGTACCACCCAGGTATTACTAGGGTCTTGGCGAGGGGTTAAAGGTCATAGTGCACGGTAATCAAGTGCCATTGGCTTCTCACTAAGGCGTCCAGGTTTAGATCCTGGCCAGTGCATGTGGGATTTAAAAACTTGAAAGTTATATTCCTGTAGTGTGGTTTACAGTACATATGATCACGATATCAACAGTTGCAAGTGAATACTTAAAAACAGGAAATAATATTAAAGAATGAATTAGTTCTGACTTGGGTCTATGGGTATAAAAATTCATACATTTTTGAACAAACTATCAAATATTTTTTTGTAAATTTTCCTCACATTTCTTAAAATTTTTCTTTAAAGTCCTTGCCGCAAAATATGGCATCACAGGCCACCATTTGGAAACCACTGGTATTGAAGGACTGACAGAAAAGGAGAAAATGAATGGATTAATCTATAGCCATGTCACACATTATACATGTCAAGTTTAAATAGCTAAAATTGGCAGATATTTTTTTGAAACAGTTTTTGATGAATAATTTGACACCAAACTTTTTGTAAAGTTCACAAAAAGAAATAGAAATTCAACTCGAACCAATGACACACATGAAAACAATCTGGCTTAAAGATGAAATTAGATTTTATATAATAATAATAATAATAATAATAATAATAATAATATAATATAATATTATTATATTATTATTATTATTATTATTATTATTATTTGCTTTACATCCCACCAACTATTATTACGATATTTGGCGACACCAAGGTGATGGAATTTTGTCCTGCAGGAGTTCTTTTACGTGCCAGTCAATCTACCAACACAAGGCTGACGGTATTTGAGCACCTTTAAATACCACCAGACAGAGCCAGGCTCGAACCTGCCAAGTTGGGGTTAGAAGGCCAGCGCCTCAACCGTCTGAGCCACTCAGGCCAGCAAGTATTATCTAGAAGGAAGGTTTTCCTCAATACTAAATTATATGAAACCCACCTGGAGCTACATTTGCTTATATCGCAACTTCATTGGGATTCCTTCCAAATTTATGTTAATCAAAAACTGTCAATCATTTTAGCTGAGAAACAACACATTTTAGGATAAGAAGTTAAACAGGCTCAATGATTCAGTAACTTATCCACTGCAGTATCCAGATCCCCACCAATACTCCATATTGTTTCCATCCCCCTTTCACTAACCTAACGAATATATCTTTGAATGAATCAGAAACGGAAATTTTGATTAAGGGTCACAAACCTAATTGGCTGAATTCTTGTAATCTCAATAATCTTATCACCTCCTCAACCAAATCCGAATTGGCAATCAACCAACTTCCTTTTGACAAACAAGAAAAAACTAGGTATGAAATAAAAAGTAAATTATTCAACCTCATCAACCTACAGAAATCTAACAATCTAGATTCACATATGCCTTTTAAAAAACAAATTTCAGATTGCAAGAAAGAAAATCAATTATAATCTGAAAGTCAAGATTCTAAAACAAACAAAGAATTTGTGTGTCACGCTGGATTGTGAATACGGGGATAACATAATGGAACCATTTAACAGACTACACTCCCTTTTCGAGAATGTCACAGTAAAGAAAGTGTGCTAAATTTACACACACAGGCTGAATGATTAACTTAATGTACCTCTTGAAGCTGTAATGTTTGTAAAGGCTGTAAAATCACTTCTCATATCTCGCAGGCAAATATTTAGTTACAAATAATTTAGAATAATCAAAATAAAAACCTCCCAATGGTATCACCACCTCGACGAAGGGGAAATACATTTTACTGGGTGTTTAGGAGGCTTGCATGTTTAAATGATCCTTAGAGCTATGCCGGCGGGAGCATATGCTCCTGGTAAGGCCACCCAAGCTGGACAGGTCTGTGGTGATGATCCAGACTAGGAGTGATACCCTGATCCTCCAGGTTGGGTGTTGGGCCTGAGGTTAACACCCTCTTCTCGTAAAAAAACTAAATTATGAAATTCCAAAGAGCTGAAGCCAGACGGATTAACAGACGATGTCACGGCATTTATCCTGGACAAAAAATGGTAAATACAAAATTGAAAACTGATCTCTGAATTGGTACCTGGAAGTTTCGATCTCTATATAGCCCAGGATCCATTAAAAGGTAATTAGACCAGCATGAGAATCTCAATGAGAGTATCATCACCATCCAAGAAATTCAATGAATAGGGAGTGGTGTATTGGAAAAGAAAGAGGATACTATGTTCTATAGTTGTGATGATAGCAAACATGAGTTTGGTACAGAATTTCTTGTTCATAGAGATCTGAAACATTTAGTGATTTAACTTCATGCCTATAAACCCATGGCTGTCAGTAATTAGAATTAAAGGATGATTCTTTAATTACAGTATAATTAATGGACATGCACCAATAGAAGAATCTAGTGAAGACCTAAAAGATGAGTTCTATGATGCTGTTAAAAAAGGTTATGATAAATGCCCATGGAATGATATCAAGATCGTACTAGGTGGTTTTAACGCACAACTTGTAAGAGAAGCCATGTTCCAGCCCATAATTGGAGCCTATAGTAAGCATGAATCTACTAATGACGTTGGAATAAGACTGGTCTCTTTCGCAGCCTTCTGGAATGTGGTAGTGGGTTCTACCAGATTTCCTCATAAGGAGATACATAAGGGCACATGCAAATCACCTGATGGCGTAAATATCAATCAAATTGATCACATACTGATAAACGAGAGGCATAAACCAAACTTGATGGATGTACGAACTTTCCGTGGACCTAATGTGGATTC
Organism: Anabrus simplex; assembly: GCF_040414725.1. Taxonomy (NCBI): domain Eukaryota; kingdom Metazoa; phylum Arthropoda; class Insecta; order Orthoptera; family Tettigoniidae; genus Anabrus; species Anabrus simplex. The sequence continues at coordinate 564,869,916 of NC_090265.1, read as the reverse complement.
AGATAATTTTTTAGTGATGGCTAAGATAAGAGTGAGTATCAAATGCCCAAAAAGAATGACAAATCAGGAGAGAAAGGTACAATATTGCAGCCTTGAAATCAACAGAAACTTGCAAATTGTACTGCCAGAAAGTATCTCAGGCCTTAGAACAAGATCAAGAAACAATACAAAGGGCACTAGGAAAGTCTTGCAATACGCAGAAATGGTTGGCTGGACACCCCTGTTAAGGTGAGGGATGAAAAGAGGGGTGAAAACTGGTCTAGAAGACAGCAAGGCGCAACCTTCACACCAGTTATTACCAAGCAGTGGGAATGAAAGCAAGTTAAGATGTCATTGTGGTCTAAAGGAGAACATCGCGCAATTATCCACTACAATTTTGTTCGTGGATTAACTGTTAACCAGTGCCTGGAGAAAATGAATCTTGTGCTGGGGAAAGACTGTCCACATCGGACAACAATTTTCCACTGGTACAAAGAGTTCCAGAGGGGAAATTTTGGAGTTGAAGACGATCCTCATTCTGGGCGACCGCCTGAATCAGTGACTGAGGAAAACATTGAAGTTGTGAAGAAAATGTTGCAGCAAGAGAGGCGGTTGACATATCGGCAGGTAGAAGAGACCCTCCACATACCTGCACCAGCCATTCATTCACTTCTACACAACCATCTCCATATTAGAAAGGTTTGTTCCCTTTGGGTGCCCCATTCACTTTCAGAGGAACAAAAGGCACATTGAGTGAAATGGTGCCGAAAAATGCTAAAACAGTTTGATAATGGGACTTCGCGTAATGTCAATAGCATCATTGCAGGTGACGAAACTTGGCTTTATTATTACGATACATACATACATACATACATACATACATACATACATACATACATACATACATACATACATACATACATACATTATCATTAGAGTCTGCAAGCCTCTGTGAGTTTACTAAACGTCACCACAATCCAAGATTTGCAACTAGTGTTGTGGCCTCATTTAGTTCTATACCTCTTATCTTTAAATCGTTAGAAACTGAGCCTAACATTGTCGTCTTGGTCTACCTCTACTTCTCTTACCCCCCATAACAGTCAATTATTCTCCTAGGTAACCTATCCTCCATTCGCCTCACATGACCCCACAACCGAAGCCGGTTTACGGGTACAGCTTCATCCATCGAGTTCATTCCTAAATTAGCTTTTATCTCCTCATTCTTAGTACCCTCCTGCCATTATTCCCACCTGTTTGTACCAGCAGTCATTCTTGTTACTTTCATGTCTGTTACTTCTAACTTATGAATAAGATATCCTGAGTCCACCCAGCTTTCACTCCCGTAAAGCAAAGTTGGTCTGAAAACAGATGTAAAGATAGCTTCGTCTGGGGGCTGACTTCCTTCTTACAGAATACTGTTGATCGCAGTTGCGAGCTCACTGCATTAGCTTTACGACACCTTGATTCAATATCACTTACTGTATTACCATCCTGGGAGAACACACAACTTATATACCTGAAATTATCGACCTGTTCTAGCTTTGTATCATAAATCTGACATTCAATTCTGTTGAATTTCTTACCTACTGATATCAATTTAGTCTTCGAGAGGCTAATTTTCATACCATACTTATTGCACCTATTTTCAAGTTTCAAGATATTAGACTGCAGGCTTTTGGCACAATCTGCCATTAAGACCGAGTCGTCAGCATAGGCCAGACTGCTTACTACATTTCCACCTAACTGAATTCCTCCCTGCCATTTTATACCTTTCAGCAGATGATCGATGTAAACTACGAACAGTAAAGGTGAAAGATTACAGCCTTGTCTAACCCCTGTAAGTACCCTGAACCAAGAACTCATTCTACGATCAATTCTCACTAAAGCCCAATTGTCAACATAAACACCTTTGATTGATTTTAATAATCTACCTTTAATTCCATACTTCCCCAGTATAGCGAACACCTTTTCCCTCGGTACCCTGTTGTATGCTTTCTCTAGATCTACGAAACATAAACACAACTGCCTATTCCACTCGTAGCAATTTTCAATTACCTGGCGCATACTGAAAATCTGATCTTGACAGCCTCTCTGTGGTCTGAAACCACATTGGTTTTCATCCAACTTCCTCTCAACAACTGATCGCACCCTCCCTTCCAAGATGCCAGTGAATACTTTGCCTGGTATACTAATCAGCGAGATATTTCGATAGTTGTTGCAATCCTTCCCGTTCCCTTGCTTATAGATAGGTGCAATTACTGCCTTTGTCCAATCTGAAGGTACCTTACCAACACTCCATGCTAATTTTACTATCTATGAAGCCATTTCATCCCTGCCTTCCCACTATACTTCACCATTTCAGGTCTAATTTCATCTATTCCTGCTGCTTTATGACAATGGAGTTTATTTACCATCCTTTCCACTTCCTCCAGCGTAATTTCACCAACTTCATTTTCCTCCTCCCCATGAGCTTGGCTGTTCGCAACATCACCAGGATGATTTACATTGAAATGTTCAAAATATTCCCTCCACCTTTCCAGTGATCCCCTGGGATCTATTATGAATTCACCTGAATTACTCAAAATACTGTTCTTTTTCCCTCCCTTCCTAAGATTCTTTATTACTGTCCAGAAAGGTTTCCCTGCTGCTTGACCTAGCCTTTCCAGGTTATTACCAAAAACTTCCCACGACTTCTTTTTGGATTCAACAACTATTTGTTTCGCTCTGTTTCTTTCATCTACGTACAAATCCCTGTCTGCCTCGGCCCTTGTTTGGAGCCATTTCTGATAAGCCTTCTTTTTACGTTTACAAGTTGCTCTCATTTCATCATTCCACCAAGATGTTTGCCTTTTCCCATCTTTACACACAGTTGTTCCTAGCCATTCACTTGCTGTTTCTACTACAGCATCCCTGTATGCCACCCATTCACTTTCTATATCCTGAACCTGCTTACTGTCTACTGTTCGAAACTTCTCACTAATCATATCCATGTACTTCTGTCTAATTTCCTCGTCCTGGAGATTTTCTACCCTTATTCGTTTGCAGACAGATTTCACTTTCCCTACCCTAGGCCTAGAGATACTTAGTTCACTACAGATCAGATAGTGGTCTGTATCATCGTAAAATCCCCGAAAAACTCGTACATTCCTAAAAGATTTCCTGAATTCAAAGTCTGTTAAGATATAGTCTATTATGGATCTGGTACCCCTAGCCTCCCATGTGTAGCGGTGAATAGCCTTATGCTTGAAGAATGTATTCGTAACAGCTAAACCCATACTAGCACGGAAGTCCAGCAAACGCTTCCCATTCCCCACATTTACCAATCACCCTTTCGTATCCTTCAGTTCTATTCCCAACTCTCGCATTGAAATCGCCCATTGGCACTATTCTATCCTTGCTGTTGACCCTGACCATGATGTCACTCAATGCTTCATAAAACTTGTCAACTTCATCCTCATCTGCACCCTCACATAGTGAATACATGGTGACAATTCTAGTCCTAATTCCTCCAACTGACACTCTACCCACATCATTCGCTCATATACGTGCCTAACAGAAACTATGTTGCGTGTAATGTATTCCTGATAAACAGCCCTACCCCAGACTCTGCCCTTCCGTTTCTAACACCCGTCAAGTACACTTCATAATCTCCTTTCTCTTCCTCGTTATCTCCCCTTACCCGAATATCACTTACTCCTAGCACATCCAGATGCATCCTCTTTGCTGACTCAGCCAGTTCTACTTTCTTTCTTCCATAAGCCCCATTAATATTGATAGCTCCCCATTGAATTCCATTTCATTTGCCAAGTTGTTTTCAAGGAGTCCCTCGCCTGTCAAATGAGAGTGGGACTCCGTTACTCCCATAGGTCCGAGGCTTGCAAAAAATGTTCTGAGCTCAGTAAATTCATGAAGCAGGATGCTACCCTACTTGCACATACTCCAAGTGAGGTTATGGACCACCGGTGAATTGTGTAGTCCTAGCCGCCTGGGCACAAGGAGGGCCATGACTCAGAATATGTCCGAGATGGCCACTCCCATTCCATAGCAGCTGGTATCCCGACTCTCAGGACCACTTACTAGGCCACTCAGCCGTTGCCCGTGGTTCACGAACTAGGACGTGACTACAGTAACCCACAACATGAACCATTATTATTACGATGTCCCAACAAAATCCCAGAACAAGGTGAGGCTGTTTGAAGATTAGGGTACGCCTGTGACTGTGCGAATGTCAAGGTCATTGAAGAAATGGATGATTGCATTATTCTTCACTAAACGGGGTGTCCTGACTCGGGTTGTGCTAGAAACACAAAGGACAGTTACTGCAAAGTGGTACAGTGAGACTTGTCTGCCACAGGTCATCCAGGCTGTCAAGCAGCTCCGTCCAAGGTCATGGCTCAACACTTGGCACTTGCATCATGACAATGCTCCAGCACATCGAGCTAATGTAACAATGGATTTTCTTTCCAGATCAGGGTTGACTGTGCTCCATACAGTCCTTGCCCCCAATTGACTTCGCACTCTTCCCAGAAGTGAAGATGAAGCTGAAAGGGGCGGCGTTTTGCATCCTATGAGTTTCTGGCAGCATGGGATCAAGAGTGTGAAAATGTAACCGAAGAAAATTGGCAGAGTTGGTTCAGTGACTGGTTTCGACGTATGGAGAAGTGTATTGAGTGTGGTGGAAATTATTTTGAAAAAGACTAATGCGTTCACTCACATTGCAAAACTTTCCTAGTGCCCTTTGTAAAAGTCAGTAAGAACATGGAGCAGAGATGGTTAACTATAAAAACACCTGTAGACAAATCAGCAAAGTATGTACTGGGGATGGAAAGACAATTTAAGACCTACATGATTTGATGAATGTAGGAGGATTACCGAGAGTAAAGGAGGATTGAAAAGACGATATATCGCTGAAAGAAAAGGGAATGGACTAAGCTTGACGTGGAATGTATGGAACTATATAAGTTAAGCTGAATGAAACCAGAAAGTTCTATACAAAAGTGAACAGTGCTCAAAGACAATTTACTTCAAACATAATAAGCGAGAGTAAACAGATACTGGAAAGATGGCGAAGACACTAATGATTTACTGAACAGAGAGCTAGAACAAGTAGATGATGCTTCCCATGAGTGTGAACAAGGATTGGACCATGGAAAGTCACTGGATAGCCCAGTGATAGAGGATGTTCGAGAAGCATTAAGAAAGCTGAAGAATAATAAGGCCCCTGGCACTGATAGCATCCCAGCAGAATTGCTAAAATGTAGAGGAGCAACATTAGAGCAGTCCTTGTTTGATCTTATTACTCTCATTTGGGAACAGGAGAAGATACCAGACGAGTGGATTGACGGAATAATATGTCCCATACATAAAAAAAGGTGACCGAATGGAGTGCAGAAACTACCATGGAATCACCCTTTTGAATCGGTTTTCAAGGTGCTATCTAACATCATTTTCGATTGGTTATTCCCACAGGTGGATAGATAGATTGGAGCATATCAAAGTGGATTCCGACAAGGAAAGTCAAGGATAGATGAGATATTCAACTTGCGCCAAATCTTCGGGAAGACTGTCAAATACAGAATTGGAACCCATCACCTCTTTATTGACTTCAAGGATACATATCATTGCTGCCGGGACAAAACCTCCTATGTGAAATATTTTAGCTTAGAACTTTGGCCGGTAAGATTCTATCATCTAAGGTGCAATATTGTGTGAATATTGTCAAGGCATTCTCGCTCTTCATAATGTATGTGCTGTGGGTCAGTATATCTTCAAAAATATTATCACATAGGAGGTTTTGTCCTGGCAATGCCGATATAATAGCATCAATAGAGACCATCTTTACTGTGCTCTGCAGGAGATGGAGATACATGGAAAGCTGTTGAAAATGGTAAAAATGATGTCTGATGCAAGAAACTGCATTTGAGTTACAGGAAATTGTTCAGACCCTCTGGAAATGAAAAATGGGCTACATCAGGGAGATGCATTGGCATGCATATTATTTAACATAGCACTAGAGAAGGTGATCAGGGATGCAGGCCTACAGACCAGAGGTACAATCTTCTACAAGTCTGTGCAGATCTTGGCATATGCAGATGACTTAGACATTGTAACACGAACAATACCAGCATTGAAAGAAGCCTTCACAGCCTTAAACCAAGCAAGCAGGAAGATGGGTCTGATGATAAATGAAGACAAAACAAAATATATGACGTGTGGGAAAGCCTATCAACCTAATATGTTGACGACTTTCAGTTTGGATGGATATATAAATTTGAAAGAATTGGTAGGTCCAAGTATCTTGGTTCCACAGTAACTTGCTTTAATGATGTCTCAACCAAAATTAAGATCAGTCTGATCACAGCAAAGGCATACTTTGCATTGAGCAATTTATTTTGGTTAAGACTCCTCAGCTGTCCAACAAAACTTGCTATTTATAAAATCCTTGTTAGACCAGTTCTCACTTACACCTCAGAAACATAGCCCCTGACGGAAACCGATGCAAGGCTGCTTGATGGATTTGAGAGGAAAGTTCTGAGGAGGATAATTGGTCCTGTGTATGATAAAGAATGATGGAGAACAAGGTACAATGCAGAATTGTATGTACACTATATGCACTGATGTTCCAGCAACAAAAATCATATGATCAGGGAGGATAAGATGGGCAGATCATGTGGCATTAATATTGGAGTCTTAGGTGACAAAGAAGAATGTCTTTGGAAACCCAGGTGGACAAAGAGGACGAGGTAGACCTCGAACAAGATGGTTGGATGGAGTGGAAGATGATCTACGGGAGCTGGGATGCAGAAATTGGAGGAAGGCAACATGTGATCGTAATGGATGGAAAAAGCTTCTTGGAAAGGCCAAGGTTCACCCTGGACTGTAGTGCCACAGAAGAAGAAAATATACGCTTGTATTTATGGTAGATGTTCTTTGCCATTCAAATGTTCAATTAATTTTACAACCTTGTTTCATTGAACACCTCTTGTAACAGAAGTTTTTCCACGGAATCAACGGTATTGGAAGAAGAGAGGTTGAACTCTATTAACTCTTTGGGAGAGTGATATGTTCATTGTCAATTCTAGGGAACCACCAACCCTCCCCTCAAAACATAAACTTACTTTCAGAAGAGAATATCATGACATTTTCCATTCTACCCATGTCAACAGCCTCTGCCATTGGCTGAAATTTATAAAATACAGCATCACTCCTAGAATTCAGCACAGATAGATGTAGCTTAGATGTGAAGTTTCCACATTCTGTTGAATTACTATTTAATTCTTTCTCCATGTTGTTATATGTACCATATATACAGGTTGCCAACATTTTAAATAGATTGCATATTCTTTATCATAAGAGCCTGGGAGTGGAGAGATAAGGCAAGGCACTGTGACCACCTTCATATACGGATTGGAAAAGAACGAGAGAGAGAGAGAGAGAGAGAGAGAGAGAGAGAGAGAGAGAGAGAGAGAGAGAGAGAGAGAGGAAGGTGGGGGGAGGGGAAGTAACACACAATAGGACAAACACATTCATAGTTGATTTCAGCTGCCTGCGGTGACTGATTATTCTTGGATTGAGTGGGGGTGCATCAGCTGCCTTGATAAAGAATACTGCAGCGTATTAGAAATGTCTGCAACCTGTACATAAGATACATAAAACAACACGGTCCAACTCTGAAAAAGAACTTAACAGATAGATGCGATATTGAACTGCAGTCTAATAAAAGCACCAAAGCACTTATTAAAATGATAGCATACAATTGCCAGGAAGATCCGTACTATGATTTAGACCAAGGGAGTAACACTTAGAGCTAGGTCTGTCCAGACCAGGAGTGTCATTAACAGATAACTTATGAACAGTTGGAGTCCCTAACAACAAAAGAATATTGAAGTACAGGAGTCTTGTATCAAGCTGCGGCTTTCTTGGCTGGCATACGTATGTAGTGAAATTTCTAATTTACAGACATCGAAGTAACGTAACAATTTGTCCGTATCTGGGAGATATCCTGTGTTGGGAGGGAGGTTCCCAGTCCAACTTCAAATTGATAACATACATTATGTATACCTTCACTTCTTCAATATCTTGTCCTGGTTAAATAATTGGACTCTTACAGTATCACCGTTGGTTATTCCTAGTTCTCCATAATTCTGCTGCTCCATTTAATTTTTGGTCGTGCCGCGCTGAGTAGCTTGGATGGTAGAGCATTGGCCTTCTGAGCCTAACGTGGCTGGTTCGATTCTACCTCAGTCCAGTGGTATTTGAAGGTACTCAAATACGTCACGCCTCGTGTCGGTACATTTAATCACCTTTTTTAATGCTCTACTCATCTTCTGCATTCTTATACTTCCACCATTCATCAGTCAGGTGTAGTATCTCCCGAGTTACCTACTGATTTGTATTTGATCTTGCCTTTCTTTCTAAACTTTCTGCGGCAGGCTTACGGATTTCATTCTTCACGACTGTCCATTTTTCATCTATCATGTTTCCTTCAGCCTTTTCATTTAGTCCTTGTACATGTTCCTTGAAACAATGCTTCACTCATTTTTCCTTCAACTTTTTAAAATCCCATCCCTTTAAAATCCCATCTCTTTGCATGCTTTCCTTTCTTCAGTTTCTTCAACTTAAGATTACATTTTCATGTCTTCTCTTGGAAAGGTCTTGTAGCCCAACTCCTGATTTCTGAGTATTTGCCTAATCATATTGAAATCTATTTGATACCTCCAGCTTCTCCAGGACTTGTCAGCGTATACAGCTGTCGTTTGTGGTGTTTGAACCAAGTATTAGCAAGGACTAAGTTATATATGATGCAGCCTTCCAACTCTTTTATTCCTTTGCCCCAGTCTAAGTTCTCTTACTGCATTACGTTCTCTTCCTTGGTCTACCACTGCATTCCATCTCCCAACACACAATTAGATTATCATTTCCTTTTTATATATTGTATTAAATCTTCTATCTCTTAATATATTCTTTCAATTTCATCTGCTGAACTAGTAGACATATAGACCTGTACTATTGTGGTGGGTATTGGCTTATTGTCTACCTTGACAATGATCTGTTCACTGTGCTGGTCATAATAGCTTACCCGCTGCCCTACATCCTCTACAGATTGCAGTAATAGCTGCTTTTTTTTCTTTTTTACTTTCCTAACAATAGAATTATCCAAGTTTATTGGTAGAGTGTGTATTGGACAAATGCATGTTAAAGAGTTGAACAAGAAATATTTTATTACAAAAGACCAAAACATGTGATGAGGTATACAGTTTGACATTGATTCTTCTGAACAAACCTTCACTTTTTCTTTTTTGTCTTGTCAGCAAGCATACTTTAAAATATAGGTGTATTATTTTGTATAATTTTCTTTTGATTTTCAGTTGGAAGAAAACCCAGAAAGGAGAATTCTTGTGCTTGGTTTGGAGAAATCTGGAAAGAGTACAATTCTCTCTCAAGTTACATCTGGAAAGTGTAAAAATGAAGAAATAAAACCAACTGAAGGATTTAATGTTACATGTCTTAATAATGGTGGAATATCACTCAACATTTGGGAGAGTAAGTCCAATTCATTTAACTCATTTTTTATATATGTGGACTAATTAAATGAGATACAAAGTTACAAAATTTTATTTTTTTTTCAAGGCTTTTAGTTCAGATGGGTGATTTTAATGTAGTTTTACCTCCTGTTTATGAATTTGAAATAAAATTTTATGTATCACGTAAGAATTTTATGGAATTTTAAATAAGTATTTTTTCAAACTATAATACAAATTATTATAGCTAAGTTTAGGAAATTAACACCAGTAAAGTAGGTATAACTATCTTAAAATGAAATGACTCCAGAAAACAGTTTATTAATTACTTTCTTTGTCAACATATAAAATTAATATTATTATTGGCGTATCACAAAAAGTTAGATAATATATACAAATACACAATATTTACAAATGTACACAGGCAAGAAACATGTTTCTTGGGAGCAAGATTTAGTTATAGTAGAATGTCCGGTTGGGTGATCCACTGTATGACTTCCTCTGTTGGTTCCAAAGAGTCACTCGGGCTACCTGTGTAGGAATGTTGTACACATTCACTTACAATATGGGGGATCGTCTGCCGAGAGGCACCACTGTCGCACTCTGGTGATGAAAAGAATTTCTACTATAAAGGGCATCCTGCATCGTCCTTGATTTCTCACCCAATTCAGAGTGGTTCAAAGCTTACGCCGTAGATGATGTCCACCAGGAAGATGTTCACAAGAAAAGATGTTGTGTAGGGAACTGTCTGTGGCAACTTTCCAAATACTTCTCCATTCTTCTTCTCCAATGTGACAGCATCACGCAAAGATGGATGATATGACTTGAGCCTTGTTATCTTGAGAGAGGGAATATCATCGAGAACAGGCAGTTGAGGGTTCATTTCAATCTTCTTGTACTCTTGAATGAGAGCATTTGGGCCATGCGGTTAGGGCCGCGCAGCTGTGAGCTTGCATCCGGGAGATAGTGGGTTCGAACCCCACTGTTGGCAGGCATGAAGATGGTTTTTGTGGTTTCCCATTTTCATACCAGGCTGTACCTTAAGACCACGGCTACTTGCTTTCTAATACTAGGCCTTGCCTATCCATCGTCACCATAAGACCTATCTGTATCGGTGCGACGTAAAACTAATTGTAGGATGCTAAAAGGTTTGTTTTGTCACCTATTCAATACATATAAATTTTACAATTTAGGAATTTATTATTGATTCCACTTGAGACATGTTTCGTCTTTCATTGAGGGCATCATCAGTCAAATTATCTCCTCAAGGCAAAAATCAGATACCTGGTTAGTAGTTGACATGCACAAATTAATACATATTATTAATACACATTACAAAAATTAAGTATGAGAAACAGTTGTACAATAGTGATGGTTGAACATATAGGTTTATAGAATAAGAAGTCAGCACCAATGCGTAAAATTAAAATAGAGTTCGGCAGTGGTGCTCTGGAGAACAGTTGACGCAATCATAGGAAAATATAAAGTTTTAAAAATATTTACATTATAACAATCAGGGGAGAAAGGGTGTAGTGCTCGGCGTCAATGTTTGTAACCAAAAATTAATGTCAATGGTTGGTAACTATACAGTATTTACATTTCCAATTGAACAGTTGAGAATTTTACAATTTATATACATATGTACACAAAAGCAGCTTGGTGAGCAAGGATATTTAAAAAAAATCTAGTACCAAGTGCGTCCTGTTGTTTTAAAGGTTGGAAGAAGAATGTAGCGTTGACATTTCAGAATATGCAGAGTGGTTTATCTTAGTTAAAATCACCGGGGGTAGGGAAATATTCCATAGCCAAATGAGGTTTTATAGGACTCAAGCTGAAAGTTGTCTGGTTGCAGCACCGAGATCGGTACGGAGACTGGTCTGTGTGGATGGAGACTCGTGGGTATTCAGTGCGTTTGAATGGCAACAGTGATGACAGTTATTTGTAGGTAATTGCTTATTAGGAATATGTTGCGGGTTGAAACTTTCGCTTATTCTTTTAGTTGACTTCTGTAGCTTCGAATGTTATGTGAAGACATCAGTGTGAGATGCCGGTGAGACTAAATTGATATTATTCCGTGCAAAAAGTATGACGGACCTCGGGATGAAGTTATTGTTTTTTGTTGCTAGTCTGGTGAAATAGAATAGAGTTGCTTGTGTTGTGAACTGCGGTGGAGAGATTAGAATGTGTACGGTAACTGCAGAGTCAGAGCGTTGTAGCTGGGATGAGGCATCTTCTCATTCTGAATGCGAAGAGGAGCCGTTGTGGCACGCCATTTTCGTGCCGATGTGAGCTGGGTTCTGGCGTGTTGTTGAAAGTTTTATTGTATGAAGTGGAAGTTATCTGTAATTGAGATGTTAATAGTATTACCGGGCGAGTTGGCCGTGCGCGTAGAGGCGCGCGGCTGTGAGCTTGCATCCGGGAGATAGTAGGTTCGAATCCCACTATCGGCAGCCCTGAAAATGGTTTTCCGTGGTTTCCCATTTTCACACCAGGCAAATGCTGGGGCTGTACCTTAATTAAGGCCACGGCCGCTTCCTTCTTCCAACTCCTTGTCCTTTCCTATCCCATCGTCGCCATAAGACCTATCTGTGTCGGTGCGACGTAAAGCCCCTAGCAAAAAAATTAATAGTATTAGATGGTGTGTAAGAAAGGTTTATGGTAAGTAATGAAGAGTAAATGTTATGTTACATACCTGATGTGTTGCTGAGAGGTAATTGTTGATGAGTATTGGTGCACTATGAAGGAGGCTCAGTCGGTAATACGCACATGCGGTTGGCAATGGCGGTGGGAGGGGTGGAGAGCTTTGGGGGGGGGGGGGGGGGAGTCATGCGCAGAGGTGAGCTGTCAGAATGGAGGAAGGTAGAGTGGAGGGGCGAGCTTGTTGTGTATTGGGAGTGCTGGTTGATATAGTGTTGGTTTATAAAAAGAGGGAGGGGGGGGGGATATATGGACTCGAAAGTTACGCGGATAGTATTGATGCCATTTTGTTAATGCGATGAATGTTATGTGCTTGTGTTGGGTGTTGTTGTGTTTTTGAAGGTCGAGTGGTTATTATTTCTCGTGTTGTATCGGTGGGGTCGTGGTGGAGGGGGCGGTGCTTGGGTGGGAGGATGTATGGGCTTGCTGTCGTTGTGTGTGGGGGAATTGGTGGGAAAGGGGTAGGTGGGGGGTAGGGGGGTAATTGTCGACGTGCTGGGTGAGTTAGTTAATGTGGTATTGAAGATTTTAGACAAGTTGTTGCCTTGAAAATTCATTTTTTGTAGTAAGGTGGGAATTTGTCCATAAAGGGTTTTTTTTAATATCTATTATCTCGTTGAGGTTTTTGTCTTTATTGAAGTGTTGGTCCCCCTTTCCCACCAATGTAAATACTGTATAGTTACCAACCATTGACATTAATTTTTGGTTACAAACATTGACGCCGAGCACTACACCCTTTCTCCCTTGATTGTTATAATGTAAATATTTTTAAAACTTTATATTTTCCTATGATTGCGTCAACTGTTCTCCAGAGCACCACTGCCGAACTCTATTTTAATTTTACGCATTGGTGCTGACTTCTTATTCTATAAACCTATATGTTCAACCATCACTATTGTACAACTGTTTCTCATACTTAATTTTTGTAATGTGTATTAATAATATGTATTAATTTGTGCATGTCAACTACTAACCAGGTACCTGATTTTTGCCTTGAGGAGATAATTTGACTGATGATGCCCTCAATGAAGGGCGAAACATGTCTCAAGTGGAATTAATAATAAATTCCTAAATTGTAAAAAACAAACCTTTTAGCATCCTACATTCAGTATCTTCAATACGGATAACAATGATTTTTATCACTTGCAACGTAAAAAAAAAAAAGAAGAAAAAAAAGGCGCATCTGATTTTCTTAAATGAGGTGGCATTATACCCGATAAAATTGGGAGCCAGTAAACGGGTGTGGAGTGGATAGTACCAGATATTAACTGCATGCTAGCATTCAGTGGAGTATCAATGAGTCTTGGATTTATTGGCTATTCAGCCAGAATGGTGCACAGTACTCAGCACAGGAGAAAACCAGTCCCAAAGCAGAAGATCTTCAAGTCTTTGCTGAGGAACCCCAACTTGAACCACAATTTCTGAAGGATATTATTACCTGTTTTGAGCTTTTTGGACAGATTCATAAGATGTTGCTTGTAAGGTAGTGAGCAATCAAATGTAATGCCATAATATTTTGAATACCAGTTGTGCCAAAGTTCATGATGACAAAAACGAATGTAAAGTTTCATGCCAGTTTGGCGATTGTTCAGATGAAAACATGACACTTTTGTTAGGATTAGGATTCAGTTGCCATTTTGTAAAGTACTGTTGCTGTGAGCATGACAAAACCATTCAAATGTTAAGTTGTCAACTTTCAAGCCTGGTGTATTGGGAAATGAACATTTACCAGAGATTTTTATTTGCAGTCCACAATTTGAGGATGTCACTTTTGTTATGGTACTTAAAATATCACTGATCTGCATTTTTCCAACAGAAAACTGCATGGCCACTCTCCAAAAACCATAAAAGTAGTTTGTGCAACATAAAATCACTATTATTATTATTGTTTTTAACACTAATGTCCTTAATTTAGAGATCCCTGCTATTTTCACTATAATTATTATATTGGGAGACCTTTGAACAAATGCTGAATGAGTACATTCCCACAATGATGGCCACTCAAAGGAGGAGGTTTCAGGTTAACGATGTGGAAGTACCAGTAAGAGAGATTTAAATTGTTCTAGAGGCTCACAAGAACAATAAGGCTCTTGGTGGTACTGGTCTCGCTGCCGAGCTGTTCTGGTACGGAAGCGAAGCGGTGGTGGAACTATTGGGACTGCTGATATTCAACATTTGATCAATAGAAGTGATCGCTGAATGTTGGAAGAGGGTAATTATGCCCTAGCTTCAAAAAAGGTGATAGGAAGGAGGAGGTTGCAGTGGTTCAGACATGTCATTCGGACAGATGGATCCCTCCCAGATAGACACAATCCTGATTTGTAGACAACATTGTGGTTATAGGCAACACACTAGAGGAAGTGTGCACAGATATCTATGGATTCCTACACAATGCCAGTAAAGTTGGCTTTGTGGTGAACGATGAGAAAAATGTATATGGTTGTATTGCATCATCGTGGGACCTTAAGGTTTCAAGATGACTTGACAGTTCTTGCACTTCTCTCAAACACTTATCTTATTCTTTGCCTGACGACCTTTGGTCATCTCTTGATCTCTTCCAGCTCTGATGGAAATAGATTATCAATACCTAGTGACCTGAAAAATTAGCATCTATTTTTCCAAAATTAGCATCTATTTACAAAGTTAAAATAATCGCATGGTATTATTAATTTTAACGTCCATCTCCGTAGCGTAACGGTTAGTGTTATTAGCTGCCGTCCTCGGAGGCCTGGGTTCGATTCCCGGTACTGCCAGAAATTTAAGAATGGCAGGAGGGCTGGTATGTGGTTGGAGTGGTACATGCAGCTCACCTCCAATGGGGGTGTGCCTGAAAAGAGCTGCGCCACCTCGGGATGAGGACACGAGTTTACTTTACTTTATTAATTTTAACGATTCCAAGTTTATGAAGTGCAACTATTGTCCTTGGTTCACACACAATACAAATTCATTGTTGAAATGAAAGCATTGACAGTACTTCGGCATTTCATTTTTTCAAATGTCTGTAACCATTTGGGGTCCACAACAACTCAAGACAGTATTTAGCAAATATGCTGAACTCTGTCTGAACTGCAGATAATGCAAGCATGACATCACATTTTTCACTGTATTTCATCTGGGTTTGAAATGCATGTTACAGAGAACAGTAACCAGACCAGATATTGTTTCGTGAGAGATCTGTTACTCTAAACAATTTCTCAAGCTCATCTAATTTATCAGTGTTATTCAAAATTATATTTTTTGGATACAAAGCTTGAGAAATTGACACAAAATGCTTTTGGTGGGATCTTTAGCTTTCAGTGTGGCTAGCTTGCACTGTGAAGAATGAGCAGCTTTGACAAATGTGTCTACGCAGCCTGCTGTAGAGGAGTGAGCTTAATCAAAGCATCATTAGTTGCCGCACAAAAATTCCTCTCACAAATTAAGGTAAAACTGGCGTCAAGGTTATGCAGTTTGGGGTAAAGCAGATGAGAAGTAGGATATAGAGACCCTTCACGTTCAGTAAGGTGGTCAACCAATCCAGCTGCATGATCTGTGACAGAAACCATGTGGGAGTGAAGCTTATTCACTTTTCAGTAACTCAGATCAGTCAGGTACTTAATACCACAGTTTGTCTTTCATGTCAGACATCTTGAAAAACGTAACAATATCAGTAAAGTAAGCACTCAAATAGAAGACAGCCTGAAACCAGCTATTCCATCGGGATATGACAGGTGCAGGAAAATGCTTTGCTTCCTTTGAAGCACCATACTTTGATGTTAAGAATTGTAAATAATTATATTTTCACTATCTTGTGTTCAAAAATGCAGACTTTACCATCGCAGCCACGATTTAAATCTGTCATCACTGCGACCCAACTATTGCCAACCAAGCTGATCTTATGTGCCCAGCACTGTACATGCATTAAATGATCCCCTGTGACCACACTTAATGTTTCATAACACCGGGTCATGTACGGGGCACTGTCACTAACAAATACTTTAACTGCATCATATGGTACACTATAACTGTGCAGAACTTCTAAAACAGCACAAGAGCAGTTTGTAGCATTTCCTGCATCACAACAATTCACAGAAATAACATGCAGCTCTCTTTTTGATCTGGCTGGGACTTAGAATATGATGATAAAAACACAACGGCCCATTCTATCTGTAGTTTCATCACAGAGTATGTTTATGTTCTTCCCCACTAGAGTCTCTGCTGCTCTTTTCTGGTGGTCAGATGCAACTTCTAGAAAGGAAGAAAGACCTCAAATTATAACAAAATAATTTAAAATTACTGGATCAATTTGGTACGGTTTAGTTCGATACGGAAATCGCACTCAAATTCGGTATCCTTCAGTTTTGTGCGTGGTTTTGATGTTGTAATATCTAAACCGTACCCAATCGTTGAAATTGAAACTTACCCGGTAAATATACTTCACGTAGAGTTCTCACACACGGCAGCTCTTCATTTGAAAACTCAGTAATCCAGGCTCTTAGCTCTTTGCTTTCTTGTTTGTCCAGAGGTATATTTGCTTTGGCAAATATTTCAACTGTGCATTTCGAGAAGTTATCTCTGGAAATTTTTCATCGTTTACAACTATCTGTGTAAGCACAGAAGATTGCTTTCTTTGAGGCATATTAGCAGCAGGGGTTGAACTTCCGTTATCGTGTCGCTTACCCACGTGTTTTTCAGATTTAACATGTTTCACAATGCTATCTTTTTATTTCCCCACCCAACTCTGCAATTACAATAGTTGCAAAACACTGTCGCTGAATCTGTGGCATATAAACCATCCTTTGCATATTGCTGAGCCCTTTCATGCACAGTTTTTATCATGCACCCCATAACTTAAACGATCGCTCGACTTTGTACTCTTCACTAGTTTCAGTTTTGAACAACAGGAAAACAACGCTGAGTCTATCTTGTTATTTCCATGACACTCAATCTACATTTCGATAATAATCGATACAGATCTTATCATTGTAAATATCGATTAAAGTCAGCAAGCAGAAATCGATCGGCTACTTTTCTTCATCGATCGGAACGGTCAAAAGATTTATGCATCATGTTTTGAGTATTTCTGATGATTTTGCTGAAATATATTATTTTTGCCAGTAAAATAGCACATTTTTGCAGAATTTGCACCAAAATAGCATATTCATACTAATTTTGCATTTTGGATCACAATGTGCATTTTGTCGCACTTCTGTTTATGCATAAAAATTACTATATTCCACATTAGAATTACCGTAGGCTTGGATTCAGTACAAGATTCAAAAATTCGCATTTATCCCAAATGCGATTTTTTTTTTTTTTTTTTTTTCCCAGGTCCCTAGCAGTACCTAATGGAATCTTCTCATTTTCCTGCCTTCCATTGTCCCAACCTTTCTTCACCCACTGCCATCATTCTTCAGTTGATCAGGACTCCATTTTTATTAATGTTCTTAGGATCTTCTTTAAAACAACCTCCCCTTTCTCCTTTATTTTTCGGAACCGTTTTCTCTTTCAGCACATCTGGTCTAGATGTTAAGCCTCTATAGTTCAAACAGAAATGTCTGCATTGAATTAAATTTACTACAGATTAATTAGAATGTTTCTTATGCACTGTGTATATATTTCAGTTGGAGGTGGAGAGAATTTTCGCCGATATTGGAACAACTTTCTTCAAGACACTGACCTGTTGGTGTTTGTTGTTGATGCCTCAGACACACACAATTTGTCTCATGCTGTGACGGAAGTGAAGACTCTTCTTGGGGATGATAGACTGTCTCATGTGCCTGTACTTGTCTTGGCGAATAAACAAGTATGTACTGTTAGCATTTTCTTGCAACTAACCTAAAAAAAAAGAAACTTCTGATATAAAACTATAAAAGTAATGCCTGAAATATTGATGTAATAAGCCTCTAAATTTCAAAGTACTTAAAGGAAAGACCCAACCACTGTAGTTTAATTTCATAAAAATGACTGAAGATACAAATTGTTTTCCAATTAAATGCTGAAGTGAAAGTAGGCAGTGTACTAGTACTAGCGGGAGATTTAGATGAGCAACAGTGAATAGGTTAGGAAATGATATTTGCATTTGAACCTTTTTCATTGTTGCTATGGAGATCATACTGACAATGTTTTGAATGCTCTGTACACCTCTCTGCACTTCTTGAATATTAACCTGATACTTGGTATTTTTACCAAAAGAAAGAGATCAAATGTAAAAAGGATGGAATTGCAGAGAGCCAGAGAGCACCAGGAAACTAGTAGGCCTACGTCACGATAAGCTATTGACTGGGAGAAGCTGTCCACCTATGTGTCTCCGTAGGCAACATGATGGATCAACTGAAAAAGTAATCATGCACATGCTAAGTGGTAGTTCCATTGATGACGGGTACTATAGGTATATGGCAACATGAATAGGAACACATGATAGGATAAATATAATGACTGATCAGCATTGAAGAGCGAGCAATAGAAAAAGAGGCAAGGACAGTTGTGGAAACACAAAAGGACTAGGGCAATCTCCGCATCATCATACCCTCCCATCGTGAAATAGACAAGCTTTATTCTCATCAATCCCAGTTCTTCAACATCTGTTTCTTCTCACCTTCCAATGAGCTTGTTTCTGCTTCCTGGCTTCATCAGCTTTTAGATAAACTTACAGATAATAATTTCAACATCAACATGTATGACTACAGGATTTGCTGTTCCACTTGTCAAAATCCACCTATCATCCTCTGATCAGCTCTTGTTTTCTTCCAAAGTTGAGGTTAGTAGTTTTCAGTGTGTAGTGCTATACAAAATATTAATCTGCTGTGGTGTGCTGGTTTTAATTCATTCATAATTTCTTGGTTTCTTAGAGGTGAAGCTTCCATGGTGTGTAGAATTATTTACTTTATTTTCCGGGTTGAACCGTGTTGCTGTTTTCTGTACATTACATACAGTTTGCCGATGTTTCGAATACGTTGCAGTATTCTTTGTCAAGGCGACTGAAATACCTTTACTCGATCCGAGGTAATCAGTCTCCCAGGCAGCAATCGCACTACAAGAGTGGTTCCTGACAGTCTATATGTCCTAGCCTTTTTGGCTGATGTAAGCCCCCTGGCTGTCTCGTGAGAATTTTGGAAGGTATGTGTCATAGCCGGGTAGTGGGGCTTGCGTCAGCCAGAAAGGCTAGGATATATAGACCAAGGTCAAGAAGCATTCTCGTAGTGTGATTGCTGCCTGGGAGACTGCTTGCCTCGGATCGAGTAGGTGTATTTCAGTTGCCTTGACAAAGAATACTGCAATGTACTGTATTGGAAACGTCGGCAAACTGTATGTAATGTACAGAAAACAATAACACGGTTCAACCCGGAAAATAAACTAAATTTCTTGGTGTTGACAATGACTTGTATAGAGAGATGGGAAGGAAAGAGGGAAGTTGTAGAAGACAAGTGGTCCAATGTGTTAAGGGGAGGGAAATTGCAGAATTCAGGACAGGTGTTGGTGAGAAATCGGTATGAGTCACTGCAGGTAGAACAGCAGGGGGAAGATGAGGAACAGGGAACTATTGCTGAAGAGTGCAGAAGTAAAAGGAAAGGAAAAGGTAGGAAAGGGAAATGTAGAGTAGAGGATAGGAAAATAGGGGAGACCAGATGGGGAGGGGATCAAATGAGGTGGATAGGGTTGAGGCTCTGGTCATAGGGGATTTGATTGTTAGACATGTGGGGAAAGTGTGTAGAGGAAAGGGAACCAGGGTAGAGTGTTATCCAGGAATTAGGTTGAGGAGGATGTTGAGGAAATTAAAGGGGAAGGACGAAGGAAGGGAGAAGGTGGTATTTTTTCATGTTGGTACCAACAATGTAAGGCAAGCAGGTATAAGTATTAACATAGTTTAAGGAAGTGGAGTTTATTAGTGGAATACTATGTTGGAGGGATATGACTTGAAGGTGATCAGGGATTTAAAAGAGACTATGGAGTAGGTATATCCCTTTCAGACCTGAAAGAAAACTGGAGGTGTGAATTTTTGTTTGTATGTCAAAAACTGACTAAAATGCTCCTCAATACACATATTGATAGTTTATATTACAAAATAAAAACTAACATCCGTAAAAAAAGGACCCACACAATTGTGCGTATCAAAATTCAAAACCTCGTATCACATACGATGATGTATCTTCAAAATTTACGTTCACTAACCAATGTACACACTTCATTGAATATATTCCGGTATTCAGTAAAGCTTCTAGATTATTATAAACGCAATAAATAAATACTAACTTTTGGCACTACTGCTTCCCGCCATCTCGCCAATCAACTGTGCTTGTTAAACTCTTCTTCCTTCGCCCTGGCGGTCAAGCGCATACTAAAAACAATTGAAATACACGCCACGTGTCCCGTACAATCACTGCAGTCCAGTCTAGTGCCGAAAAAACATCAAATACAGTCGGGGATAAATAAAATACGAACCCGCACAATTGTGCATACACGGTCTGAAAGGGATATGGGAAACTGGAAGTGAGATGTCTAGATGCTAATGGGTTGCTGGGAGAAGGGATCTGCGCTCAGATGGTCGTCACTGGAACTGCAGTGGTACGTATATGTTAGGAAGTTGGTTTAGAAGGTTTATAGGGAGGTGCATTCGGGGAAATACAGTTGACTAGGTACCAGTGATGAGGGTACAGGGATCTGCAAGTCAAGTAGAGATGACATAAAAATGTTAGTGTTGAACTGTAGAAGTATTGTAAAGAAAGAAATAGAATTAATAAGTAATTTAATAGATATATATTTACCAGATATTGTAATCAGAGTTGAATCATGGCTGAGAAGTGATATAATGGATGCAGAAATTTTCTCACGGAACTGGATTGTTTTATCATAGAGACGGGATAGGAATAGTAGGAGGGGGAGTATTCATTCTGGTGACAGAAGAATTTGTAAGCTACGAAAAAGTTACAAGATGACAAACATGAAATTCTATGTGTAATGCTCATCTCTAAAGATAATAGGCAACTTGATGTTTTTGGAGTGTTCAGACCTAGAAAGGGTTGCACAGATGCTGATTTGAAATTATTTGATAAGATAATCAGCTATGTGGGGAAACAATATGGAAGGGAACGTGATTGTAGCGGGTGATCTCAATTTACCAAATCTCAATTGGGAAGATAATCCGAATGACAGGAAGCATGACCAACAGATGGCAAATAAATTAATCTGGGAAGGACAGCTGAATCAGAAATTGATGAACCAACTAGAGGGAAGAATATTCTGGACATGGTGCTGGTAAAACCAGATGAGCTCTATAGAGAAACTAAAGTGATAGATGTTATTTATCAGTGATCACAAAGCTGTTTTTAAA
Organism: Anabrus simplex; assembly: GCF_040414725.1. Taxonomy (NCBI): domain Eukaryota; kingdom Metazoa; phylum Arthropoda; class Insecta; order Orthoptera; family Tettigoniidae; genus Anabrus; species Anabrus simplex. Next base: position 564,848,409 of record NC_090265.1, on the reverse strand, counting down.
AATAAATGTCATAGAAAGGAAAGTTGTAAAAGTAGGATTATTAGGCAGTACCATATGGCTGAGTTTTTTTTATGAGGTAGCTTTAAAAAATAATTATGATTAGGTGGGAAAGGGTAAATAAAAATGTAAGCAGACTGTGGGATGGGTTTAAAGCATTTGTTGAGGAATGTGAAAACAAGTACTGTATTTTCTTGCATAATTAACGCCCTAGCATAATTTACGCATCCCAATATTTTTGGGTCCAAAGTGAAAAAGAAATGTTCACGTATTTGATGCACCCACTTCTTCGAACATCCATCACGCAGCTCCGTATGTGTTTCGAAATAAAGATGTCAACTACTCAAGTAGCAGCCTTCCTATTGCAAAAATGGGTGGCATTCCAAATACAGGGCAATGTGCTGTTATTAGCCGGTAGGAAATACCACTGCACTAGTTCGGTGAGAGAATCAGCCCAGAAGTGACTAGTGACTCTCTATTCCAGTCTGGTACAAACATATTTTACGAGTGTTTAGGGTACGGAACTTGCATTTTCTGTGATCTCATAATTGTTTGTTAGTTCACAATGAGCAAGTATTCAAGTAATACTGCATCATATAAACTTGCGGTGATAAGTTACGCTGAAACCTATGGGAATAGGGCAGCGGGTCACAAGTATCCAGTGTCCAGATGCAACATGTGCTACTGCGGTAAGAGAGAAGTGCACTTCGAGTGACCAACAAGTCTCTCAGAGCATTTCACGGACCAAAAAGCGACAAGTTTCCGCAAGTAGAGGAGGACCTGCTTAAATATGATTTCGTTACGCAATGTTGGATGTGCCGTTCTCATGAAATGCTGTATATTAAACAACGAGAAATGGCCACTGCAGATGGAATCAATGTCTCGGATTGGAAGGTTAGCCGGGGCTGGATGATTAATTTATGAAAAGAAATGGACTTTCTCTTCGAAGAACATTATGCCAAAAATGACCAATTATTTCAACCAAAAAGTAATTGATTTTCATTGCTTTATGATTGAGAAGTGTAAAGTGAAGGAATATTTGATCTCCCAAATAGGAACCGCAGGTCAGACGCCAGTCAGTTTCCATATGCCACGAAGTCAAACATTCGATAAGAAAGGGACATCGAGTGTTACCGTACGCACTATCGGAAGCGAAAAACGACGATATACTGCAATGCTTGCTGTAACAGCTGATGGCAGAAAGCTTTCACCATACGTTGTTCTAAAATGAATAAAATGCCTAAGGTAAAATTTCTGCGAGGGATCCGCATTTGTATCCAAGAAAAAGGGTGGTCACTCGTACAAGATCGGACACCAGCGGTTTGGGGTAAACTAGCAGGGTCCCTCCTTCAATGCCCGGTGTGTTTTTATTAGTTCATGTTTATTTCGCTTTGGGTCGTATTGTCAACTTGTAACGGGAAGAATATTTTCCAGTGTCGGTACTTCAGACCCACGTGTCCAACTTACCCGATTTACCCTATTTGACTTTTGAGAAAAAATCTTACGCTGGAATTTTATGCCAAATGACTATAACTGCAAATGAGTTGGACCAATTGTGTTTATATTATATTTGATGTATCTTTTAAATGTCAGTGAATTGTAAATAATTTTTTTAATATCTGAATTCCTTGAATAATTTACGCATCCGAAGTTTTCGCCTGTATTTTTTGTCAAAAAGTGCGTTAATTACGCGAGAAAATACGGTATATACCTTTAAAGATGGTAAGGAATGGTTAAGACCTGCTATATTATAACAGAGAATTAAAGAGACTAAGATGGATGTGCAGGTTGGAAAGAAATAGTTAGAAATGGTTGTGGGAGTAAGGAGAAATTGAAGGAACATACTAGAAAATCGAATTTAACAATGAAGTCAGCTAAGGATAACATGATGGCAAGCATAATTGGCAGTCATACAAATTTTAGTGGAAAATGGAAGGATATGTATAGGTACTTTAAGGCAGAAACAGGTTCCAAGGACATTCCAGGAATTATTAATGAACAAGGGGAGTGTCTATGTGAGGATTTACAGAAGGCAGCAGTATGTAAAGATTGTTGAGTACAAGGATAATGTCCATATAGAGTATTGAAGTTTACCTACGATAAAGACATTTACAGTAAGATACAAAAGTTGAAAACTAGAAAAGCAGCTGGAATTGATGATGATTTGGGGGATATACTCAAGCCAATGGGTTGGGATATAGTATCATATCTGAAGTACTTATTTGATTGTTGTTTGCATGAAGTAGCTATACCAATTAAGTGGAGATTTGCTATATTAACCCCTGCAAATAAAGGAAAGGGTGATAAACATAAAGCTGAAAATTACAGACCAGTCAGTTTGACATGTTTCATGTAAGCTTTGGGAATGCATTATTTGTGATTATATTAGACATGTTTGCAAAATTATCATATACTTCACGTAGCTCCAAACTTGCCCCACCCACTCCAGTTCCTCCTTCCATTCCCCTTCTGCCATGCCTCAGCAAGGCTGCTCCCAGCCTTCAGTATTAGCTGCGTTCCGTCGAGCAGTCAAACACAGGCACAGTAACAAGCCGCAGCCCATCCAATGGGGCCAGTAGGGAGTAAGTAGTTCATTCTTAGTCGCCCTATTGTTCTTTTTAACTGTCGAGGCATAAATTTTAACACTTGGTTTCCTTTCTTTTAGACCTCTCACTCAGACTTAACCAATAACATCAATAGTTACTGGACTTTCCAATTCAATAGTTTCAAGATTCCTGTTAGCTGTCCACTGTCATTTTACGAGAGATGTTCCCTGCCATCGGAATCCCACATTGCAGTAATCTTCTATTTAATTGTTAAAGCCTGTTCAACAATAGACTTCTTCAATCCAGTCTTAACTGAACATTGGATTAGCAATTTAATTGAAACTTAGAGACAAAGTTTTCATGACATTATAGAATAACAACAGTGCATTGTATAATATTTTAGTTCTCCAAAGTATCACCAAATCACACAGTCTCTAAGGGCTTTTTAATATGAATTGATTACAATTTACATACTTATTCCAGTTGTAGTTTTTTAAATGTTTTCCAGTGTATTTTAAACTTAACAAAAGTACAGTTTAATACCATTTCATAAGAGCAACGTTAATACATGTTGTTACCTGTATGTCAAGAACATAGAGGGACTGAAATTCCCCTCTTCATTTTTGTAGATTAAAGTTTAAAAAAAATCATGTGTCAGTTAGTCCCACATCGTATGTGGCTGATTATGTCCCAAATTATTGGACAAAATATGTACTACTCTTGTTAATGTGTTTAATGTTTTAGTGATCTAATAATCACTGATTGTGTTCTGTTGAAAAAGGTGGGCAATTACATCTCTCAGTTAATTAAATATTAAAAGAGTGAGTCAAAAAACATATGACAACCACTGTTATTAAGAAACACTACTGTCTATTTGATCTTCCAGTGCTGTTGGGGGTTTGATACATGTCAAGAACATACAGGGACTGAAATTCCCCTCTTCATTTTGGAGATGAAAGTTTAAAAAAAATCATATATCAGTTAGTCCCAAATTATGAGACAAAATATGTACTATTCTTGTTAACATGTTTAATGTTTACAATTTACGTACTATGTACAATTTCTAGTTGTAAGATTGCTTGTTTGTTAAAGAATAGAGATTAATCTTTATTCTGCCATTTTGGTAGTCTGAGATTTTGAGAGGTTAGCCAGTTTGGATTTTATACTAGCTCCAAGTAAAATGTACCTTTCCCTTGAATTGTTTTTAAGTATACCTAATTAAAGAGATTAGCTCATTCTATTAAAAAATTGAGATGAAAAATATATACAGTACATGGTGCATTGATGAGATTGTATACAGTAATTAAAATGGGAAACAAAGGTTAATATGGAGCTTTAAAACGAAAATACCAAATGAATAACATATCAAAGGAGTTTTGTGACAGAAAATTGTAAAGGCCGTTTATTGATATAAATGACAATCATCTCATCTGGAAGAGGGGAGTGAAAAAAAAAAAGTAAATTAAGAAGAATACAATTGTTAATATTCCTTTAAGTTGTAGTGAATCTCATCGTGGTATGAAAATTTATTATCTAAATTGTGAACACACTAAGCTTCTGATTCGGCAGATGCGATAAACGGAGGATGTCATAAATCCATAGATCATGTAAAGCATTGGGAAGAAGATTATCAACCATAAGTAGATTCTATTTCAGTATCTTTTATTTAGCTGTTTCGCTGTAAATTATGAATTTCTCTTCCTGGTACTTTCCCCAGATAAATATTATTTAACGGTAGATAGAAGTCTATAAAATTGACATTTGAGTTGATGGTTGAAATTGTTCACTTATGATGCAATCTTGCTTTCGTGTTGTAAGTATTATAGTTCTGTATTGCTAAATTAGAATGTTTAGACCTAGGATCTTAAATTTTTGGATTCATATATGATGCTGAGACATGAAAATTACCATACCAGAAATGATTGTGTAAAGAAGGATCACAGTATCGTAAATCATATCTTGGAGAATCTTTCAAATACAGTAATAAATAACAAGTGCCTCAGAGAACTGGTACTGTCTGAATATCTCGTAGGCAAGGTCCAGATGCTCTACCGCAACTATAGCAGCTGTGTGCATGTTGGGGATAGCCATTCAGAATGGTTTAATACCACACAGGGTATCCAAAAAGGTAGTGCATTTTCACCATTGTTGTTCATTACTGTCATGGATAGTATTCTTAAAAACACGAAAAGAGAACAAGATGAGAACTACACACATTTGTGTTTGCTGACAATGTAGCCATTTGGGGAGAGACAGAGGTAAAGGTACAAACTAAGCTGGATGAATGGGTAGCAAAGTTCAAACCATATCGGATGAAAGTTAGCACAACATAAACTGTCGGACTGAAAATGAGTAGGAAAGGTACTGGCTGCCACATAAATCTTGAAGGTGAAAACATTCAATGTGTACAGTTATTCAAATACCTCGGCAGGGGTACTGCAGTCAAAGAAATAGTAAACAGAGTGGTTAGCAGTTCCAGTTTATACAACCGCGTAAGCAGTCCACTGTGGGATAACAAAGTGCCCATGAGAACCAAGATGACTCTGTATAAGTCGTACTTCATGCCCATTCTCACTTAGTCTAGAAATGTGTACACTGAAACAGAGAGAAGTTAATAAATTGCAAGCAAGTGAAATGAAGTTTCTATGAACTACCCTCTGAAAAACACGCAGGACCATGTAAGGAGCAGTGACATCAGAATGGAACTGGAAGAGGAATTGATAGAAGGGAAGCTAAGGACTGACATGGTGTGGACATGTAAAGCGAATGCCTTGCATAAGAACCCATAGAGCATGCCTAGAAAGAAGGATTGAAGGAAGAAGGGCAGTGAGAAGACCTAGCAAGAGATGGATTAGAGGGTGTAAACAGTGAAATTTATGTTGACACTTAACACATTGCACAACTCCTTACTAAATTGTGGGGACTTTGTGGATGTTGAAGCAATAGTAGGTAGCAAGCACTGAACTGCAGCTTTTGTTGGTGAAAGCTCAAGAGCATGCACAGATTTCTCACAACCAATATCCTGCGTCAAAGTAAACTTCTTTCGGTCAATATTTTGGTTTTGCACAGCTTACAATATAGTATGCTTCCATCAGTTGAAAAAACAGGATCACCAAACTCGCCTACTACTGTATTTGTTTTAAATGGACTGAAACGTGGTTTAATTTTAGGCATTTTCAAATTAGTACTTGAATGCTTCCAGGAACTGCGCAATATGAACGGTGTGAAACTGAGGCAATACTGTTCACAGAAAATCCACTCCTTCCCCTTCCATCATAACCTTTACAGCTGTAGGTGTCAGAGAAGTCTTGGCAACACCAGGGCACGGACATTTTTTTCCTGTACTTATGCAGTCATCTACCGTCACCTTCTGTACCGTAAACCCTTTCCACCGACAGTTACTGTGTTAGCAAGATGATATACTAGAGGACCCATGCTGCTCTGCAGCATTCGTTACAAATAAGTCAGACAACTCATCTTGATATGCCTGTCGTAGTGTGAGGTAACTGTCATAGTCATGTTGTTTTACCTGTCTTTTTCAATACTTTTATGAACATTTAATAAGAAGCGCGTTATGGTGTGCTATAGTTCATAGTCAGAATAGAGTCTTCATGCAGTCTGGTAAAAATCTATCCATATATTCACTTTTTTATCCTGCAGTTTGTGATGTAAAGCTTGGTATAGTGTTGTAGAAGGCAATGGTATTTTTAATCGCAGTTCTTCGATATAGAATGGTTGTCTTGTGAGCTCGTACTGTAGGTTAGTCTCGAAGGAGCGTTTTTTGCCAGGTAGAGAACTCTTAAGATACATGGCCTTCACTCTTTCTAGTGTAGTGAGGTTATCCTTTGATAGGTGTTCTCAGATAATGTCTAATGGTTAGTCCACACCAAAGTTAATAAACAATGTTAACGAAACAAAGTTAATAAACAATGTTAACGAAAACATTTCTCAAGATGTTAATAAACTTTTGTTAACAAACCTCTTTAACATAGTGTGCACACCAAAATATCTGTTTGTGAGGTTACAATGGATAGGGTCAGGAAGGAGAAAATACTCGTACTTATAGCTGCAGCTTTCATTATTTTAATGAGTGCAATTAGAGAAAAGCGCAGACACAAAGTGTGACAAAACATATATATTGGAAAAGCGTTTACAATTAAGTTTGGAGAGGACATTTAGGCCTATGTCAGAACTTTGAATTCATGATGCAGCAGGCTTTCAAAACTTTCTGAGAATGTCTCCACAAGACTTTCAGTTCTTGTTGACAGTAATTGGGCCTGAAATTGCAAGAAATGATACAAATTATGAGAATGCCATCTCCATTAATGTTAGATTCCTAGCGACTGGTGACTCCTACCAAGGATCATGTAAGAGAAACACTCCTACACTTCACTTATGTATTTGTATGGTGTATACGAGTTGCGATTCAACAGTTGATTTCGAAAAATAAAAAAGTATTGTATTCTGGGCCACGAATTTGCGTGTTCTAATTGCGTCTTTGCGCACGTGCGAACCGAAATGTTAATGAAAACACGAAATGTTAATGAAAAGTTTCATTCACAAAAGTTAAAGAAATTTTGTTCATCAACATGCTCGAAAAGTTGATGAACACACTATTTTGTTTATTAACAGACAGAAATGTTCATGAACCATTGTTAATTAACAATGTTTATTAACAAAGTTAACGAAAACATCTTGGTGTGGACGCACCTTAAGACATATGTCATGATGGGGTCTGTTTGTCCGTAGATATTTTTCTCTTAGCAGCATGTCATTAGAAATGCTCTCCCATCTGTTGAATATATTTGGAAGCTGGGAAAGGTTAGAGAATCTAATTCTCACAGGATTGTCCTTGAAGGCATTGTACATGACAAAGGCATTGACAGCATTGATGTCCAGGACCCTGTAGAAAATAGCTATGCGCCATCCAGTGCAATAAACCACACACTTTTCATCCAATGTATCTACACCTCCTTTGTAGCAGTTATAGTGCATTGTAATTTCAGACTTATTAGTCTCAGCATCAATTGCACTGTTGTGGTGCATAGAAGATACGAGAATCACAGCTCGCCTCTTCTTTGGGACTTCTGATACCAAAGTAATGTCTCTGGTAAATCAAAATTGACCTGATCCTACTTCTCCAGTCTTTGATGGCAGAAATGCCAGTGGAATTTCCAGTTTATTTGTTTTGAGAGTTCCTACGTATGTAAGTTTCTTGTTTTTCAGACACTTCAGGACTTCTATTGAACTAAACAAGTGATATTTTTGTTAGATCCGTATTGGGGAGCACCAAGTCGAAGTACTACTTGAGTAGGTTTCGAAAGACGACATTCTTCTGTGCTAAGTGTTAACTTGTCAGAGTTCTTACCGCAGCAGATCTACCCATTGTAGAAATAATTGTTCCTAGCATCAGTAAGGCACATCAGCTTTAGTCCATACTTGCATGGCTTACTGGGCATATACATCTTGAATCTACACCTCCCCCTGAAGCTGACCAGCATCTCATCAATACACGCAGAGGATCCAACACTGAACACACACTGACTGTTCCTGACAAATGCGTCAAATACCTCTGAAATTGCTACTGTAGAATCGATCTCTTTGCGTTCACTTCTGTTGTCAGGGTTGTCAAATCTAAGTTTTGAGAGAAGAGTTTCAAATCTGTTTTTACTCATCACTCAGCGGAATATTTCCCTCCCGGTACCATCTGTTGAAAAAATTGACTTTGTGCTTTCGTGATTGGATTTGAAAGCTGCAGAGTAAAATAACAAACCTATGAAGGCTTTCAGCTCCATCATATCTACATTTCTCAAGTCTGTCTGTGATTTGCACTTGCTTCTGTCTCCGAGTTTTTCATTTGTCCATCGAAGAATGATACCGAGACTATAATCTGTTTTAAGAATATTCCATACAGATACAGGATCAGCTTCATTACCAATCTGAACTGCACATCATAAAGCTGGAAGTCTCAAAATATTGTGTTTCAGTGTCCGAGAATGCTTATGGACGCAAGGTTTTGATGACCATTTGTATCGATTCTTCCCGCAATAATAACAAGGTTGAGCTGCGGCACTACTAGTTTCAATGGAATAATATCAATAAGTTGATTTATTGAATTTACCACCTAATCAATACAAAATGTCATACTTTAGTTGGTTTACTTTGGCATATTAACTAAAATGGTACATGTTTTGCCTTGAATTCAGGCATCATCAGCCATTATCTTAACTTAAAAATAGAAACAGGCATCTGATTTATATATACATGAAATAAAATTAAAAAACCTTGGAGAGACTAAAATTACAATTAACATATAATAAAAGAATTAAAGTTAAGTTGGTTATAAAGATACTACAATGACTCAGTAAAATTACAATTGGTGAAAGTAATGGTGATATGACATTAGATCTTGAAGCAAAGGCGTGTGTCAGAGTAGTTTGCAAGGTTTCGACTTACAAAGTTCAGTGTTTTTTACGTGTTTGCTGTACTGAATGTGCTGGTTAATTTTTTAATTTTTTTAAATTTTTAAATCTTGTCATCGATTGCAGTATTTACTTTGCAGACGGCACATCAAAGAATGGTGCCATCAGTTTCAATAAATTGCATCTTGAATTCTTTTGAAAGTGCATCCAACTTCTCCTTAACTTTCGGCGACATGATTTTATGTTCTGAAAAATGTGTTGTCTGGACTGGTAAAACACTAACACGGCCAACAAGAGTACACAGTTGATAGGTGTAACCGTTAAATTCATGCCAGTACTAACTGAACTTAGTTTAAGCTATTTTAGCATCATTGATTAAATTTTACCGAGCAAGTTGGCGCAGCTCTGACCGTGCATTTGGGTTCGAACCCCATGTTGGTAATCTCTGAAGATGGTTTTCCGGTTTTCTTGGCAAATCCTGGGATTGTACCTTAATTAAAGATAAAGTCGCTTCGTTCCCACTCGTAACCATGTCCTATCTCACCATCTCCATAAGACTTATCTATATCGGTGATATGCAAAGCAATATGTTATTAAGTTTTAATTTGATTTCATAGCTGCAGGTTGGCAATTGTTGCTGAGGTTGGCCATTGTTGCTGGGATATGAATTACTGGTGTTATGCATAAATTATATTTTAATTTTTATTGACTGTTGTTGTCTTCTGTCAGATCTTCTAAAAATGCAGTTAAAAGTGGAGGGGGGGGGGGGGGAGTGCTGAAGTGTGAAATAGAAGGGAAAATGTGGCAAAATTTAGTAATCGTACAAAAAGTGCAACAAATTGCATTTATTTTGCTTCATTTCATGAACCTAAATACTGTCTGTATGAAAATAGCGATATTTTTTGGAAAGGTGCTGCACCTTAAAATCCTTATTACTGTGCTGGTAAATTGAGAAGTTAACAGACAAACAGTGGATTCAAAGAAAGATTTGAATTGTTTTAATTTTCGTATACCTGGAGTAAGAAACAACTAAATATGCACAGTGTAGCCTCAGTTTGCAAACATTGATTCCCAAGTTGTCCTCTTGCAGCACTTTAATATTTGCTTAATTTTTAATGTAGAATAGCTCTGTAGTTTCAGAATCGTATGTGTGCCAGTGAGCACTGGCGCTTGTGCACAGAAATTTATATTGCCACAGGAGAAGTTTATGTGCAGCAGTATGTATAATGATGAATCTGTCTCCTTCCTTCCAGGATATTGCAGGAGCTCTGAGGCCTGACGAAGTTGCTGATGCTCTTGATCTTGGCAGCATTCCTCCTTCGAAACACAAAGTTAAGGTACTAGGTACACAAGCCCCTCCCCATGCATCTACAAGGCACCAATCTATTGCTGAAGTGGAGCATGCCCTTCTTATAATGAGTAACGACAACTAGCAATGTGATCTTACCTGTAGTGTATAAAACTATTGGTTTTTGGTGCAAAAGTATGCGTTACTTTTGTACCAGAAATAATTTGCATATTACAGCAGTTTTCAGGTGAAAATCTGGAAAATTACCAACGACAGATTTTTATACCAAGCAATGCAGTTGTTTTTAATTATTATTGTAATAATGCTTTTAAAAAGAAAGGATCTGATCTGTGGACTGGAGATCATTCAACCAGTGAACAAGGTTGTGATTTGTTTTTATTATTACAGACTAGTATTGTTTTGTATAATTTGTATGTAATGTAATATGCCTTGATTTATTTTAACTTTTGTAATTTTGTGTACGTTATCTCTTGTGTTTTATCTTTATATATATTTTACAAAATGTGCTATGTTTCTTGCCTTCCTCAGTATGATTGCACAGTCTATGGGGAGGGAGGTTTGTAAGTCAAGTTTTGTGGTAGATTGATGCATTCCATACTCTCTTCCTGTATAAATATTATCCTCGATATGTGGAAATGTCTGGAGATCCTGTGATTTTTTCTTTCACTTTGCTCTTTTATTGATTGTATAGAACTGAAATTTATATATGAAATTGAGGACTGTTTGCTCAGATAACTGTTTTCAGATTGAACTGCCCTTTATAGCTTTATGATGAAAAGAGCTGTCCTGTCTCAAATGTTGCCTGCATCTTATTCAAGGAAAGGAAACTGAGATATTTGAAATCATTATTCAGAATGTTTTAGTAAATGTAGCCTGTAGCCTATTTTATAGATTGGGCTAAAACAGAGCTCAGTTTAAAAATTAAAACTGACAATTTTCCCTTTTCCCTGTTCTGGAGTGAATAAGTTGCTTCTATTTCAGTTAGAAGTTGTCAATAACAGTTGATGCTGGGTTTTGTTTTAAAGGCTAGTGGCAAAAGTATCATAGAAGTCGAATGGATTGGGTGAAAAGATCCCTTCTATAAAATTATATTTAAGTGCATCTTCCTATTTACTTTGGATATGCAGAGCATGTGCGACTCCATGATGGAGCCTCAGTAAGACACTGTCATGGATTTTCATTGTATACAATTTGTGCTGATGGCATGGCAGTTGGAATCAGAATTTAATTTCTAATAGGTTGTGGTGCTAAGTAAATCTGCATTTGTTTGTTGCATATGTTAATCACATTCTTGTTCGTGGGAAGTTAATATGATCAATCTGCTTTTGCAGTTTGATTGTTGATTTGTAGGATGGGATGTCAACAGCATTCGTTCAGAATTAAAAGGAATTGTATTATGGTATATCAGATACCATTATTATGACAACCATCTAGGAGTCAGCATTTGGGAGGTTGTGAACCAAGCAGGTAAGTAAACTTCACTATATTTGATAGTTATTTCCTTAAATATTCATGGAAGATTTATAGTAAATTATCACTTTTTTACTTCGGGATGTTCTGTTATACACTATTAATTTGCACTTTCAGATATTAAGCCTAGATTTTGCATCAGAACTTTCATTTACCTCTTGCAAAATTTGTAAACCTTTCATTTGGCAGAGGAGTGTTTAAATCACTTTCAATCTTGTAGTTCAAAATTTTGGTGTGTACTGCTAGGCCTATAATCCCAAAAGCATCTAACATTGCTTGCTCAGCTCGATTGTAGTTGCTTGTCAGTGATTAAATATTGATGCCCTAGCTCATTATTTTAAAGATGGAATGGTAAATAAATTCAGCTATTAGCCAATCTGTTTAAAAAATGATGCACACCTGTGTATTGCCAGAATTATAAAATATCCCAGCAGTTGGTTAACTCCTAAGTTATGATGCATAATGAGCAAGAGGAATGCTCTGCATCATTACTTCAGGAAACATCCCCTCCCAAGAAGTATGAAAAAGTATACATTTCTGCAAAACTGAATGAGACAGCTTGTGGGAAATTGTAAAATAAGATAGTCTATGCATGAAATGAAATGGTGTATAACTTTTAGTGCCGCGAGTGTCAGAGGACCAGTTCGGCTCACCAGATGCAGGTCTTTCGATTTGACTCCCGTAGGCGACCTCCGTGTCGTGATGGGGTTGAAATGATGAAGACAACATATGCACCCAGTCCCCGTGTCAGCAAAATGAACCAATTTTGGTTAAATTTTCCTACCCTGCCAGGAATCAAACACGGGACACCTGTAACCAAAGGCCGGTACAGTAACCGTTTAGTCATGGAGCCGGACAAAAACTTGTCCTCATCCTGAGGTAGTGCAGCTGTTTTCAGGCACACCCCCAATGGAGGTGAGCTGCATGTGCCATTTTAACCACATACCAGCCCTCCTGCCATTCTTAAATTTCTGACAGTACCGGGAATCGAACCTGGGCCTCCAAGGACGGCAGCTAATAGCACTAATCGTTGCGCTACGGAGGCGGACAGTCTATGCATATACAATATTTATATAGACACGAAAAGGAAAATCGGTAAATAATTTGAAACGTGGAGATGTTGGAAATGGGCAGGAAAATATTATTGTTTCTTTGAACATTCCGAAAAACCTCTTTTTTACAACATGATGAGCACCTGAAATTAGAGGGCAAAATAAAAGAAAACAGAATTAGATACTTTCTTCTTCCTCTTTTTCTTGAAGTGCCATATCCTCAATGGATGTTGGCAGTCAGTCTGGTTCAGGCCTCCCTGCTAACAGCTGCTCTAAATAAAGCAGCTGATGCGTTGGACTACTGGTGCAAGTTTCCTAACCAGGAAATATGCTGGTGACCAGTTCTTCTTCTCCCTTTTCTGTGTAGTATGAGTTGTTGAACATTCTATTTCTTATTATGAATAAGGTGAGCAAAAGATGCAATTTTTCCTTTCTTAGATGATTTTTGTTATTTCAAGTTGTTTCCTCATGCACTGTATAACGAATGTCATTCGCTACATAATGCATCAAAGATTTTCTGATTGTACCAGAGCTCAAAGGCATTTAACTGTTCTATCTTTTCAAATTCCATTGTAAGTTTAATATTCATATCTATTTCATGTAATAAACTCGAAAGTTAATCTGGTATTAATTCTTGTTCATTGATAATAAAGAATGCATCATCCACATCTTAACCACATGTTCAACCCCTGTACTTCGAATATTTCACTCTAGGAATTCCACATTGATGTTAGCTGATGCTGGTGAATGCATAGCTAAGCCTCTATTTTGCTTATACGAGAGTTGGCGTATAAGAGGATGCAACTATTTTTTTCCTCACATTTGCACAATGGCTATGTTTGCTGGAAAGTACGACACTCATAGTACGTGGACACAGCACGCAATGTGTTGGGCCGGTATCAACGCACATGGCGATGAGACTGTAGTAGAGAGTCAAGCTCCGTGCAGAATGGATGTGACGAGGTAACTTCAGCGATGGAGTGCGAAGTACTGGAACACCTGCCATACTCGCTGGACCTGTCTCCGTGTGATTTTGACTTTATCCCCAAAGGGAAAGAACTATTGCATGGAATGTGGTTTGGGACACACGAGGGCATTGTCCGCGCTGCAAAATATGAAACGGCAAAATTCACACATGGTGAGGTGACTGGTATCCAACTTCTCCGCATCACTGTGAACGTGCAGTGGACAATCTAGGGCACTACTTTGAAGATTTACTGTTTAACGGTTACTTCACTCTCTAAGAATAAACATTATGTAGCACAAGGATTTCATGGCTGACAGTCTCCTCACTTTATATCCTACACCTGGCATTATTCATACATTCCACAACATGTTACGCTTCCTATTCCCATCTGTATATTTCCATTTGTCTGGTAGATCCTGCATTCATGCAAAAATAAGTAGTTGCAATGACTTATGTCCCAACCCTCATAGATATTGCTATTAAAAATAAAATAAATATTGTCCAAAGAGAAGGTTAATATTTTCATGAAGATGGTTTTCCGTGGTTTCCAATTTTCTCACCAGGCTGTACCTTAATTAAGGCAATGGCCGCTTCCTTCCCATTCGCAGCCCTTTCCTATTCCATCATTGCCGTAAGACCTACCTGTGTCAGTGGGACATAAAGCCAGTTGTAAAAAAAAATATATATTTTCATGAACTCATTCTATTTCTACCTTATTTAGCTCACTATGTTTTGTAAAGGTATTCTTTATGATTTACAGTACATGCCCTTAATGTCATTTGTATCATTCATTAACTTAATATTTCTAGTTCTATTACATCATTTGTACCAGCATTATTTGACATTGTTTCATAATTAAATTTAAAATAAAATTTATATATAAATCTTGCTGTTTTGTATGTTGGACTATTTCTGAAATTCACTATTGGTCCGATGGGAATGTTCTGTTTGTTAATTTTAGATAATGCTTTTAAAAGCAGGTAGACCTGGGTTCATGCTTACTAAACAGTTAGTATCTCTGTCAGCTGCCAGTTTGTTTCGGTATTTGAATGTGGAAGTCTTTTACATTGTAGTTTAACTGTTCTGATTTTTTTTTTAACTAAGAAATTTCATATCATTTCTAAGCAACATCTTTTTGGTCTTATCCGTTCTGGATGTCAGCAACCATCTAGGCTGTGCTTTCTCTGTTATGCCTGGAATAACTATGCCAATGTCTTGATAGTCCTGTCTCTGAGTTTTTAAAATTATTTTTAGCTAGGAGATTCATCTCCTGCCAGTACTTCTCTTTTCGGGTATCTTGGCTTGCAGAATTTCTTGCAGTAGATGGTATCTGCTTCTGTTTCCCATGATGTGACAGTTACTGAAGGTTTCTCCTTTTTACAGTAGTCAACACTTCCTTATCCTTTTGCATCCTTTGTCAACTTTTTGTGAATTAAAAATAATTTTATTATTGTTATTAGTTCTGTATGCTATTTCGATACCATGTTTTTAAAAAAACTTTATAAACGACTCATAAGAATGTTTATTGCTGTAAGTGAGCACTGAAAACTATTTTCCTTTTGATTTTCAATCACAATAGGTTTGTTTGGGTGTAATAATAATCATATTAATGTTGTTGTTTTTACATCCCACTAACTACTTTTGATGGTTTTTTTTGGAGACGCCGAAGTGCCGGAATTTTGTCCTGCAGGAGTTCTTTCACATGTCAGTAAATCTACCAACACAGGGCTGATGTATTTGAGCACCTTCAAATACCATCTGACTGAGCCGGGATCGAACGGTAATAAAAAACACATAGCAGTAAAGAAGTTTCATTTTTGTGGCCAATGTAAACTCGCGACTTTTTCCAAATGTGTTCAACACAGTTCTGGCTTTTCCAATGCGACCAGTTCATCTGATTTATCGCATTAATCATTAATGATGGTACTGGGGGTATGTATTTCTGGACTCGTTCAACAGGATTTTTTGGTCAATTACAGGACGAAATGTAGGGATAAAGTTTTTGCTTATGACCATAACTTTGGTTTTCTTTATATTAATGTCAAGACCATATTCATGGCTAGTCAATGCTACTCGTGTCGATGGGGTACTGTAAACATTCTGGACTGGTGTAAAAATGACAGTGTCATCCGCATATCGAATGTTGTTTATTCATTGGCCATTTAAGAAAGCATTCCCATTTGTACATCTTCCAGTGCTTCCCGGAAGATATATTCTGAATAGATGTTAAATAGCAACGGAAGCATTATAAAACCCTGCCTTACACCCCGTTGGATATGTGCATCTTCCGTATTCTCCCCTCCCAGTCTAAGAGAAGCAGTCTGATTCAAGTTGTCAATAATTCTCATATCTTTGTCATCTAAGCCGATACTTCTTAATATTCCAAGCCACATCTAGTAAACCTTAATCTGAGGTTTCTTTTCATTGTATAATCTATCTCTGTTTCAAAGCTTTTTAACATGTTTTGGAACAGTATTGTATAATAAACATTTTTTTTAAGAAAATCAAGTCTTGAAATTTTGAAAATTATAATTTTCACTTTTTAAACCTATTAATCAGTGTTTTAGCTTGGCTTGGATAATCAGAATTGATTAATTTGACCATGTTTGTGGTCTGTATTGGTCCATACTTACCAACTACAGTGACTAACTACAATGTGGATAGTTGTTACCCTAGTATAAAGCCAGTGGATCATCCTAGGTCTTATTCATGTATTACCATACAGTAGATTCATCTGATTACCACAAAGTTGGTTGTGAATTTTCTGTACATTTTCTTAAAACGTGGTTCCATGTATGCTTGGAGCCAAGAATTACTCCTTAGTATTTAACCTCACCCAACATTTTAATTTCTTCACCATTTGGAAATCATAATCATCATCATCATCATCTTGAACTAGCTCTAGTGGGTGTGGTGAATGACCACTCTCCACTTCTGTCCATGTAGGTGTCTTCTTCCATAACTTGCTGTATCTGTTCCTTAGCTGACCTCTTGATTTTTTGCCTTTGAGTTCCTTCTCTAAACCACACTCCAGCTGTTCTTTGTAGCTCCATTCTTTCGAGATGACCAAACCATTTCAGCCTGCCTTTGATACAGATCTTCCTAAGGGGTTGTTTCACTTGAACAAGATGGGTGTTTCGTTGGTTCTTATTTCTCCCTTCCTGTTTTCTGTATCATAGTTCTTAAGAACTTCATTTTCACTGCTTGTGATTTACTGATCATTTCTGTTAGTTTAGATGTAGGTTTCTAAACTATCGTAACTGGTAAAAAAATGCTTCTGTAGTAGAGCATTAATTTAGATCCTAATGGAACTTGCTTATCCCCAGAAGTAGATCCAGGGAGGGGCTAAGGGGGGGCTTTAGCACTCCCCCCCTCACTCCTGGTTACATTTAAAATTTTACAAAGTTGTTTATGTTTAATGAAATTAAACCTAACAGTTTCATTTCTGCCTTAAATATGTGTCACCAAAGTTCGTTATGGATGATTACTAGTATACAGTAGTGACTATAAAATGGTAACTATAGAATAGTAAGTATTGGACCTAGAGCAGTGACCGGAGGATTGGTAATGATAGGCTGCATGTGGGCACGTACCGTTTACCTCGGCAACCGCCGAGTCCAGGGCTTCACAATTTATGATGAGCTTGTGAATTTGCGGTGCATTAACATTCACAGTGAATGTTTTTCAAAAGTAGTTTTACTTTGCAAGTAATACTTGAAATATTAGCCGAAAGTTAACTATTTTCTCTACAATGAGTAACAAATGTAAATTTTCTAGTGTTTCAATTTTGTCATTGTTTAAAAAGCTAAGAACTGAAGCAGAAGGTAAAGTATATCAAAATTGTGCTGATAAAGGCTTCTTCTAGTGGCGTTGACATGATTTCTACTGAAAAAGAAACCAGATCTGCATATGATGAAGTAAAGATAAGTGCTCCTAGTACTTATGTCAAAACAGCTAACATTTCCACTATCTCAAATGATGATGAAATTGTCGCATGAAAGCAGGTAGGCCTAATCAAACGGGTTATGTTGACTAGTAAATAACTTTTCAATTAGCATTAAGCAGTTAGTCAATGATGAGCAAAAACTTACTACAAAATTGAGTAATGAAGTTATTCAAATGTAATTTTTGAAAGACCCATGTATTAAATTATTATTATTATTATTATTATTATTATTATTATTATTATTATTATTAATATATACTGTATATACTTAATTTAATCCATTTGCCTTCCAGGGTTGGTTTTTCCTTTACCATCTCAAGGTCAGTGCCCTGGAGCGATAGACATTTGGTTGGGGATACAACTGGCTAAGAGGACCAGTACCTTTTCCAGGCGGCCTCCCCTGCTACGCTTGTGGAGGATGGAAAGATTGGAAGTAATAGGCAAATAAGTCGCCATGGCCTTAAGTTAGGTACCATCCCGGCAGTTCCTGGAGAAGTGGGAAACCATGGAAAACCACTTCGAGGATGGGTGAGATGGGAATCGAACCTCCTTTACTCAGTTGATCACCCACCGAGCTCGATAGCTGCAGTCGCTTAAGTGCGGGCATTATCCAGTATTCGGGAGATAGTAGGTTCGAACCCCACTGTCGGCAGCCCTGAAAATGATTTTCCGTGGTTTCCCGTTTTCACACCAGGCAAATGCTGGGGCTGTACCTTAAGGCCACGGCCGCTTCCTTCCCACTCCTAGCCCTTCCCTGTCCCATCGTCGCCATAAGACCTATCTTTGTCGGTGCGACGTAAAGCAACTAGCAGAAAGTTGATCACCCGAGGCTGCGTTGACGCCATTCCAGTCCTCGTACCATTTTTTCAAATTTTGTTGCAGAGCTGAGAATCTAACCCAGGCCTCCAGGGATGGTAGGTAATCGCACTAACCACTACACCACAGGCTCAGACATTATTCATAACTCAAAATGAACTACACACAGGACCAAAACAGAGGAATACTCAGTTGCTAGTGGTGGCATGCTTACAAGGAAGGGTACCCAACTGTTTTTGCGCACATCTTATATATATATATATATATATATATATAAAGCCACAAGGCTAACTGACTGACTGACATTAATGTTTGCCCACTTCCAAGTGAGCTAGGAACTTGAAATTCGGCAGTCTGATAGCTACTAGGCGGCAACCCAAGGAAAAATTCCAAAAAGTTGAAATTTTTCATATTTAGCCCCCCTTCCGCCCAATCAAAATATCGGACTAAAATTTCGTGTTAGACCCTTCCAGATGAGCTAGGAACTTGAAATTCAGCAGTCTGATAGCTATTAGGCTGTAACCCAAGGCAAAATTCCAAAAAGTTCAATTTTTTCATATTTTACCCTCCCCACCGAATCAAATTATCGGACTCAAATTTCATGTTAGACCCTTCCACCTTCAATCTGATACCTATTAGGCTGTAATCAAAGGAATCATTACAAAAAGGTCAAATTTTTTCTATTTGGCCCCCTCCCCGAATCAAAATATCGGACTCAAATTTCGGGTTATACCCTTCCAGATAAGCTAGGAACTTGAGATTCAGCAGTGTGATAGCTATTAGGCTGCAACCCAAGGAAAAATTCCAAAAAGTTCTAATTTTTCATATTTAGCATCCTCCTCGCCAAATCAAAATATCGGACTCAAATTTCGTGTTAGGCCCTTCCAGATGAACTAGGAAGTTGAAATTGGGCAATCTGATAGAAATTGGGCTGTAAGCCAAGGAAAAATTCCAAAACACTCCAATTTCTCATATTTACCCCTGCACCGCCCAATCAAAATCCTCTGCCCCCCTAGCACCAAACAAAGTGGCGGACGCCATAATGCAGTACCTTACAATATTAAAATTTGGAAAAAATCTAGCTCCTAACCTGTAAGAGACGTAGAAATTGCAAGAAGTTCAAATATTTAACCTTTTACCCACTCACAAATTCGAAATATTAAGCAAAATTTAATGACGGTGCAGACTCATTTCGAGCTATCTTGCGGCTCAACGGTAATCGCTATCAATAAACGGATTGCACTTTCTCTCCCTAAAATTAAGAGATCTACAACTTTCGTCCTATGACTTTTTGTCGTATCTCGACTCCTTCTACCTTAGATTGAGCTTCATTTTCCCGGTTTTGGTCATTTTTGTTAATTTCCATAAATGATTTTACTGATTCACACACTCATAAGATGGGTAGATGAACGAAATTCAGCACGCTCCTTGGCAACGTCATTGGCCATATGTAGACCAACTTTCGTTATTCTAGCTGCCTTGCAAGTATGAGAAAACGGTGGGTACATGTGGAAACACTATTGAAATTTTAGCCTAATTTATGATTCTTAAGCAATTTATGGCGAAGCCCGTTGAGATACGGCAAAACCTCAAATAACCAAAATTATAGGTCGTTTCATCGTCAACCTGCCTGCAAAGTTTCAAGACTGTACCTGTCTGCTAAGTTGGCAAAATTATTTTTCAATTTGTGAAAAGTGGACGAAATTTGACATGGGTCGAAACGTTCACCTCTTTCTATGGTATAAATATGCGGGATACGAGAAAGCGCCTAAGACAGTAATGTAGAGGACTAAAAGGGTCGTCTAACGCCGCAATCCGTACCACGATACGACGCACCGTTTGCCCGCAATAAATTTCCAAATGAAAGCCTGCACTATTTAGCATGCACATTGCCTGGCTAAATGTTGATTTTTGTTATTTTTATTTCCCTTCCCTTAAACTAAATTGTGGATGATGTGTTGCCGTGCGCAAGAAAATTAATATTTGTCGCAGTTACAACTTTGGCCTGCAACCGACGGAGAAATTCGAAAGAGCTGCATTGTTTAACGTTTTTATCTCCAGAAATTATCGAAATCTGGAAGCAATTTTCATGATGGTGATAACTAAACGCCAAATGGACAAGACGTTCGGATCCCATCATGAAGAGATCTAAAACTTCGGTCCCGGGAATTTTAGTCGTATCTTGATCCCTTATGCCTTGGATAGAGCTGCTTTTTTCAGATTTGACGTGCTTTTTTTTTACATTTTCCATAATTAATGATACTGTTTTACATACTTATAAGACCGATAGAGTCATGAAATTTGGCAGGCTCATTGGAACGTTCGTGGATCATATGTGAGCAAAATGCATGATTCTAGCACCCTGTAAAAATGGAAAAACGGAAGTAATACGTAAACAGTCTACTCCTAATCCAAGGTTCTAAAGCAATCTTCGCTGAACTCGATGCAGATACGACAGAACTTCAAAGAATGTAAATATAGAGCGTTTCAACCACGATAAACCTACCAAGTTTCAAGACTCCCCGTTACGTTAGGAAAATATTTCTTATCTTGTGAGAATAGTATGTAATTTGCACCACGTCCAATAAATAAATAATAATAATAAATAAATAATAAATAAATAATAATAATAAATCGTGAACATACGGTACGAGAAAATAATATAGGACCAAAAATATACGCAAATAAATGGGCCGTCTGGTGGCACAATCCGTTTTTTGTAACGAAGTACTGGTTCCTCACAGTAATTTTCCATGAGACCACTTGTAATGTAGAGGAATTGGGGGTTTGGGGGCGCAGCCCCCAACGAGCGAAAGCGAGTTTTTAATCTATATAGTGTGTTGAATAGACAATATCAAAATGTTTTGGGCAAGAAACATAGCTACGAGCTGCCAAATATAGACTAAGTGTACACATAAAGACAGGAATCCTCGTGCAGATTAGTCCAAATGCTGCTGAATGTTGTAGATAGGCAAGCAAATGCATTCAGTAACGTTGAAATACTGGAAATAAAATACCGGGTGTCCATAGTTGAAGTTATGGTATTCAGCGTGGTACAGCACGGGCTGTATTGATCGTAGGAGTCTGAAATTTCTAACAAACATGCTGGTGTAATCAAAGGCATCTAAAATTTTGTATAGGATCAATTAGATGGAAGAAAAAGAGGAATCTGAGATACACTGTAAAGTGATTTTACAGTTCGTATGTAACACTGAAGCTACACAAATTTAAAATGTACTGCAGATATCTAAACGGTGCCATTTCTGTGTTGTGTGGCATCTCTTCTAGATAACCTACATCAATACTTTTCACTGCGTTTCAGACATCGCCTTAATGTTGTCGCGTATAATTAAATACAATTGTACATTGCACTGTCATATACCGGAGTACCTAATTATGACACGAATACTCTATAACATTGTAAGAAATTATTTCCTTCGTCACCAAAATATTGGTAAATGCAAGCACTGGTCATGTGGATATTGAATGTGGGGTCTGATGACGATGTACACCTACAGTAGCCATCACTTTCTGTACTTAGCCTACTCATTTGTGTTCTTACAATGCCAGAATGCGTATCCTTTATAATTATGTTATACTATGTCAAAATAGACCTCGGTAGAATTGAACGCTCTAGTCGCTTGCTGACACGTATTTACAGAATGGTTGGCCCAAGTGTGGAAGTTGGATCGCCACACCTTTCCAAAATGCTGTTGACTAGTGCAGCACTGCAAGCTGTGACAGTGCACTAGGGGAGATGCTGGTATAAATGCCTGTCTCTAGTCTCTTATATCAAAGAGTAAGTTCCCAGAAGGTGTGTCAGTCAAACTATTGAGCCCATTGCCACACTTAGACGCAACTCTCATTTTCATGATTGGAAAGATTTAAAGAGTTTGCTACTTCAACATCATTACAGTTACTTCCTGAAGGTGATAACCATGATGCTGTAATGGTTCAAATCCTGTTACAAATATTTCTCTGTATTATTATATGTCGGACTCGTTGACTGAATGGTCAGCGTACTGGCCTTCGCTTCAGAGGGTCCCGGGTTCGATTTCTGGCCGGGTTGGGGATTTTAACCTTCATTGGTTAATTCCAATGGCTTGGAGGCTGGGTGTTTGTGCTGTCCCCAACATCCCTGCAACTCTCACACTACGCACAACACTATCCCACCACAACAACACGCAGTTACCTACACATGGCAGATGCTGCCCACTCCCCCCTCATTGGAGGGTCTGCCTTACAAGGCCTGCATCTGGCTAGAAATAGCCACACAAAATTAAAATTATTATATTATTATAATTATTATATTATTATATATTGTCTGTATTATTACTATTATTGTAACTATTATTATTGTTTGGTTCAATTTTATAAACTGATTTTGCTATGTATTAATTATCGCTTGCTGTATTGTATTAAATATATTGTGTGTGTGTGTGTGTGTGTGTGTGTGTGTGTGTGTGTGTGTGTGTGTGTGTGTGTGTGTGTGTGTGTGTGTGTTAGCATTAAAATCATGTAGAGTGAGACTTACTGTTTAATAGTAGACATGGATATATTTTGTGAAATAACTTTAAAACATTGCAACATATGGTGTAACATTGCTACAGTAACTGTTGAGTCATCGCTCTGTCACTGTATTTTTCTAGCAATGAGATAATATTTAGGGAGTTCCTAATTTGCCTGAGGCTATTTCAATACAATATGTAACATTTGTAGCTGAGTGGGAGTGAGTGACATCATGGCTGTTTTTAGCTCTGACATGGGTGTTATACCATGTGACAACTAATGTCTATATAAAGGGCTGTATCCTATAGCAGCTAGTCAATTGAAAGGAGCCGGATGGTGAACAGTGAGATAGTTGTATGGAGAGTGAGGCCACAGTTGGTCAGTCTGTCAGGTGAAGATAGAGCAGTGATGTGGATACATAATCATCAGTGACCAAATGGATTATATGTTCGGAGTGTGTTTCGTGTATCGGTTCGGTCGGGTTCTTATGTCAGTTCGGTGACAGCCGAATATTGAGTCGTCATAATGCAGACTAACAGTTATTAGTGCATTACTTGTAAAGTTGATTGTGAAGTGTGAATTTAATTTCAAGCCATGCTATATCTCGTTTGTGAAACTAATTTGGTGATGTAAAAGGATACACTACCAAATCAGGTTTGAGACACCTACAGCTAATACCAATTCAAAGGAATATATTGTAATAACACTCAAAGTGTTCAAGGTACATTTAAGTGAGGGATAAATTTCTTGTACAACTTTTAAATGTCTGGCCAAGAGGATTTCAAATTTAATGCCTACAGTTTCTTTCGTTGTAATTTCAGAACTTTATATTATCTATATTATCGCAACAAGTCTTGCCATTTCAATTACAAATTTAAAGAGTATATTTTGTTTAGTATCAAATACAATTATTTTATTTCAATAGTAGATCAGATAATCTCAAATATTTTAATGGGGAAACCAAACTTCAGTATCCTTTTCCTAGAACTTGTGTTATGCTGTCAAAGTAAGCTTATTACCTCACACCCTAGACATATTTAAGATTCTCATTTTTTACCCCCTGCGGGTGGGGGACGCACATGTAGAATACACCCGTGGTATCCACTGCCTGTCGTGAGGTGACTAAAAGGGGCCCAATGGGCTCTCAACTTGGGAGTGTGGATTGGCGACCACGGGGCCCTTAGCTGAGTCTTGGCATTGCTTCCACTTGTGCCAGGCTCCTCACTTTTGTCTATCCTGTCCAACCTCCCTTGGTCAACTCTTGTTCTTTTCCGACCCCGACGGTATTAGAGCATTCAAGGCCTAGGGAGTCACGCCCTTTGTGGCCCTTGCCTTTCTTCGTCCGTTACTTCATTTTTCGAAGTGACGGATCGCTTCTTTCTTCTTTTTTCTATCTCTTTACCCCCTGTGGGTGGGGGACGCAGACGAATAATACACCCACGGTATCCCCTGCCTGTCGTGAGAGGCGACTAAAAGGGGCGACCAAGGTATGATTGAATTAGAACCATGAAACTACTTTTGATTCATACCATCATGCGGGGAACACCATGGGTTGCCTGTACTTGCGAGTAGTACCACTAAATTAGGTAAGAAATAGGTTTGTGATTAGTAGCAGTAAAGAGGCTGGCATGGGGGTTTCCAGTACCCGTGCGTCGTACCCATGTGAGCAACACCGTGGGTCTGGGCGTAGCCTGTGAGTTGTACTGCTATATGAGCGGCACCGTGGGTCTGCATTGCCTGTGATTAGTACCCACTACGTGAGGAACACCACGGGATAGTGCGAGTCCCTGTGGTTAGTACACCTAGGTGAAGAATCTTATCAGTTTGCGTTGGCTTGTGTGGAACACCGTGAGTCTTTGCTACTTTTGATTAGTACCCCAACATGACAAATACCATGGTTCTACTTTACTCGCGGCATGTAGCATTCTGTGGGGCCTTAGACGTGGATTTTGCACCCCTTTAGACATCATCATTGTGCTTTATAAGTGGTCCCTTGGTCAGTAATACTATTATTTACGACATTTTTTTTGGGTCTGATGCACTGTTTTCTGTTGGGTTCATGTCCATCCATTCATTCTTTATGACATTTTTTATTTTATTTTGGTCAGTGGATGAATTTGAACTTTTTGTTATTTCATGTCGTACCATTAGGGGCTGATGACCTCGATGTTAAGCCCCTTTAAACAACAAGAAAAAACATTCTCATTTTATTATTACTACATTTATTTGTAGCTGGCGCCTGTCAAGAATTGTATGTGTAAGTAATCTGTAGGCCATATTTTTTAGTAAGAGCGATACGCACTCATTTTTTCATATCTCCTTTCTTGCCTATATATGACCTTCTAGGTACTTTAAGTACTGTATTTTAGCAAAATGAACTCGTGAAATATCGCGAAATCTGATTTGTTGAGCGAATTGCACTAATAATCACGAAATATACCCCCACTTGGTACGATAAGTGCGAAATAGTATCGGAAAAGCTCTCCAATAAACGTTTAAATGCTTCTGACAACTTTACTATTGTATTTTTCTTTTCAGTTGGTTGATAGCACTGTATATTCTCTACATGAACGCACACAAAGCGGTGCGCATTGTGTATCGGAAGTACGTGTATTCACTTCCGCGATCTCTAACCCAATCGATAAAATCTATATCTGTTATCGATCACATCAAATAGCGATGTGGTCGTAACAAGACCGGTCGTTTTGTTGGCAGTGAGAGTACGTTTTGATTCTGCAAGAAAGATTCTAATGCGTAAATAGGCCTACTGTAGAATAATGTTCGTATTACGTGGAAACGAAAAGACACGTGCGATAAACACTGCAGAGAATCAGAAGTCTTTTAGTATTCTTCATAGTATTTAGCAGAGAGATGGCGTGGAATGACATTAGTAGACAAATAAGTTTGAGTGGCTTCTTTAAAATGAGGAAAGATCACAATATGAAGGTAAAGTTGGAATTCAAGAGGGCAAATATTCATTTATAGGAAGGGGAGTCAGGGATTGGAATAACTTACCAAGGGAGATGTTCAATAAATTTCCAATCTCATTGAAATCATTTAAGAAAAGGCTAGGAAAACAACATGTAGGGAATCTGCCACCTGGGTGACCTGCCCTAAATGCAGATCAGTATTGCTTGATTGATTACATAATCCGACGATTGAAGATTTTATTGCATGAATATTTTAATTCAGTTTCACATTTTTTAATCAATGCGATAATCACAATGCTAATGCCCCTTAAAGTGAGTCAGTCTGTGTTATATTCATTCTTGGTCTTCTCCTTTCTCTCATAATTTACAAATAATTCAAACTCTGTTATATCTTATGAATTAGGTTGCAGTACTGTACGATATTAAACTTTCACATAAAAATATGGCTAGTAATGAAACATGAATAAAATTGAAATATCAAATCTTATAAGAGCTAAAAATTATGGACATAATATTGAGGATATGATTTACTGATAGCATTATCAAATAATCAGTGCTATCGTAAATCTGGCTCCTTGGCTGAATGCTCAAAATACTGCTCTTCATTTCGGAGGGACCCAGGTTGGATTCCTGGACAGGCTGAGGATTTTATTTGCATGTTCTCGGGCACCGAGCAAGTGGCTGTGTGGATTGGATCATTTAGCTATCAATTTGCATTCAGGAGATAGTGGGTTCGAACCCCACTTTATTCGGCAGCCTTGAAGATGGGTTTCCGTGGTATCTCATTTTCACACCAGGCAAACTCTAGGGCTGCATCCTATTTAAGGCCACGTCGCTTCCTTCCCCCCACTCCTAGCCCTTTCCTATCCCATTGTTGCCATAAGATCTATCTGTGTCGGTGCAACATAAAGCAAATTGTAAAAAAAGTAAAGTAAATAAATAATAGAAATGCAGCTTACAAAATTTTTACGTGCTTACAATCTTAATTGCTTGTAAATTATGGAACAACAATTTTTGTCATTTGTGCCTTATTCAGCCACTTAAAGTTCATGCACCATTGAGAACGCTAAACAGTGTAAATGGATAGCACATTGACAGTGTGTCATCCACCAAGAGGTTCCTTTCCTTTTTGACATAGAAGACAAGTTTAAAAGTTTTTTCTACAGACTTGCAAATTGTGTAAAAATCCTGTATATTTTCACTCATTCAGCTTAAAATGTACCAGTAAAGATGTGTTAATTTATTTTTTTATTTACACTTTCTTTACTTATAATGGTACGAAGCAATGGTTTCTATAGCACTTCTCTATCACGTGGACTTTGAAGGACAAAACAAATCTGTCTCGTTCTCACTGCTGTAAAGATTCTTCCAAATTAATGGTTACCGTATAATTGGTTTGTAGCACATGCATTTTTATAAGCTGCCCTAAACAACATTCAAGATTTATTTCAACACTTTGATGTATTGTATGTATTTTAAGGAAGGTATACTGAGCGAGTAACTGCTGATTTGACGTTTCTGAGGGTATGCCATCAAATTCTAATACAGTGATTTAATTGCCTAGTTTACTAGTAGAGTTTGTGTAATAAATTAGTCTATTTTATTCTTTTTTTTTTTTTTTTTTTTTTTTTTTTTCAGTTATGTTGCACCTACCATGTTAAAGCCTTGGTCTTTTCTTATTGTTGTGGCTTATGGTAATGGAGATGTTAGTAATTATAATAATGTACACCTGTGAGTAAAAGATGATCGCAGCCAAAGAAATTAATATCATTTAGCATAGGAGGAAAGTTAAAAGATGTAGGGGAGAGAGAAATGCAGGGAAAATAAGACATTGAGAAAAATGTCAGCATCATCCTAAGAAGGAAAAAGGACTAACTTCATCACAAAACTGTTACTGCAAATAACCATCATCTTCAACTGATTTTCATACATCCTGATAGATTCACAAGTGTATACGGGGTTGAACATGAAGATTTGGCCCTGTTTCACGACCAGATCCTATTGTCAGCCCTAACTGGAGAGATGGATTTCAGTAGAGAGAGAGTGAGAGTGTGAGTCAGAAGATTTAACCAGACGTGGTTAAAAATCCTCTGACCATTCAGCCAAGGAACTGCACACAGAATTGTTACTACAAATGCTGTATATATATCATAATGACTTAGAATGAAAGTTTGTTTGCATAACACCCGTGCAAAGTCGCATTGGCCTGAATAGTTCGCATGCCCTTCATGGAGCAGATATGATGCTGTTGCCAAGGCTTCTTCTTGTGTCTGGGCTTTGCCTTTCTTTATGTCGAGATGCCAACCTTCAAAGGTCATCAGTAGTGTGAATCTCGGGCAAATTATTATATGCAATTTCAAACAATATCAAGGTTTTCTATTCCTACATGTTAAAAAACAAAAAACTCCACACACTAACGTAAGTAAGTTGCTTTTCTTGGAGCATCTTCACAGTTGCTCCTTTTGCCTCAGAGATCCTTCTCAGAAAACTGCTTTTGATAGATCTCAGAGTATAAAATTTTTCTACCCGGAGAGCCTTAAGGGATGTTGTACTCATATTTGGTCGAAAGTCAGTGTGATTCTTGCAAACAATACTGGGTACTGAATTTTTGCTCAGTTGTAGCATTGCTGTGAGGTGTCACTAAAACAGCAAGCATAACTTGAGGAAGAAGTGAATATTTATTGTTTCCAGAAGCATCTTTCAGCTGTAAAATTTTAGCCCATGCTACATCCATTGTTTCACAGTTTGAACTGTCTTCATTTAATGGATCTACTTGGTAAGAAGCAAATTCCACTTCCAGTTTGTCTTGATCAGTGTCCTCATTGTTTTGAAGAAAGAAAGAAGGGGCTGATAAAAACACAGTGGTTTCTTTCAATGAAACATCCACTATTTCTAAATGCTTTACCAGTCATGAAAAGGGAATTTGTTTAAAATGTAGTTGCATGCTGTAGTGAAGAGATTTCTTTCCAATTTGAATAACTGTCACATGTCATCCCCCAGATAAACTGCTAGCCTCACTTCCTCGCTTAATGTGCTATCTTATTGTACGCTCCCGTTACAAGATTGTTGTTGTCATTCTGACAGTTCCTGCTATTGAACTTTATATTGGTAATGCATTTCAAAGTAAACTGGAAACAACTCTTTAGGAACATGAATAATATAGGACTGGACTAGAGGGACAGAAGACTCATTTTACTCCTGTACAAAAATCAAAGCACAACAATAGAAATCAATGGTAATGTTAACACAGCATCCATTAAAAGGGGAGTGAGACAAGATTGTGCGCTATCTCCATTTTTGTTCAACATGTTCATTGAGGAGGCCATATCAAAACTTAAGCAAGGAATTAAAATTAACGGACAACAAATCCACTGTATAAGGTTTGCCGATGACATTGCATTAATTGCAGATTCAGAGAGGGATATAAGTAAAATGCTAAGAGTTTTAACATCAACACTACAAGAATAAAAACTGAAACTGAACACCTCAAAAACAAAAGTATTAGTTGTCAAGAAATCAACTGAGGAGAAATCCCAATAAACATTAAGGTAGGTGATGAAAATGTACAACAAGAAAAAAAATTTTGCTACTTGGGAAGCATTATCACTCAGAACAACAGGTGCACCACAGAAATCAGGAGGAGGATTGCTCTAGCTCAACAAGCCTTCAGTAACAAGAAACAGCTTCTGACAAGGAGGAACATTAACATTAAAATTAGGAAAACCGGGCGAGTTGGCCGTGCGCGTAGAGGCGCGCGGCTGTGAGCTTGCATCCGGGAGATAGTAGGTTCGAATCCCACTATCGGCAGCCCTGAAGATGGTTTTCCGTGGTTTCCCATTTTCACACCAGGCAAATGCTGGGGCTGTACCTTAATTAAGGCCACGGCCGCTTCCTTCCAACTCCTAGGCCTTTCCCATCCCATCGTCGCCATAAGACCTATCTGTGTCGGTGCGACGTAAAGCCCCTAGCAAAAAAAAAAAATTAGGAAAGAATTTGCAAAAATGTTTGTGTGGAGTGCAAAACATGGGTCTTGGCAAAACAGGATATAAAACGCCTGGAAGCAATGGAAATGTGGATATGGAGGAGGATGCTGAAAATTAGTTGGACAGAGAAAGAGTCAAACAATATGGTCCTTAAGGAAATAGATGAAAGAAGGGAATTGATCAACACTGTAGAAAAGAGGAAAACCAAATTCCTTGGCCACAAACTTCGACATAACACATTCCTCACGACTATGCTGGAAGGAAAAGTTCTGGGTAAGAAGGGAAGAGGAAGGCCGAGGAGGAAGTATCTGGATTCTGTGATGGACAGGCTGAATTTGAAAAAATATGTTGACCTGAAATGTTCAGCAGAGGAGAGACAAATGTGGGTGCAGCAACAAGGCCTTGCCTTTAGGATATGAATGAATGGAATTAATTTCAAACTTACTTCCAACTGCTTTCCAATCTTTTCAACTTTCACAAACCACACCATTTAATCCATCAACAATCCATTCATGTATCTGGCCACTTTATGAATACAAGGAATTTTAGTTGCAAGATAATGTACTTTGTGAAAACAGGGATTGTGTTCTTCAGAAATAACAAGTAATATCTAGTGGCATCATTTCCCATTGCTGTTTTCACTGCAAGAAATTTATTGCTAGTTCCTTCTGACTACTTCTTTACCAACATGGTGCAACAACTTCAATGGCTCCCATTGTTCTAATACCCTGTCTATTGAATCAGTGAGAGATAACCATATTGTGCTGACACGTTTCAATATTTTGTTGCTTTTCAAGAAAGAAATATATGTCTACTAACAATGTCTCCAGGTTAGCACTTGCTTCCAATGCCAGGGTGTCTACAGATTTCAGCAAACCATTTTTTCATGAATTTTTCATGACCATTTCCTAAAATATTTTATGACTCGATCAAAGCAAGCAATAATGAATTGTTTAAAGGAGCCTAACATCTAGATCATCAGCCCCAAATAATTAAAAAGAATGCTGACAACTCGACCTTTTGGCACTTTCAACAAGTATCCTTACTCGCATTCTTTCTAATTAGTTTTAGGCTATTATGTTATATGGGTATTTATAATTGTATATTTAGCAAGGTAATTACACAAAAATAATGCACTTCCAATGATACACAATAAAAAATTACCTACTTATATTTATTCAGTAATTCATTTTGAATTATGGGTTGTCACTAAGTTAATTACAGTATCCAGAAGTCTTATACTTTCAACCATATGACAAAATATGTGGTCTATAAAGATGAATAGCAAATCCAGTACATGATATAGTTGTGGTAACAGAAGGACGAAGAGAGTAATTGATTACTTTGTGTGGAAAGTGCAAGTCTCAGCTGATGGGTGGCTCTATCAGGAGAAGCATTTGGTGGACACCATCCAGTAGTGGTAGCAATAATGAGAGTGAGAAAAATAGAAACAAAGGAAATAAGAGAGAGAGAAAAAAGTATCGAAATTAAAAGATAAACATGTACAGGAGATATTGAAACAACAAATTCCAGCAATGGAATTGTGGAAGGATCCAAATTTAGAGACATTTGTAAGCTGTGCAGAGAACACCTGTGTTAGAACATCTGCAAGAGTAAAAGAAAAGGTACCATGGTGGAAAGAGACAGTGAAGGAGGTTATGAAAGAAAAGAATAAAGCAAGGACAGGATGGAATTGAGATAAAAAGGAAGTATCAAGAAATTAAAAAGATGTAAAAAATTTGGTAACTGAAGAAAAGAGGAAAGCTGGGAGAAATTCACAAGAGAGGTAGAATAGCATGTAGGGGGGGGGGGGGGGGGCAAAACAATGCTATATGGGCTTGTGAGAAGCAAGAGAAGAGTACGCAAAAGCAGAGGAAAGATGGAGGTTGAGAGTTACTAACACAGCCACAAAAGATAACATGTGAAGACTATTTTAACACATTCCTGTATGTGAGACAATAATGGTATAGTATGAAGACACAGAAAATTATGTAAAATGTTAACTGTAGAATCAAGAGATGAAAGGATAAAAACTAGGAAAGCAGTGGACATTGAAGCAGTTCACATGGGGCTGACATCTGATGGGACAAAATTAGTGGAAGGAGAGAGCAAGTTGGATAAGGACCATAAATGCCCCGACCCAGCTGGATAAGGAGAAATTATGATCAAAAATGTGCTTAAGAAAACCAGCATGACCCTGATAGTTTATTCGCTGTAGAGACTAGTAGACTTCACATATCTTAAGTTCTTTGTTTGTTATTTTCATTACCTGAAAACAAAATTCATGGCCTTTTCAGGACTTTCATGGCTTTTATGACCTGTAGACACCCTGAATACTTTAGTAGAATTCTGGGCAGCTAAGTGAAGTAGGTGACGGGTATAGCCTCATAACCATTGAAGGATTCTGCTGTTTTAAGAATGCTGACACTCCTTTAACCCTCCGGTGGTCGCACACGAAAATATAACGCCAGTAGTCGCGTGGATTACAATTGCAGTCCAATTTTCAATGGGTATTTCATTAACAATTTGTTTTCAAATGTTGATACATATACTAATCAGAGACAAGTACATGAAATATAAATATATTTTGACACAGCACGGAAAATTTATTTAATTTGAAATTTTTAGAGAAATTTGGTAACATTTCCCATACTGAATATAAACATAACATATTTGATAACACATGAGCATTTTTCTACAATTGTTTATAATTTATTCAACTGGACCATGTTTGCATGGATGAATTTCACCACTGTGAAATCTACAGTGTCAAAGTCCTAAGGGGGATAACTCAGTGTCAGATCACTTATGTGGTTAAGATCAAAATAAAATTAACTACAAGGGTTAAGAAAAGACCTCCAAATAAAAATAGAAAAATAGTCAACACTAATACATTAGAAGTACTGACCACCAAAAATCAATAGCAGAAGAGTTAGCTCCAACAAATCCTAGGAAAAAACATGAATGGTGGAACGAAGAATGCGACCAGGCAATTGAGAGAAGACATCAGGCTTGGATAAAACATCAAATCCAAAAGTCAGACAAATCAAATTTAGAAATAATAAAACAAAGTTAACCCATAAAATCATGAGACAAACCAAATGCAAACATTTTTAAAATACCTTACAAAATATAGAAGAAAGTTTTAACAAAAAACAATCACAAGATTATTATAAAACCTTGGGCAAATACCTTAAAAAATGTGAACCCCCAGTATTAATGCTGAGATAAATCAGGAAGGTTGGCCCATAGTAGTCAAGAAAATGCAGAGATCTCTGCAGAGACATTCACCAAACTTTTAAATTGCGATGACCCACTGGAAACGTTGGAAGTAAATACTGACACACCTATTGTAACCACCCCATATCAATGAGGTAGAATTCACAATTAAGGAACTAAAAAATTACAAGGCATATGGTGAAGACGTAGTCTTCGCAGAAATCTGGAAAAACGCAGGGAAATCAGCAATCTTAAATCTACATCAGCATTTAGTCAAAATGTGGACCACAGAGAAAATCCGAGAACATGGACCTCGGGTGTAATCCATTCATTATTCAAAAAAAGGACATAAAACTAATCAAGACAGTTACAGAGAAAGAACCCATTTGGACTGCACTTACAAAATTTTCTCCCGCAGAATTTACAATAGGATAAAAAACATTCCGGAACCACAACTTGCAGAATACCAAGGAGGATTTCTCCCATACAGAAGTTGCCCAGACCAAATTCTCAGCCTGAAACTAATAATGGAATATTACAAATACAGAAATAAACAGCTGTTTATTTATTTCAAAAAGGCTTATGATAGTATACACAGACCCACTCCTTTAAAAATCTTCAATTCATATGGCTTTCATCCTAAATTAACAAAAATTATTGAACTAGCTTTAACCAACAATTGCCTCAGACAAGGTGACTGATTATCCCCACTGCTTTTCAATGTGGCTAGATTACATCATGAAAATTTGGCAAAAATAAAACACCAAAAATCACAATTGGAGCAAAACCATCAATAAAGACAAACTGCCTAGGGTTTGCAGATGATTTAGCTCTCTCAACCCTCGACATGGGAGAAGTCTGTGCTCAGATCACCAGTCTCCAGAGAATTGCATTAAAAATATGATTACAAATATCCTTTGAGAAAACTGACATCACGCCAATGAAACCCCTTTACATAAAGTCATCATAAATGATCAAAAAATTAACATAGTCCTACAATTTAAATACCTTGGAGAAATCATTGTGCTCAACTTAAGCAAGAAAGCAACATGGATAAATAGAACCAACAAAATGAAAAAATGCACAATTTCTAACATGGTCAACTTACAAAAAAAAATGCTTGTCAATAGACACTAATATCCAACACTACAAAACTGTAACTTTGCCCGAAACCATTTACGTTTGCGAAACCTTATTCCAAATTAAAAATGAAAGAACTGAACAGCTCCTCAAAACTGAAAGAAGAATGATCAGAACTTGCATAAATAAAAAGTACCAGGTTGAAGGAGTCTGAAAAATCCATCCCAATGAAACTATCGAGAGATTGACCCAATTACCAGCATGATGAAGAAGAAAAGAATTCTTATTTCTTTCACATCTTACGATTACCAGAAAACAGGATTTTACAATGACTAGTGATGAGAAATCTGGGAAAGAAAACAGGAGGGTATTGGATCAAAGAATTGCAAGAAGATCTCAAAAAATAGTTGGACTCGAAATTACAGATGCAGAGAACAAGAATAAAATTATCACCCTTCTTAAGAATCACAAATTTTCAACTGAAATGATGCACAGAAGGCCTGTAAAGGTATCGGACGAATTAAGAACACCACGATCAGAACGAATGAAGAAGTACTGGGCAGATAAGAATCAAACAGTACAACCTTCAAAGGAAAAGTGTACATGGAAGACTTAAGTGGTCCAATGTGGCCAATACAGTTTTTAATAATAATAATAATATAATACATTGTTTCCAAATCCGCACCCGGCTCTGAGCTTGCATCCGGGAGATAGTAGGTTCGAATCCCACTATCGGCAGCCCTGAAGATGGTTTTCCGTGGTTTCCCATTTTCACACCAGGCAAATGCTGAGGCTGTACCTTAAGGCCACGGCCGCTTCCTTCCAACTCCTAGGCCTTTCCTGTCCTATCGTCACCATAAGACCTATCCGTGTCGGTGCGACGTAAAACCCCTAGCAAAAAAAAAAAAAAAAAAAGTTTCCAAATCCTATACAATCAAACCAACGCAGCTGAAGCGTTCTAATCAGAACCTGAGCCACAGTCTTGTTCAGTCCTCGAAAATTTTACACAGACCTCCTTCATGTGCTCTTGACACCCAATTCATGCATTTACTGCAGTGCTGCTGGGTGCTCTTCTTCCTCTGTCGACTGCAAAGAAAACATCATCCTACATGTCCTTTAGGTGGTTCCACTGGAATTGCATTCTCGTCCTGAATGACGATTAGCAGCTTTCCACGTACTCTTATCCCACTTGTCACTGCTTTGCACATTATTCTCCTCTCCATTTCTGGTTTCAGAAGTGCCAAGCAGAGATCTTGTAAGAACGATCTTGTTATCTTCTCACAATTATTGTTTTTGAAATATACATTCAGTGCATTTATGGCAGCGGTGTTCCTAGTAAAAACTCACTACAATCCCCATTTTCATCGTCCTGGTCTTCTAATAACCACCAATATATCTGTTCTTCACTTGTAATTGCTAAAGAATACTAATTTGACAATAACGGAATGCATACTGCACAAAACAACCCGTCTCAGCACAGTGACTCACATGACTGCTACTTCACAAGTAGTTCCATAAATAGTCGCGTGGACTACATTTGTAATCTGAGTTAACTCTTTGTTATGCCACTGGCATGCTAGTGGTCGGTGATGTAATATTTCATGGTGATTGTAGTGGAGAGACCTTCTAGGAAAGGTACTGAACAACATGTACCAAAAGCAAGTGCATTATGTTCGCAGATATAAAACAAATAAGCCTGGATTACAATAGTAATCCATGCGACCACTGGAGGGTTAAATTTGTATTTGCATTGTTGCAACTAAATGATTTTAGCATTTTGAACTTAATTTCTCTAACAGCTGAAATATTCCTTCCCCAGTGTTATTGCACCAGAGTAAGCAGTAGAGTAACAATCTGGGGTTTTTTTTTTTCCCCCTCAAATAAATAATACCAACAGATACAATTCACAGTCATTGTTATCATTGTCACCACCAGTAAACAATGAGTAAGGTGCATTTTGAAGACTGTTGACGATACTAATGACTTGGACATGCTTGCCACCATTGGAGTTGTCTTGGTTCTGCCATTTCCATACCTTTTAGCAGTTTCAGAGTTGGGAAACATGGCCTTGAATAATGGTCTAGCATGGTCTGATGCAGATAAGGGAAGATTATGTTAAAACAAAAAAGGTAGGAAATAACATTTGGCCTACATAACACTATTATCGTCACTTTTTGTAATTAGGAAGGAAAAGAAAGACTCGTGAGTCTTGCATCACCCGTTGTTGCACCTGTACTCTTCACGTTTTTTAGATTTCACTTGGCACTGGCAGTCCTTGCACCCTCCATGTTTAACTGAAAAATCACACTTGCGTGTTTCACAAAACACACAGTTTGATGAAAGTTTAGATGGTCCTAGGCATGGGGAAACTCTTCTATATACTGCTTTTGGTAATGTTGATTTGCAGCAAATCATTTTTGTCCATTGTCACCTCAGCTCTTCATTGCTTTTATGCTTAAACATCGTGTTTTATTTAACACAGAAATAGGCTTGCACTATGCAGCATCAACATCACTTTGTAACAATATATATTTTGTAGCAGAAGCAGGCAACTCATGTGGTGGACTGCTATCAAACATGTGAAGGTTATACTACTATCAAACTTGATATACACTGCTACTAAACTTGATATGGGCCGAGGTATAGTATAAATATAGCAAATATTAAAAAGGTCAGCGGCATTTAAGAATTTAGTAAGTCAGTAATAAACGCAAGCCAGGAGACTAGCAATTAAGTAATATATAAACTGTGATAATATAGAAACGCAGAGTCTATAAAAAGGAAGCGTGCTGCTAGTAAATAAGAACCACCCACGGAGTGAAAAGGGCAAGAGAGAAAGAAAATTATATATTAACACTAAACAAGAGGAATAATTTAGTATCTGTGATAAGATACAAGACACCCAAAGAATATTGCCTAGGAATAGCAAGATAAGCTCGAGAAGCAAGCGAAAATATGCCACATTTACAAAGTTTGAAGAATATATATGCTTCAAGAAGAGAATAAGAACCAGAAACATTAAAGGTACAATATAGTGAAATTGAAAGAACTGCAATGTAAGATAAGGATAAAAATAAAGCAGGGAAATGGAAACAAGGATGAACTATGGGAAAGATTCCCTTCGCTGGGGTAGTATGTTGTAAAAGTCTCAGATGCGTGGAATAGTAATTCACTTCAAAAGGGCCGTGTGAATATGCAGATAACAGTACTCATAGTCCTGGGTAAAATCCGTATTTAACAGAGAGAAAAGTGGAGTCTGCTAGCATAATGTGAACACAGGTGTAAGCTGGCAAGAATAGAGACAAGAAGAGGCCAGATAGCCTAGTAAATATGAAGTTTAAGTAATAAGTTCATAGTTCTTGTTCACCAAAGAAACAGCAGATGTTATGCAGATAACGGTGCTCCACCACTCCGATGCGAGAACAGGCTCAATTTGTATGGAGTGGAGCCCATGAATGTAAAGGAGCAAGGAAAAGTCTAGAAGTTTACAAGAATAAAGGCAAGCATGTTCGAGAAATGCCACGTCACAATCACGTGTCCACAGAGATGTGTAGCAGCACGCATGGCAATAGGCAGCGAACATGGCAACGTCAGAAGGAGATGCCATCACGGTCACATGTTGAAGAGAGCCGGTGAGCAGCAGGCAGACGCAGCAGTATAGAGAGATGATGGCGGCGAAGCGGTCGAAGAAAATACAGCAGGTGAAGGTAGGATAAAGTGCAGAATAAGTAGTGGAGATCGTTACAATTACTAAACCAGAGGTAATAGAACAAGAATTGAACACACATGCAGGGAATGCGTTCGGCAAAGATGTTACACTCACAGTCAAAGGTTGTAAACCAATGCCACCATCTTGTAATGGTTTTTTTACAAACAGTCTTTTAATAGCGAGTCTCCTATGCAACGTACCGTATGAAATTGAAGTTTTTCATATTCATGGGGAAAATTTAAATACAGCACTTTGAATTACACTCCTCATCTATGATACAGCTACCTACAGCAGCATGTCATTGTGATAGAATTTCTTAAAGATGAGAGCGCACAATTTTGAGGCAGCTGGTGAACTGTATCACCTTCTGCATTAAGGTATGTATGTTCAAAATGTTATTGCCTGAATTTGATTACCATTGCTTATTTCATGGTTTTATTAGTTCAGGACTGTTTGCCATAGAGTTGGTATACAACTAGTCATATTGCATTCATGGAGAATGTTGTACAGTTATTATAAACATATAAACTGGGGTTTGATTGGAGAGTCATTGGCTTTCGGAGTGAACACATTTACCTCTTACAAGTTACAGTACATGACTTCACATTTGGACATGATAAAACGAGTTAGGCCTATAGCAAAGTTTTAACCCATCAAATTCATAAGATCCGTAATAATCACTACCGCTTCTGTACTGCCGTAGTACCCGTAGAAACTACAGAAAATCTGTGAATTGGTAACAGCAAATTTTGCTTCCTCTTTGCGATATCCCTTCATGTCAATCACAACTCAAAGATGATTCGTTTGAAAACTTCCTGAAAAAAATCTTGCATATTGAATGAACAAAGCATTGTTAATACAGTACTCCATTCCTGGAAGAAAGTGAGCTGTCATTAAGGAAATTCCTGAAGGATATGAAGATAACGGTATGGAGAAGGAGGAAATAAGTGGGATAATGCTTGTTAGTTGTGCGTACAACACTTGTCCTATTGTTAGAGTTGCATGTTATCTTGAATTCCTATAGCGGAAAGCAGTCCTACCTTCTGACTGTCAAAGTAAAAATGTTATTCATCATAGCCATAGAATGAATAATGTCCTTCAGAGGGGAATTCACAGGCTGAAATGGAGCAAAATACTTTACAACATCCTCAAAACTCTTTCCATACTTCTGCTATATTTTGTACAAATAATTTTTTGTGCTTTTAAAGTTTAATGAAGTGCCTCAAATTATCCTATGCATATTGTATACTTTCCATATTAAAACGAAGACTGAAACTAGGGAAATACACTCACATACACTTTGCAGCTAAATGGCGTAGAGATGTGAAGCAAGAGATTTTGGGTGAATTTTTTCTCACCTATGTGACCGGACCGGCATGCATAATACTCTGGATACAGAATCAAACAAACAGATGTTCAACCTAATACCCCCTTAAAATATTTGCAAGGTTTACACTATTTTACTAAAATGATAAATTGTTCTGACTCTCATTTGATATGGTACAGATTAAGTTATTAATGTAGTCATTCAAAAAAAGAATGAGCACATGGTGTATGTTCCTTGCATTTAATAGTGTATTAGGCTTAAATTTAATTATCTAAATACAATTTGCCTCCCACGTATATACCCACAAAAGCATTATTCAGTTGTTCTTGGGAAAAGCATACTTGCAAGGAATAAAATACCATGCGCTCATTAATTTATTTTTTGAGTGACTGTACAGAGTGAGTACTGAATTCACAAAATGAGGTTGTATTTAAAATGTTATAAACTATTATGGGTCTACAATTGAATTATTTATTAAAAATTAAGGATTTTTAGCCTTAAAAAATTGTAGGTTTATATTTTACGAAGTGTAAAGTACTAAGCATAATTATTAAACAGTAAATCAGCTGATAGTACTTCATGGGTATCTATTAAAAGCATTTTGTGGTACTCTACTTCATTTGTGGAACTCTTTGACATATGAATAGTACATGGATTGGTCCAAGCCTGTGTGTAAAATAACAAGCAGTGAGAATGTTTATTTACTGTGATTATACATTTCTTCATACTTTAAAATCATGTTTGAAAAAATTATTAAAATGTGCTGTTATTATATTCAATGCCAATCCTTTTTTATTTTGTTCTTTAGGGCTATGCTGGAAAAATGTTGTAATCTTGGTGCTTATGTGAAACTTGTAGAACAGTATGTATGTTTTGCTTACATTTCTGGATTATTATTAATCTAAATATTTTGTAAATCACTCTGGCTCTGTGGGTGAATTCATAGTCCGTTGTATAAGGCTAGGGCTCCACTAGCTGTACTTAACTATCATTTTGGACTGAAAATGGAACGTACATAAAACAGCGTCGGTGCTATAATTTGTTGTATTTTACCAAGGCTAGCAGAATTACGGTGTCAGAGTCAAGGTCTTACTGTCTGGGAATAGGCGAGGTTCCATTTCTTTGCGGTAGTTTACTGTTCGTACTCTAGCTCCACTACCAGTAGTTAACTGCTAGCAACAGTGGTGAGCGCTTCACAATGTTCAGTTGCGTTGCAAGTAGTGTGTGTCACTTCGGAACTTGATTTAAGTGTCAGTGGAGCTTGAGCTTGGTTGCAGGCTCATAATAATTGAAATTGATAAGACCCCAGTACTGTATAATACTGTCAATGAAAACTATAAAAACAGAACTGCAAAAGTTGAAGCATGAAAGAGTTACAGAAGGTGTCGTTGGAGAGGGGTATGAACAATTGGATTCAACACAACAAAATGACGTAGGTAAGTGATAAATAAGAACATGAAAAATATGTTACTGCAATAAAAATTAAAAGAAATGCCTTACAGTAATTCAAAGCATCAGTGTTTAGGGAATAGTTTTGTACAATGTGTTTGTTTGTCACTTTTTTCACTTACAAAATTCCAGCTTCTGTTTTGACATTGACAGAATTAGTTTATATGCACTCAAATGTTTAGAGTTTCTGATGGGGAATCGAGCCAATATCCTTTGGGTTGAACCAAGCACACTTGAGGCATCGTCTAGGTAGCTCCTATAAATAATCAAAGTAGTGTTAATACATTTCTTTCAGGAAAAGGAATTCAGAAGAAATGAAAATCCTTAAAAGATGCATACATGAGATCTTTGCAAACGCAAATAGGAAAAAGTGAAGTGGTGCAAACAAAAGACAACCTTTAGTCTACCATCATCATATGTCTTTCCTTCTACCACTAATTAGAAAACTGACCGTAAGTAATTTATGTAACTAGTTTTTTCTCCTATTTCAACAAAATAATGGTTCCCCTTAGATCAAAAACTATGTATTTTCCAGTTTTATAGTTTAACACCCCATTTTAGCTGGTACATCTGTTAAATTAAAGTGGTTTTGTTAACCACAATGTAATCCACATTTGTTTCAGGACCACTGGAAACATGGAAATAGTTTTGGAACAATGATTGATTTGAACCACTTCCTCCATTGTTCGCACTACCTTCGTCAGTGAGGAAAATGTCTTTTGAAAATCAACTGATCCAGGTAGTGAAAAGAGAAATATTCACGGCAACACAAAGCTCCGCCAGACAACGATGTGGACAAGATGTTTCTACTTTCATGATTGCTGAAAATTAAACAATTAAATCAGCTGGCTACTTCCAGTTTTCAGATTAAAGTCATGCAATTCTACACAATAGTTGGCCAACAACTGAAACACCATATATACCCTTTTTCTACTAAGGTAGGTCTACCTACCTCTTCAAACCAACAACAACAGATCCTTCCCAGATAGATACAAAACATTCAGACCCAACAGCAAATCTCTCCAACTAAAACTTGTAATATAATCGGGCCATACTTTGTGTTCACATGTCTTCATGTTGCCCATTCAATTCCTCCCTATCCCTACAATCAGTACTAGCAATGGAAGGAAGTAAGTCTGAAGAACCAGTGATGTCAACTTTGAACTTATAAGCTGGGCATTCAAATGTTATATACCAATGTATATATGAATGTAAAATGTTTCTTCTTCAGCTTTTTCCCACACCTGTGGTTTCACGGGTGCAAACTGTATCGCACGTGGATTTGGTCCTGTTTTATGGCCGGATACCCTCCCTGATGCCAACACTATATGGAGGGATGTAATCACTATTGCGTGTTTCTGTGGTGGTTGGTAGTGTGGTGTGTTGTCTGAATATGAAGAGGAGAGTGTTGGGACAAACACAAACATCCAGTCCCTGAGCCAGAAGAATTAATCAGACGCAATTAACATCCCCGACTCGGCCGGGAATCTAACCTGGAACCCCCTGAACCGGAGACCTCAACGCTGACCATTCAGTCAAGGAGTCGGACAACTGTAAAATGTTTATCTACATGAAATAAAATTCCTTATTGTGACCAAATTTTTTCTTTTACTCCTACACTTTCCCTCGTCTTGGTGTTAATTTATTTCAGACTGCCTGAGATTCCAGACAGAAAATAATCAAAGGAATTCTCTGACATTTGATAGTACTCAAAAATTTATCAGGATATTTACTAAGCTTATGATGGATGAATCACAGCAAACATGCCCCCAAGTTTCCTAATATTGGGTGTATCCACTATTCCCTTTTATGCAATCGCTGACG
Organism: Anabrus simplex; assembly: GCF_040414725.1. NCBI lineage: Eukaryota > Metazoa > Arthropoda > Insecta > Orthoptera > Tettigoniidae > Anabrus > Anabrus simplex. The sequence goes on along the minus strand of NC_090265.1, from coordinate 564,805,854 downwards.
ACTGAGAGTCGTACATAAAATGACTTTAAAGATTAAATTTATAGTCATTTTTACTAAATTGTTGACTTATAATAATACAGATAGTAATATTGTATCTTTATATTTTTAATATTTGTTGTAATTTGCACACAGTACTCATACACAAAGAATATCATAACTCAACTGCACAGAACTGCTAGTGGAGCTGGATTAGAGCAGAGAGCTGCAGTAAACTACTTTCATCTGCTATAATTTTACAGCAAATGGAGCCACCCTTTTGCAGTAAAAATCGAGACTGTAACACACAGCTCAAAACAGCAGATAATTACAGCTAGTGGAGCTCTGGCCTAACAAATTCATTGATGATGCTTAGAATGTCAGAATATGAGCTATTCTAATGGTCTTTCTTCAGGGATATTAAATTGTTTGCTATTTTTAAAGCTTATAACATTTTGTGCAAGGCCATGTCCTTACACCTCGAATGTATTTTATTTCCTCTCCCTCCCCTTCCATTAAATCTTCCCTTGATATAGAAAAAACAAGCTTGTAGTTTTACATGACTTGATGGTTATCATAGTCAAGGGACCTTCAATTTTACATGTAATCCAAACCACACAAGAGTTGTCATTAAAAAATCCGACATGCATGGACTGGGATTCGAACTGTGGCTATCTTGTCTCCTAGCAGCTTAACCATACAAACCCCATGAATAACGTCACTTCTACACTATACTGATACTGAAATAGTATGTTACGAAATGCTGTTTTAAAATTTCAAATGTGAAGCTGCTTCAGTTTTCTGTACCGGCTGCAGCTGCTTATCACGAGATGACTGGCACATATTTAAAATTGTGGAGTACCACTTTCCCATCTGTTGCAAATCCTTCATTTAAAACTCATGGACATAGTTTTGTAATTTGAAAATATTTTAGATTTAACTTCTTTTGCATTTGGAAGGTCTTACAGGACAAGAGTAGAACAACTGGCTGGACTACTTGGTGCTCTGCAGTGAAATGAAGGATTATCATACCAATGATCTTCTCTCCATGACTCAAAGGGATGTTTTCCATTGTTCAGGTTACAGCTACATACTTTTAAATCACTCTTCGTCTTCACAAAGTAGTCTCATTTGGAAACCATTTTTGTATTAACTAATAACTTTACCTGCATTACCATACCGTCTTGTCATCTCTACTGCAGAAGCAAAATATGTATGAATACTGAAAAAAAAAAAAAAAAAAGTTAAATTTTTCTTTTCTAGCATTTGACCAAACACACGGGTCTGCTTTTCTGCTAAGTCTCTTCCACAGAGCTCTGTTGTGGATGTCTCTGATGTTATCCATCCCCCTCTTTAGCAGTCTATGATGATGTTGACGTCCTCCAGGATTGAATTGGAGTGCTGTTTTGGAAACAGATTTGTCGTTTATTCTCATTGTTGATAAACGTTACCATAATAGGTGCTGTTATTTATTCCTGTGCCGACTTGTCTAAATTTACAAAAAGCTATTAGGTACAATAATAATAATTATTATTAACAATAAAGTATCATTAACAGAAAATGTATTGACAAGGCGGATTTAACCAGAATGCCATTAAAAATAGTTTTCAATAAGTCTTTTCTCATGACGTGACCATACCACAGGAGTCGAGCATCTCTTGCTTTCCTCCCAACTGGGACTACACCAAACCTTTGATGCACGTTGTCAATTGTTGCATGGTTACAATGAGTCAATCCATGTGACCATTGCAGCATTTTCATCCCCTTTGTGTGGATAGCCCATCCCTGTTTTCTTGTCAATGGGCAGCATTCTATCTGTAGTGGACTATTGGATGTAAAACTGTTTTATACATTTTTGCCTTCAGATGGTCAGATATATTTTTGTCACAGAGAACTACAGTGACTTGGCTCCACTTTAGCTATGCTGCATTGACTCTCATCTGGGTGTTCAAGGATGTTATTAGAGTCCAAGTTATTTCAACTCTCTGGTTTTCTTCAAATCTTGGTTGCTGATTCTGATGGTACCACTGGTTTGAGGACCGGCCACTTTCCAGATATTTCATCTATTGAAAACTGAGACGTGTGCCATTCTCGGTTAGTATGTCTTGCCAAGTTTGTGTCCAATTTTGGAGAGCAATTATATGGTGCAATAAAACAGCTAAATATAGAATAATTTATTTTCCTTTTTAGTATGAGCTATGTCTGGAACTATGGAAATAGAGATAAAATAAATTTGTATTACAAATTACATATATACCAGGTGGCTCACGGATGCTGTACTTCCTACTTATAAACGTCCTGCATGCATAAGTGATGTGTGGGGTGTCTACCAACTGATTTTAACAGGGGAACTACTGCCAGCGGGCAGGTTACGTCAGAATATGAAGAGATAAGAAACAGAGTCACACTCGCAGCATGTTACTCAGCGCTGCCGGTCGAATGCATCCCTTGCATTCGTAAACATCATTTCCGACCGCATAGTTCTAGGCTGGTGTATGGTACAGCCGCACTATATTTGCTGTCTGCATATCGGCAATGGCTAGTGTGATCAGCAGTGGTGAATACATAGACATTATTTTAATCTGGACAACCTGGTCGGAATGCAACAGAAGCTCCAAACAGACGTATGCCTTCTACACACATATTTCGCCGAACAGTATTCGTTTTTGTTCCATGCAATCATCTCTTTTATCGAGTTGAATGTCTACACGTGTCTAAATTAATAAGTTATTAGATTTCATTTACTGCATCTTTGGCGTGTCTACAAACAGTAGCGGTGGTTAGGGGGTGGGGTGAGGAGGGACTTGCCCCCATCCGCACTTTGTAGAGTAAATATGACATTTATTCCATTTTAGCCAGCTGGAACTAGGAATTATTTTAAAAAAGCTATTTGTACAAGCCTTGTTGTCTTATATGCTAAATCTGTCCTTTATTGTATAGCGCTACGGCAAGTAGTGGAGACGTTGCATGTGCTGTGAGGAAGGGTAGTAGGGGTACAAATTTTTGCCGAGGTCGTGTCCACGGAGTTATAATTCACCCGCTTGCCGCGCGCATTCATCAGTCTGGCAGTCTCTTTATTGTCAGTTTCTTAGTGTGTATTCAAATACTAAATGATTATTAATTGCATAATCATGCCGTACATCTATGTAATTGTATAGGGCGATCTGGCCGTGGGGTTACGGGCGCGCAGTTGTGAGCTTGCACTCGAGAGATAGTGGTTTCGAATCCCATTGTCAACACCACTGAAGATGGTTTTCCGTGGTATCCCATTTTCATACCAGGCAAACGCTGAGGCTGTACCTTAATTAAGGCCACGGTTGCTTCCTTCCCATAAGTTCTATCTGTATCGGTGCAACATAAAGTCAATTGTAAAAACAGATATATTTAATTGTAATTTCAATGCGAGAGAATACCAACTTTACATTCACCGTACTAAATTATTTCGTTTGTATTATGCTTTTTTATAAGTAAATGAAATTAATCAGCCCCGTGGATTAGGCCTATTCGTAATAATAGTTTTTTTTGAGATTTTGATTCAATGCTGTATAATAAAATTTTCACCAGGTCTCACAAACATACTACGGGGCATTTACTTAATAAATAACATAACACAAAGAAAGAACTTAGGAACGTTGTAATTAGCTCCTGTTGAAATGCGATTACAACTGATTATTATTATTATTTTTTTTACAATTGGCTTTACGTCGCACCGACATAGATAGGATTTATGGCGACGATAAGACAGAAAAGGGCTACGCGTGGAAAGGAAGCGACCGTGGCCTTAAATAAGGTACAGCCCCAGCACTTGCCTGGTGTGAAAATGGGAAACCACGGACAACCATCTTCAGGGCTGCTGACAGTGGGATTCGAAACTACTATCTCCCGAGTGCAAACTCAGAGCTGCACGCCCGTAACCCCACCGCCACCTCGCCCGGTATAATTACATAGAAGTACGGTATGATTATGCAATTAAAAATAATTTAGTATTTGAATACTCACTAAGAAACTAACAGACACTAAAGAGACTGCCAGACTGATGAATGCGCGCGACAAGTGGGTGAATTATAACTCAGTGCCCACGACCTCGGCAAACAATATATACCCCTACTACCCTTCCTCACAACACAGGCAAAGTCTCCATTACTTGCCGTAGTGCTATACAAATTGGTTAGCGGCGACGAACAGCATTTTGTGCGCATTTCCGTCAATAATTATGTTAATAATTAAAGAAAATAAACGAAGGAATTAGCAGATAAGATAACAAGGTTTGTACAAACAGCTTTTTAAAATAATTCCTAGTTCCAGCTGGCTAAAGTGGAATGAAAATATAATGTGTACTTCACAAAGTGGAGGGGGGGGAGCGATCGTCCCTCCTCGCCGCACCCCCTAATCGCCGCTACAGTTTGTAGACACGCCAAAAGTGTAGAAAAGGAAATCTAATAACTTATTTATTTATACACGTGTAGACATTCCACTTGATGGAAGAGTTGCATGTATGAAACAAAAACTAATACTGTTCGTGAAATACGTATGTAGAAGGCATACGTCTGTTTGGAGCTTCTGTTGCATTCCGACCAGATTGTCCAGATTAAAATAATGTCTGTGTATTCACCGCTGCTGATCACACTACCTACTGCCGATATGCAGACAGCAAATATAGTGCGGCTGTACCATACACCAGCCTAGAACTATGCGGTCGAAAACGATGTTTACTAATGCAAGGGGTGCATTCGACCGGCAGCGCTGAGTAACATGCTGCAAGTGTGACTCTGTTTCTTATATCTTCATATTCTGACGTAACCTGCCCGCTGGCAGTAGTTCCCCTGTTAAAATCAGTTGGTAGACACCCCACACATCACTTATGCATGCGGGACATTTATAAGTAGAAAGTACGGCGTCCGTGAGCCACCTGGTATATATATAAAATAAAAGTTTTGCCTGTACATTGCTCAGAATTTGAAAATAATGGTATTTCTGTAGCGATCGTGTTCACAGTAACAATTCTTTCGACAGGGGTGATGGGCAACGCTCTCGAGACCAATTCTCGTGTGCTGCGAGCTGTGCGACGTCCCAGAAATTACGAGCGTAAGCTTCATGGTATATCATCAGCAGTTCTCATATGGAAACGTGTGACGATAAATTTTGTCAAAAGCGTAGGAAAGCACTGCATGTTGAACTATGAGCTCCTTAATGGTATTAACGAAAGTGAAAACAGAATGTCAGTATCTTAAACTGTTCGAGTTATTTCGGGTGGACTTCAACCCGTATAATTTAATAACTGTAGATAGGATGTACACCTACCCGGATACCTTGCAATCGTTGCCGACAGGGTAGCTTCTTGTGATGCAGACCGGGCCGGAAGTGTTCTGTGACGATTCCTCTTCATTGATATGCGTTTTTAAGTGCCGGATCATCCCAGAAGTATTTCTGCCGACGTATTTTACTTATTTTGAACAAGCAACACAGCGGGCTGTGCTATGACATATCTTCAAAATAACAGACATCCATTACGTTGCATTTCGGACATCGTCTTCAAGTTGTCGCGTACAGCTAGACACGATTACACATTGCACCGTCATATATCGAATTACCTAATCATGACGCGAATACTCCATAACATAGTAAGGAATTATTTCCTTCGTCATCAAAATATCGGTAAACACAAGCAGTGGTCCTATGATAATGAATGTGGAGTCTGATAATGATGTACACCTACCTGTCGAAAGAAATGGAGCAAACTCAAGCATTTTAGATTACACATTCCACTTGTGCGTAATGGTGGTTGTACATACAGCAGGGCGCATCTTGCCTCGTCTCGAGTTCGAATAATGCACGTCTCTAGTATCCTATCCAGGTACCGTACGTGTGCCTACAGTAGCTGTTAGTTTCTATACTTGCCTATTCATTCGTGTACCTACCATTGCATACAATGCCAGAATGCGTATCCTTTATAATTATGTTATACTGCGTCAAGATAGACCTCGGTAGAAATGAACGCCCTAGTCTCTTGTTGACACACATTTACGGAATGGAGAAGGCGCGTGGTTTTGCTATTCGCATACTCGGCACAAACAGCATTCAGCTCCGACGACCTGTAGTCCTACGACACGCTGTTCGCCATACAATGCGGGGACAACGCTCTCGAGATCTCTCGAAATTTCTCGCAAGAAATAGAGCCTGCGCTAGTCTCGAGATCTCGAGACTTTCGCGAAAATCACGAGACCGATTCTCCTGTGTTGCGATCTGTGCCACGTCCCAGTAACTACGAGTGTAAACTTTATAGTATACCATAAGCAGTTATTGCGTGAAATAACGTCAGCCGATAAATTTTGTCAAAAGTCTGGAAAGTATTACATGTTCAGCAATGGCCCTCTTAATACCATTAACGAAAATGAAAACATAATGTCAATATCTTAAACTGTTCACGTCTTATTTGTGAATAACTGCAGATAGGATGTGCACCTATCCAGATACTATACCGCTTTTCACGAGAGTTTAATCCCAGTGTAAGAAAATAGGCGGAGCACCTAGCCTTTGCACGTGGACATACGTGTAGTTGATTGGAGAAGCAACCGTCCCGTCGCACTCAATCGACTGCATGCGAGCTCGAAGAAAAGTTTAATATGAAATAGTGATTAAATAATGAGAAATGAAGGCACAAGACGTGGTGTAATACAGGGAGACTTCTCGTAGTGGAGGAAAGTTCCAAACTGTACAGTGTGGAGATAAGGTGTTGCATCTTGCAGCAGCAGTCAGCGAGTATTCATAGTGAGAGAAATGGAACGTGCAGTGAAGCACAAAAGAGGAAATACGCTCAGAAGTGACCATAGGCAGTGCATTGTGAATATGTTCAATAAACTAACTTAAGAGAATCCAGGTTTAGTCGTTTATTCAGAAGTTCAGATCTTCGCACTGTTGTCGTATACGATGCGCAGCCCTGTACGTCCGAACACGAGACGTTGACGGCGTGGAGGTCGGTACTACACGCTCAGGGATCACAACTCTTTCTTTGGCGGAGGCGTGGACATACCATGTTTACATCAAGATTAAACTCTCGTGAAAAGACATAGAGGTGCGCATTATTCGAACTTGAGTCGGGACAAGATGTGCATGGCTGCATATGCAACAACCATTACACATGAGTGGAACGTGTAATCTAAAATGCCCGATTTGCTCCAGTTCTTTCGACAAGGGTAATGACCAACGCTCTCGAGACAGATTCTTCTTTGCGACGTCCCAGGAACTACGAGCGTAAGCTTGATAGTATATCATCAGCAGTTCTCATTTGGAAATGTGTGTGCAGACTATGAGCCCCTTAATACCATTAACGAATGTGAAAACAGAATGTCAGTATCAGTGGCGGCTCGTTTGGGAGGCGCTAAGGCGCGCGCCCCCCACGGGGTTCCATTAAATTCGGGAATTTTAATCTTAAATGTTAACAAGGGAAATATTTTACTATAAGATTATTATCAAGGGCGCGAGTTGTACTGTGCTGCGGCGCGATGCGCTGCTGGCCCTACGCAGGAGGGCGCTCTCTCACAGCGGACCAAATACTCCCGAGTCTCGCTTGACTGGCCCTGAGGGAGCCAATCAGAGGCGCAGTAGAGATGTGCTGTTCTACGGAGATACCGGCGCGTTTCTGCCGCGGCCCATCGTTGCAGCCAACCTACCCGAAACATTGGTGATCTGATTTCTATTTAACAGGGGTCAGTTTATGCCATTTCTCTCCTAAAACTAGGAACTATTTTACTGAGGCACTTACCTGAGTTAAATGTGCCGGTATACATTTAAAATAGTCTTGTAATTTTTAGGATTATTAACTAACGAAACGAGTAATGACTGTAACTACTGGCTCCTCGCACTTACTCATGTTGGCCATACTCACTGGAGAGCGCGATGTTTAACTTTGTGTTGGTGAATGACCGTGATGTGACTGTGACAAGGTGAAATTAGGAGAAAGGTTGTGATTTATATGTAGGCGTAGTGTTATGTATGCACTTCGTACAGTATGATTACCGTCGAACATATTAAAGAACTAACGTTTTCTTCTCTTTCTACCGAGAAGAAAGTCGAACTGAAGGAGTGTTTTAGGCCGACACCAGACTTCTTGTTGAAAAAAACCGGAGACAAAGAAAAATGAAAATAGGGCTTTCCAAAGACAAATTAGTTCTCCTGACGTATATAACAAGAACTCGCGGATATGTGGAAGTGATATCTCAGAAACCTATTACTGCTTTCCTTGCCCGCTATTCTCCCGTCCTAGGAAAGGGGATAAATGGATCACCACAGGGGTGATATCAATAGTACCATGGACTTTGAAATGCTTGGTGAAGTCAATGTCGTGTCTTGTGTAAGTGATCACTACAATGAAACTATTCGTAAACATAACTCGATGGTGGACAAGAACAGGCAATTATTATTATTATTATTATTATTATTATTATTATTATTATTATTATTATTATTATTATTATTATTATTATGTATGTTCAGTCTTCAGCCCTAAGGCTGGTTGGATCCTCAACAGCTCTGCCATCAGCTGTCATAGATGGCCTAGGCATCACTGAAGAGGCATACTAGGGAAATGAGGAGTGAGATAGTTTCCCGTTGCTTTCCTCACTGAGCCAGAAGTTGCTGTTACATATCAGTCTGCGAAGCCCACTGAAATGCACGCACCAACCTACCCTATGAGCAACATTTTCACACCATTCATAGCAGGGACTGGCTGCAGAAGGAATGGAATTACTAGCATCGCTCATACCTCAGTCACTTTCATATTGTCAAAGCCAAGGATAAGACAGAGACAGATCAATGAAAGTAACAAAATTGCTCTAGCCCATACCAGAAGACATAGTGCACTGTAAACACTAGGTCCTGCCAGTAAAGGCATATAATAATAATAATAATAATAATAATAATAATAATAATAATAATAGTAATAATAATAATAATCAAAACAATTGCGTATGCATTGCACCGTATAGTGTTCGAATTGTGTATCTTGATAACATGTTTTGAAGAACTTGAGATATTTGTGGAATTATGAAACTAAGGTGCGCCCCCCACTGCTGATATCCACGAGCCGCCATTGGTCAGTATATTAAACGGTTCAAGAGTTATTTCAGGTGGACATCTTAGCTGAGTAACCCTTACGTTATAATTAGTTAATAACTGTAGATAGGACGTACACCTGCCTGGATGACTCGCAGTTTTTGTCGGCAGGGTAGCTTCTTGTGGTGCAGACCAAGCCGGAGGTGTTCGGTGACAATTGGTGGTGGTGGTGATTATTTTTTTAAGAGGAAGTACAACTAGGCAACCATCCTTTATACAACACTAATCAGAGAGAAAGAATGGAAGGGATCCTACTCTTCGAAAAATGAAGGTGTCGGCGAAATGAAGACAAGGGCCACGAAGGGCGTGAAAAAAAAACCGCCCTAGGCCTCGAGTGCTGTAATACCGTCGGGGTCAGCAAAGAACAAAAGTTGACCGAGAGAGGTCGAATAAGATATATGAAAGTGAGGAGCCTGGCACAAGTAAGTGGAAGCAATATCATGACTCAGCTGAGGGCTCCGTGGTCGCCAACCCACGCTCCTAAGTTAAGAGCCACTTTTTGTCGCCTCTTACGACAGGCAGGGAATACCGTGGGTATTATTGTATCGCCCCTACCCACAGGAGTTTCTGTGACGATTCCCCTAGATATTATGCGTTTTTAAGCAGTAGCGGCCATTGGGAATTAGAAGTGAGGGGGAAAAAACTGCACAGACAACAAGAAGTACTCGGAATTGTGGGATAATGCGACCAGGGGGAGGGGTATATAAAAGGGGGGGGGGAATCTACAAAATGGTAAGTTTTTGAAGCTCTCTGAGCGAATTTCGACAGAGAGGTAACATTTACGAACTTAAGTGCGGTAGTAAGTTTTTTTTTGAGATTCTGATTCAATAGTGTACAATAAAACTTTCATCAAAGGAATAATTACACATGTATTACAATTTAATAGAAGTACGGCGTGATAATACAATTAAAATCATTTATTAATTGTTCGACTCGTTGGCTGAACGGTCAGCGTACTGGCGTTCGGTTCAGAGGGTCCCGGGTTCGATTCCCGGTCGGGTCGGGGATTTTAACCTTAATTGGTTAATTCCAGGGGCTGGATGTATGTGTTGTCTTCAATCATCATTTCATCCTCATCACGACGCGCAGGTCGCCTACAGGAGTCAAATAGAAAGACCTGCACCTGGCGAGCCGAACTCGTCCTGTGATATCCCGGCACTAAAAGCCATACGACATTTCATTTCATTTATTAATTGACTACATACTAAGACACTATACTCTGAGTCAACTCAAGTCCTAAGCGTCCCCTTTGATGTTACAATGTTATATAAATGCCGCATACATTACCCGTCAGGTTCGGGACGAGAACCGAAATGGAGAAGAGGAAGGAGGGAAGGTGCTCATACGTGGAAAGATATTTTCCTCAATCCTTCAGTTGAGTACCGGTATAACATCAAAGTGACTGGTTAGGACTTGAGTTGAAGCGGACTATACCTGACACTAAAGAGACTTGTCAGACTAACGATTGCGCACGGCAAGCGGGTGAATCATAGAGCCCGCGCAGCCAAACAACAGCTCTGGGTGCAGTTAATGAGAAACTTGAGTGCGAGTCTCTCCGCGGAGTTCACAGGCCACACCTACCCATCTCGAGAGCCAGGGTCAAGCAGCTGCTCTCAGAGTACGTGAGCTGTTGTTGAGGTTGGTCTAGCGTTTCCATATTTTGATCACAAAAGGGAATCGAGTAACGTTAACGCCTGTAATCAGCGCTATGTTCACATCATACTATACACCGTATAATGCAAATAATATCCCCACAACTTCCATATATTCCCTTGCTTGAACGGACAATTGCTTATAGTCGCGTTTCCTTTTTATATTGCACGTAAGAGCGACGAATTGCTTAGAGCTTTAACCTGGTGTGATTCAATTCTCCTATAGCACAATTGGTAACCCAGCTACAAAATCGAGAACATCTGTGCGAAACAGAAGTTTGGAATGTTAGCGACGTCTATATTAACATTAAGAAAACTTTCCAACTAAAAGTTCATTCATATTATTATTATTGTTGTTATAGCAGTAGTAGTAATGCTATTTCATGGCAAATATGATGATACACTAGTCATTTGAAATAAGGGTCTCTAATGAAATGATCATCCTATAGAAATCTTTGTTAAATGAATACGTTGTTTATTTCTTACATTTAAAAAAAAAATACGAAACATAAATGGTATGAAGCCTCCTGTAACAGACTCATTTTACAAAGACGGACGGTGCCGTGCAGTACACAGAATAGTAAAAGAAAGAAAGTGTATCTAATATAGGCTGTTATTCCCTACAGCTACAGTCGCCTTTCGTTTTCAGTTTATATTTTTGCTGGAGTGGTAAATTTTATTTCTCACTTCGCGAGTCCATTGCTTAACGTCAAACTAGAAACGCGGCGATCATATACCGGTTATGGTACTTTATTCAAATCCTGAATAACAACGATACCTTATCACAAGAACTCTGTTGCCTCGCAAACACTTAACAAAAAATAACATCGTGTTTATAGAGCTCATAATGTAAAGAGGAAAGGCTGGAGTTCTTCAATCCCAGACATGTCAACTTCACTTTCACTATCCGAGCCACTGCTTGACGATTCATCCTCACTGCTGCTGCTGTTAGTTACATTAATTGTTAAGCGCTCAATTTCAGGTTCCAAAAGGCCTTCCGACTGTATATATTGTTCCTCAGTCTCTCTGACATGACGGCATACTGAAGCCCACTCTTCCGCACCAATTTCAGAAAATCTCTGAACGCAAAGATTTCTAACATCATCCAGCTTGATGGTTGTGTTTTTCTGTGCCACCCATTGTTTCACATCACCCCAGATTTTTTCGATGCTGTTCAAATCTGGATGATAAGCCGGCAAGCGAAGAACAGTGTGCCCGTATTCATGTAAAAGACTGTCCAGGATATAGCTCTTAGTTCGAGACTTATTGATCTTTATAAGTTCATAAAGTTCAGTCTTGAACATATCATTTCCGTAAGGTATGTTGTGCTCTGTTAGCCAGTTCTGCATTTCCTGTTTGCGAGCGTTAGAAGTAGGGCATTTATCATACTGAACGTTGTGATAGGACGCATTGTCTATCACAAGAACAGATTTTGGTGGCAAGTTTAGCAGAAGCATTTCTTTCACCCATTTCATGTAGTTCGTGGCATTCATTTCCCGATGGTAATCGCCGGATGTCTGATTTGATTTAAATATCAAGAGGGCGTTCGGAATAAAACCCAGCTCATAGCCTGCATGAACAATAATAAGGCGCTGTCCTTTCGATGTCGGCGATTTAAGACCCTCTGTAGGAGATGTGGGTCACACCAAGCCTTCGGTGTTGTGTGGGAGCTGTTAATGTAGGTTTCATCACTGCAAACTATTGGGCGACCCTCCTGACGATACCTAGTAACAGAACGCAAAAATGTGATTCGAGCACTTCGAATATCATTACGCTCAATCAGCAAACACCTGTTAGTGTCTACCTTTTTCCACCGAAATCCAAGTTCTTTGAAAATTTTTCGCAAACTACTGCATTGGCCCTTGTACTGTATACTTTTTTAGTTTTGCCAACACAGACTTCACAGTCGGAATTTCTTTTTCAGTTATATAAAATTCATTGATTGTCCTTCGAACAACGCACATGTCAAAATTATCTAATCCAGTGCACGGACGCTCTTTTTCTTTGTTCTTGCGAGGTGTATTGAACGATGCCAATGTTCCTGCCTGGACCTGTAGCAGTTGTTTCTTCACGGACTTCACGGTGCACGCACTAACACGAGTTGCAGCACACACACGCTCCTGCATTTTTTTTTTTTTGGCTGGAATAATAAATTGGTTTTCATCGGCTTCTTTCTGCATGAACTGTAACACGTTAGACACTATTTCTCGACCCTGAAAATGAAGAGTTTTTCTGTGTAGTTTTGAAAGGACGGGAGGCATATTGTTATCACTACTATTTCGCACAAGTCAACAGTCACAACCGTAAGTGCACTGTTAGGGAGACGTGTTATCGCCAAGCTTGCCTCAGATTAACTAACTACTGCGCACCCAGCCGCGCGCACCTCTGATCCAAGAAGGTGTGCAGAGGGAGGTGCGCTGGAGACGAAGGATCGCCGGCTAGCAGGCAGAAGAAAAGCAGAGCTGTTGTTTAACTGAGCGGGCTCTACCTCAGTGTCCATAACTTTAGTAAATAAAAGACTGCTACCCTTCCTCACAGCACATGCAAAGTCTTCAATACTTACTGTGGCGCTATACACATCGGTTAGCCGCGACAAACGACATTTTGTGCGCATTTCCGCCAAAACGTTTGTAATAATTGAAGAAAATAGAGTAACAGCTGAAAAGACAACAGAGCTTGAATAAATTGCTTTAAAAAATAATTACCAATTTCAGCCGGCTAAATGGAACACAAATGCAATGTTTTCTCCACAAAGTGGGGGCAACTGCCTCCCCACTATCGCCGCTACTTTTTTTAAGTGCCGGATCATCCCAGAAGTATTTCTGCTGACATATTTTACTCCTTTTGAATAAACAATACAGCTGGCTGTGCTATATGGCATCTCTTCAAAATAAGGTACATCCATGACTTACATTGCCTTTCGGACATCGTCTTAAATGTTGTCGCATATAATCAGGCACAATTACGCATTGCACCGTCATATACCGAAGAACCTAATTATGACGGGAATAATCTATGACAGGCCTTTCCAACTCTATCACTTAGTGCTGGGGCGCACCAGCGCTGCACTCAGCAGCACCATTCCCCCCTCCTTCCCCACCTACCTCGCGCAGTGGTCGGGGCATGTGTGCGTAACATACAATACATTCATTCTCATTTTCTCTTTGTGTGTGTCATTTTCAGTGGAATCTATTCGACAGAACAGATAGCGGAGCATTTGGTTTCACCTTCGTTAAAAATATCGTTTAATCATTCATGGGTGGATTCATATTTTGTTCTCAATACCGCAGGAAAAGCTCAGTGTTTAATTTGTCATGTTATTTTACGCGTAAAGTCTTCAAACGTTCGACTACACTACCACAATAAACATGTTCCAACCTATGATGGCATTGTTGGCGCAGCAAGAACCAAACAAATTGCTAAAATCGGAATTGCCAAGTTCTTCAGAGATAAGTAATAACTTACTCATTAGGAATTGTTTTACATCCAATTTAGGGGATTTGTTTTCGTTTTGGGGTTTGTATTATTAAGAACTGTTTAGAATTAGACTTAGATGTGCTGCTAAGAAAACACAAAGATAATTATTTTATCTCCCTGTCCTACAGATACTTGAATCCAACACTTTAGAAGGCGCAGTTCGAGCAAGTTATGGGCTATTGTTGCTCTGAAACTTGCAAAAAGTGGACGACCCTTTACTGGTGGTGAATTTGTAAAAGAATGTTTAATAGAGTGCTCGGAAATATTATGTCCACGTGCTGTGGCCCACTTTGAGGCGATAAGCTTGTAAAAAAAAAAAAAAAAAAAAAAAAAAACACGACCTCTCGTCGTGTACAGGAACTTGGTGCCGACTAGAAATAGAATTGCGGAACAAATGAGGCACTTTCCAGAAGTACTCGATTGCTCTCCATAAGACTACTGACAAAAATGACACGGCACAGCTATCTATTTTCGTCAGGGGTGTCGAAAAAGATTTCGCTATAACTGAGGAACTACTGGACATTATTCCCCTCAAAGATACTACCACCCAGTGGCGGTTTCTGGTATAGCGCAATGGAGCAATGCACCTCCAGTTTATATCAAATTGTACTCAGCTACTTAATTTTCACGATTCCCTTGTCATTCTCAAAGCTCGTGCTAAGCCCATCTGTCCGTAATATACTCGTACTGGCTCTTAATTCATGTGAGCTGCGCATAGTCTGTGGCTGGAGACTCGTCTGGAATGAACCCCCATACAAGGCTGCATCTCCGTCCGTACTTAGGCGAAGGGACCAGTGTGGTGCGGGGGGAAGTCTGTCAGCATTAAAGCAAGACCTGGATATCGCAGAAAAGAATATCCGTGGTGTAGGCATGCGCAGTATGCCACTCTCTCTCAAGTCTGTCGCAAGTCGTGTTGTTGGGGTAAGAAAACTGTAATAGTATGTGCCTGCCATCTGTTGCCCTTACAGGAATTTAACCAGGCAGCAGAGAATAGTGCACATAATTAGCGCTAGTGTTGAACAGCATCATTACTACCAAAAGTCATATTAAATTGCCAAATTCCAATTGATACCTTGTCCCAAATATATCAATACTTACTAAACATCTATTCATTTGCCTTCTTTGGAATAATTACTTTTTTGGAGAGAAACATAGCTTAAAAATCATTGAGGCAAAGAGTAGCGGGAAGGTAATACCAATGAAAACGCTAATTGACCAGCTCACACTAGTTCTTAAAATTAAGTTACCAACATTGTGAAAAGTGCGAACATTCATTCCTATAGTTTCCTCGTGTTTTTCAAGTGTGAAACTAGTGTTTGTAAACGTTTGTACTTAGCAATTATCATAATTCGTAACATTATTGTACGCTGTGCAAGCGTGTGAGTGTTTTTTTGCACCGTTGTGCCGTTCTGAAACTTAATTTTTAGGATATAAAGAAGTTACAATCTTTTGTCCGTGTGCGTGTGTGTGTTTTTGTGCGTTGTAATTACGTCCACAATCTTTGTGCCCCGGAAAGGTAAGGAGCTACATAATGAGTTTGAACAGTGTCCAGATACTTAAGAAGACAAACTTTTCTTGTCTCTCTCTTGAGCGAAAACTTGAGATTAAGAATGCCGGGCGCCCAATGCCTGATCTTGTTATAACGAAGCAGACTAAAAGTAAAAGTAAAGAAATCGTGCGTAAATTCAGAATGGATATATACAAAAGAACCGAGTGGATCTGTGGGTGCGAAGTTACTAACAGGTTGTTTTGTTTTCCGTGTTTATGCTTCGTGAGTGATGAAAGCGAAGGGACTTGGACCAAAGTCGGAGTAGTAGATTTAGGACATTTGTCCCAAAAAATAAAGAAACACGAAAGTTCTAAATCTCATATGCTTGCCCAGTTAGAATTCGATCTTCTGGGAAAACACGATATCCGGCAGCAACTTGATTGTGCTTACAGGCAGTCTGTCGAAAGACACAACGATCAAGTACGGAAAAATCGTTATGTGCTGTCAAAAATTATCGACTGTGTAAAGTTCTGTGGCGCGTTTGAGTTGGCATTGCGCGGGCATGACGAAACAAGTGAATCCTCGAATCCTGGCATATTCCGAGGCCTCGTTAATTTTAGTTCTGAAATTGACGTTGCATTAAAGGACCATCTGTCCAAAGCTACTGTTTTCAAAGGCACCTCGAAAGACATTCAGAATGAACTGCTTTCGTGCATGTTTGAAATCTGTCGCGAGAAAATAAAGAAAGAAATCACAACTGCGCCCTTCATTTCGGTAATCGCAGACGAGACCACCGATATATCAACTACAGCACAATTAGTTATTGTACTGCGCTACGTTCTTCCCAACGGTAAGCCAGTTGAAAGATTTTGGGGTTTCCTCTCACCCGCTAGTCATGATGCTAAGACAATAGCAGAGTGTTTAAAATCTTCTTTGAGCGATGTTGTTGATAGCCCAGATAAGTTAGTTTCACAAAGTTACGATGGGGAGAATGTAATGAGTGGTCGCCATTCAGGAGTGCAAGCTCTCATCAGGGAAGATTTTAAGCATGCACATTATGTTCACTGTTACGCCCATTCTTTGAACTTAGTCATGGCACAAGCGACAAGCCAGAATACGGATGTCCGTATATTTTTTGCAGATTTAAGTGAAATCCCCAGCTTCTTTAATAACTCCCCGCAGCGATCAGGTGTATTGACCGAAATAGCGAAATAGTTGGTAGAAGAGTACCTCATGCTTCAAACACAAGGTGGAATTTTAAATCAAGGACCGTTGAAGTAGTTTACGAGAACAGAGATGCCCTCATCGAATGCCTTGATCAACTGGAAACTACCTCTCGACAGCCTAACACCATATCGCAAGCAAGAGGTTTGCGTTTAAAATTGGAGCACCCGTTATTTCAGTTCTGGTTGGCTGTTTTCCATCAGATAATGCCTCATGTGGACATTTTATACAGTCAGCTACAAAAGCGAAATTCAGATCCGTTGGAAGTCAAAGGCGCACTTTCAGGTTTCGAGGCTGCTATAAAAATGGTTCGGGAAAATAAAATTGACCACATCGCTGACGAACATGATATACTGCCCCCGCCAGTGAAGGTATCACGAGGGCCGCTGCGTACCTCGAAACGAGTTGCGGCAAAAGAAGTTTGTGACACAGTCATTCTTCAAGCAAAGGAACGGTTTCAATTCACAAACCACCTTCTTGCAGCAAACTTGTTTCAAGCTGAAAATTTCGGCAGCTTTGAGAAGCAGTTTCCCCACTCACTTCTGTACAAAGCGTGTGAGGCCTACCCATTTCTCGACAAACCGAAACTGAGAACCGAACTTGAAATATTATACATGAGAAATGATTTTCGAACTGTTTCTGGGGCTACGACTTTGTTGCAGTTTCTTTTAGAAAATAAGTTGCAGAGTGTCTTTGGTGAAAGCATAAAACTTTTAAATATAGTTATTACTATTCCCATGACGACATCTGAAGCAGAAAGGTGCTTCTCAACCCTGAAAAGAATAAAGACTTTCTTGCGCAGCACAATGACCGAGGATAGACTTAATGCTCTTGCTATGCTGTCAATTGAAAAGGACTTGGTTCGAGACTCTGTGGACTTCAACGAAGCAGTTATAGATAAATTTGCATCCCTCAAGGAGCGCAGGATGGATTTTTTGTATAAGCTGTCTACATAGGGTAAGTCGATTGTGAAACATTTCTAATTTTGCATGTGGTAAATATCGGCATGTATTGTCTGCTTCTCTCGTATTCGATCACATTTTCAAAACTTCTATCATCTTATTTTGGGAGGTTACGGCCCACGACGGGAGAGGTGGAGGGGGGGGGGTGCAATTTTTTTTCTTCTGTTGAACCCCCAGTGACGAAAGTCACGCGCCGCCACTGCTACCACCGGCGCAGATACTGTATATTTGCAGCTGTTCAAGATGCAATGAACGGTATGGGCTTATCACTCGGAAATCTGTCTAATGTCGCTAATGAAGGAGCACCAGCGAAGTCGTCGGGTGGGCAAGGTTTTACAGGCCTCATCAAAACGAAGGTGCGCGATGCTGGGTTACCTCCAATATTATCAGTACTGGTACATTGTGTTTTACATCAAAAGCAATTATGAGCAAAGAACTTTCGCAACTTTAAATCTGTTATGGATACTGTGTCAAAATGTATACATTTCTGCAGAAAGCAATGTTTGAACCATCGGCAGATCAAAGAAATTTTAAAAGATCTCGAACCGGGCGAGTTGGCCGTGCGTGTAGAGGCGCGCGGCTGTGAGCTTGCATCCGGGAGATAGTAGGTTCGAATCCCACTATCGGCAGCCCTGAAAATGGTTTTCCGTGGTTTCCCATTTTCACACCAGGCAAATGCTGGGGCTGTACCTTAATTAAGGCCACGGACGCTTCCTTCACATTCCTAGCCCTTTCCTGTCCCATCGTCGCCATAAGACCTACCTGTGTCGGTGCGACGTAAAGCCCCTAGCAAAAAAAAGATCTCGAGGCAAAATGTAGCGTCATTCCCTTTTATTGTATTGTGCGCTGGTTAAGTTGCGCGAAGTGCTAGCAACCTTCTTTGTAATAATTTAAGCAATTGCTCTGTTAATGGAGATGAAAGGTTCTCCTTACCAACTTTGCGGAATAAACAATGGGTAGCTGACCTCGCTTTCTTGGCGGACATAACGTCTTATTTGAATGATTTAAATATTTCATTGCAAGGGAGAAACAAATTGATTAGCACCATGTGTGATAAAATTAAGGTTTTCAAAATGCAGAGTTTGTTATTGAAAAGTCAGCGTGAAGTCGGAAATTTTGACAATTTTTCTTCATAAAAATCATTACACTTGTCTACTTATGAAAATCTTGGAGACTATCAGACGATGTTACACTCTTTTCACTCTGAATTCAGTGCCCGATTCAAAGAAATGAATGATATGTCACCTCAATTTGAAATATTTATGACCCCATTTTCAGCGCGTTTTAAAAAATCACCATCATATTTCCAAACAGCTGATAAAACTACAGTGTGACGCAATCCTAAAGGACAGGTACTACGACTAAAGCAGTGATTTAATTTCCTTTTACAAAGGTGTTCATCCACAAGAATTTATTAGACTTCAACCACTTGCCTTAAAATTTACGTCAATGTTCGGTACAACGTATGCATGCGAACATAGGTTTTCAGTTCTGAATTTAAATAAATGGAGAACTAGAACTTCTCTGTCTGATGCTGAGTTAGAGGCTGTAATTAGAATTTCTACTGCCAAATTGATTGTACCCAATATTGGTAAATTAGTTGCCTCAAAACGATGTCAACAATCGACTTAAACGCTAAATGTACATTAAGGCAAACGCAATGTATGTACAGAATAAATTGTGTGTTTATGTGTTCACAGAACTGTCATAAATAATATTGTTTTCGTAAGCTGCGCGCTGACTTGACGACCTGTGGCTCTGCCTCTGCCACTTCCCCTCCTTCCCCCACCACATCAGCGGTGCTAGAGTACTGCGCCGGGGCCGTGTGAGCACCTCAGATAGAATCGCTTGATCTATGACATTGTAAGGAATGATTTCGTCACCAAAATATCGGTAAACACAAACGGTGGTCATATGATACTGAATGTGGGGTCCGATAACGATGTACACCTACCTGTCGAAAGAACTGGAGGAAACTCAAGCATTTTAGATTACACGTTCCACTCATGCGTAATGGTGGTTGCATATGCAGCAAGGCGCATCTTGTCCGGTCTCGAGTTCGAATAATGCACGTCTCTGGTATCCAGGTAGGGGTACCTACAGTAGCCGTCAGTTTCTGTACTTAACCTGCTCATTCGTGTTCTCACTGCTGCATACATGCCAGAATGCTTATCCTATATAATTTATTCTGAGTCGAAATGGACTAGGTAGAAATGAAACAAACGAACGCCCTAGCCGCTTTCTAACACGTATTGACGGCATGGAGAAGGCCCGTGGTTGGATATTCGCATACTCGGCACAAACAACATTAAGCTCAGGCTACCTGTAGGCCTACGACACGCTGCTCGCCATACAATGCGGGGACAACGCTCTCGAGATCTCTCGAAAATTCTTGCAAGAAATAGTGTCTGCGCTTGTCTCGAGACCTCGTCTCAGACTGCCCATCACTACTTAATTCCTCACTACAAGGTAGAGATCTTATTATTCACCTCTTTGATCGTGTTAAAGCTTTTAAGCGAAAAGTACTACTGTGGGAAAGTCAGTTCGTGAATAAAGAGAACGCATTTTCCCACTTTGACTGCAGAGTTGTGTCTAGCTCCAAACTATTCCGGTAAAACATTAGAAAAATATAAAGAGGTTTTAATGTCACCATATGACGAATTTGAGAGTAGGTTTCACGATATTCAGGCATTCGAAAATTACTGCAGGTGTTCGCTACGCCCTTTTCAGTGGATGTGCAAACTGTTAGACCAGAACTGCAGCTAGAGCTGATTGACACAGTTTGATACTCAAATGAAAGGTAAGTTTGCAAACACAAACAGGTTGCCTGAATTTTATGTTCATTTTCCGCGGGAGAGATTTCCTAGATTGCACAAATTTAATGCACATATTTTAAGTATATTCGCATCAACTTATTTATGTCAAAAGATGTTTTCATTATTGCAGATTTGTAAATATAGGCAAAGAAGTCGGCTCACCGATGTTAACTTGAAATGTGCTTTGCGACTTGCCAATACGCAAACGAGAGTGCCAAACATTGATACAATACTATCTAAACGAGCCCAAAGGTCTCGTAAAGGAGGAGTACACCCGTGATATTAGTTCGTGTGTTTAATTAGTTGTCATAGTCATAAATGCCATACAAATATTGAAATGTATGTTAATGCGAGTGCAAAGAATGTGTACAAATCACACAAATTGTGTTTTCTTGCAGTAAATGTAGCCTACGTGTCCTAAAGCTTCAGTTAATCGTGAAAATGTATTTATTCAGGACATATTGCACACTGCTGTATATTCCTTTGTCAATGAATAATTTTCTTGTCCTGTTCGTCTCACATGATACATGCTCCCAATTATTATTATTATAGCAGTTGTCCACATAGTAGGCTAGCAAGTAACACCCGCTCCCTAGAGCAACTACATGATGACGTCTGGTCTAGGCTATAAATGAGTGAAATGATAGTTTAAGAGAAGGCTTAACATTTCATTCTCTGATGACGTTATATTTTTGTTGCATACTCCATATCAACACTGAACACCGTTAACATGGAATTATTGTTCAATCTTGTTAACTGTCGATCGTGGCGGTTTCTGTCGTTATTGTGTTAAGGTTAAAAGCCGCGTAGTTATCAAGAAAATTCTGATGACTATCAAAATGAGAAAAAATATCATGAAGCGATGATCGCTTTAAGTTTAAGAGAGAAGGGGTAGTCATGAAAAGATGAAGGACTCCCTTTACATTGGATACCCTGATATTAGAGAGTAGGAAGAAAACCAGGAGCCTCCGTGGCTCAGACGGCAGCGCGTCGGCCTCTCACCGCTGGATACCGTGGTTCAAATCCCGGTCACTCCATGTGAGATTTGTGCTGGACAAAGCGGAGGCGGGACAGGTTTTTCTCCGGGTACTCCGGTTTTCCCTGTCATCTTTCATTCCAGCAACACTCTCCGTTATCATTTCATAGCATTTATCACTCATTAATAAAAATCACCTTCGGAGTGGCGACCCCATTGTAATAACAGCCTATATATCTTTCACGCATTACATCCCTGACCCGGTCAATGACTGGAAAACAGGTTGTAGGTTTTCATTTTCAGGAAGAAAACCAAATGTGAAGACCTACAATATTGAAAGCTCTTAACACTGATCAATAAGAACATTACATTGGCTATTGTTTATTGTGATGTGCTTTGTCTCTTCCACTGCACTCATCGCCGTAGATAGTATTGCTGTCGCGTATCGTTGAACTAAGGGAGTTAACTACCTGACTAGAACAGCCTGCCTAAATATTGGCGGGAGGTGACTGGGGAGTTAAATAACTTATTTTTCAGCATGACATCCATTCCTCTGGTTCATGCAGGGTCTGATAGCTATTGGTATGTGACACACTGGCTCATCATAGTATTCCATCCCTGCTCTAGGAATGGGGAGGTTGCTCACTTTACAGACTACGGAAGAGCATTGTTCAGCACTGTTTGAATGCCAGCATAGTACTGCCATTAAAAGTGAAAAACTAAGCCATTTTTAATTTGATCGAGCATTTCGTATGACAGCATTGCTTTCAACTGCGACTTTCCAGTCGTTTAATTTTGTATTCTGACAAGAATACTGACGTCATTGTCTTATTTTAGTTGGAATTAGCCGAGGTAGATTGTCTTCTTTCGTTCTCTTCTTCCATTCTGTTGACACTAATTATTGTCTTACGCCAACGGATTTCTTTTCGTGAAAAGTGAGAACCTCTTCTGCTTTTCATTTGATCCAATATTTCATATGGCAGCATTATTGCTCTGAATTGACGCCATTGTCTTATTGTAGTTGGATAATAATTGCTCTGAATTGACGCCATTGTTTTATTGTAGTTGGAATTAGTCTAGGTGTATTTTTCCTTTTTTTCTCCTCTTCGCATCTCTCAATAATTATTGTCATGATTCTTCTCAATTATGCCTTCTTGAAAGAGGAGTAATATCACCGCTCGATTCGCTCCCGTGAATCCCAAGAGCAAAGATCTCAACGTTTGATGGGACTGAGGGAACATGATTCACAGTTAAGACAAGCAGAGACTGAGTCCTAGACATGAGAAAGTGAGGTTGAGAGGGAGGAAGGATTAACTCAAGATAGGGTGCGCCATTTGGAACTCAGAGAACGGAAGACTAAAGCCCAAAGGGAGGAAAGCTTGGATCGAGACAAGGTACGCCACTTTCAATTTAGAGAACAGATCGAAGCCCAAAAAGAGGAAGGATTGTGTCGAGATAGAGTTAGCCACATTCAATTAAAGGAGCAAGAAACAATGCCAAAAAAGAGTAAAGATTGCATCGAGACAGGGTGCGCTACACTGAATTGAGGGATCAAGAGACGGTAGCCAAAAAAGAGAGTAAAGATTGGAACGAGACAGGGTACGCGACATTCGATTGTTGGACAAGGAATATAGCAGAGAATTTGTAGGTAGCAAGGTGACTGATCTTGGGCAGGGAAGAGGGACCCAAAAGATGGTAAAGAATGGTTGTCACATTGATTTTCTGCCCATTGGCAGACCGTTTAAGACTTTGGGAAAATCGCAGATATAAAAAGGCAGGTAAATAATGAGTGTCTGTCCTTATAATGAAAACTGCCCAACTCCAATATGACTGGCAGTAGGCAAGGATACCTGCCATCATAATGAAAACTCTCCAAATCCATTGTGACTGGTTGTAGGTTCCGTCATGTTTGTATGGTAACTCTTAAGAGCTTGGTAATTTAATAACATCTTACAATGTGGGCACTACTTCACCTAGAATTCTGTATACCATGTAGAATCCCACAGCGAAGAACGTGTCGCAAGTAAAACAGCATGCCAGAATATTGTCAGAAAGTAGCTGGGGAGTTAGATAACTTGGCATAGGCTATATTATTGTCCCATCGGTGACGGGTACAACAGCTAGTAAACCAATAAAAATTGTAGTATCCTGTAATTGGGTCAAGATAGCAGTGGACAGAGGAGGATGGTTTGAAATTGAAGTAGGACTAAAACAGGCAAGTATACAGTCACCTTTACATGGTACTGTGGTGTCATCAAGATGATAAAAATAGTGTATCATGGAGGTGCAATAAGTGATTATGAACAGCAGCTAGGATTTAGACATTTCTTTATCATAGTGTTATATTTAAAGTTATCTTTATCAATTACTAGCTGATGTACACAGTAGTAATCCCATCTATTGGAGGAGATGAGTGGCAGCAGAAGAGGCTAATCACATCACAATAGTCAATGTAATATTATTGTTGATCAGTTTTATAAGATTTCAATTTAGTGGGCCTTCAATTTAGTTTTCTTCGGACTGATATTAGGGCATCTAATGTAAAGAGGATTACACAATCTTTCCATATTAGCAACAAAAGTCTAAATTCATGAATTCCATTATAGTCAGTATGGTAAAACTGTGTAAGACATAAATTATCAGAACTTGTATTTTCTATAACTTTTGTTATGCAATATTTTTCAATAGAACCATTAACATAGGTATTAAAAAAAAAAAAAAAAAAAGGCACCTTCCCCTAATATTTCATCCAGCGTGAATAAAATTACTTACAGTCTGGATTGTAGTGCCTCATTTCCCAACTTTACATACTAATTTTCATTAAATTCTCTTCAGCAATTTTCTCGTGATACACGTACGTACATACAGACAGAGATGACGGAAATTAAAACTTACATTTTCTTGTTACTGTGGACACAACCGATATAGAAATACCATTCTCTTTAAATTCTGAGCAATGTACAGAGATAACTCTTATATAGATTCCAAAAATTTTCTCTCCGAGAGTTCAAGGTGTCTGAATTAAGAAAAAACTGCTAAAATATCCTGAACTTGCAGTAGAGAGAATTAGTTATCAGTGCAGAGTAAATTCTTTGGCAGGTTTACTGCAGTGAAGTACATGAAGCCTAGTCGATTAATCTTGCACTAGAGAGACATTTCAGGTGAATTTGACTCAATACGTAATGTACTATCTAGATTTTAGTGTTCCTATCAGGCTAAATTTTATGAAAAATGGAACTTGTCAAAAGAGTAATTTTTAACAGGGTAGTAGTTATAATTCCTACAAATCAAATTTAAAGTTTTTAATTAAAGTTTTAAAATGAATTAGGGAAATATCACATGGGGAGTGCGGAGTGTTAAAAGCTGGAAAATTATTTCTAAAGGAAACTTTTCCTTTGTTATTCTTCATAGAACACCATCTGGTAGATTTTATAGAGAAGTCTTGCTGTATTTCGGACACGTATGCTTCCGATTTAGGAAAAGAGAGGAAGAGATTCTTTTTATACAGAATAAATTCACAATGGACATAAATATATCATTTATTTTACAAAACAACAGTATTAAAAATTGTTCTTCCACTATTCACAATGACAAAAAGAGATGTAAAACCACAATTCCTTATGTTGCAGCCTCCTCTTTAGTTAGGGACTCAAGAAATTCTTCATACTGCTCTGGAATTGCCTTAAATGTTTTTATTTTGCCTCGTAATTGTTTCCAAGTTTCCTGGTAATGGTTCTTGGGATCACGGGCCATAGCCTATAATAGATAATGACATAATTAGAGTCTAAACTTCAAAATAGATAAAACTACAGGTATTTTGAGTCAGTCAGGTTAATAGGCATTACCATGTTTAAACCAGTGACCTCTATCCACAGTTCTTCACCCTTCTACATTATTACACATTATTCAATCCCGATTAATTGCAATGTGAAATTAAAGCTCAGATTAGGAAATGAAGTCTTGAAGGAAATAATAATAATAATAATAATAATAATAATAATAATAATAATAATAATAATAATAATAATGGAATGTGGCCTCTGGAAAGGCCTGGTGCAACCCGCGCGTCGTGATGAGGATGAAATTATGAAGAAGCCACGTACATCCAGTCCCTGTACCAGCGTGCTAACCAGCGATGTAAAACAACTTGGAAAAAAAAAAGTAGGCCTAGATGAATACTGTTACTTCGTTAGTTATTCTACTAACGATGACAGAAGTATGGTGGACATAAAATGCAGACTAGCACAAGCAAGAAAAGAAATCTGCTCACTTTGAACACTGGTATAGTAATTAGATGTTTTTGACAACTTTCATCTGGAGTGTGGCACTGTATGGAGGTAAAAAAAAGAAAGAGAACAGCTTTTTAAATGTGGTGTTACAGAAGAATGCTGAACATCAGATGGTTAGTATGAATCATGAATGGACAGATAACCAAATAAAATTGGTGAGAGAACAATTTGGCAAAGTTTGACCAGAGAGATAGAATTATAGGACATATCTTTAAACACCCAGAACTTGTTCAAAAAGTTTGAGGAAAGTGTAGGCAGTAAGAATGGTAGGCGTAGATCAAGGCATGGTTATGACGAACAGGTTACAGTAGATGCAGGGTGTAGTAGAAATGAAAATATTAGTACAGGACAGAGTGGAAGGGAGAGCTGCACCAAACCAGTCTTCTGACATGACCTAAGCAACAACTGTGGATCAGACATATTTAAGAAAACACTAGTACTCCATAACTATTTTATGACAGGATGATGTACATTCTTTATTCTAGAGGGTCTTATTTATCTACCTCTCATATAAACCGGCACCGAATGCACAGTGTCTGTACTTTGCACTACAGCTCTACCAGATAGTGTGCGGCACTGTATTTGTTGTTATGGTGGCAGGCTTCTGCTATCATACTACTAACAACCTGCACAATACAAGCAGGGGTGCAGCCTGCCTAAACAAGCTTCTATTTGAAAATTCTGATGCTGAAGAAAATTAATGTACTGTCTTCTTCTTGTTCTTCCTGATACGTTTCTGCTTATGCAGGTCGTTCACAGAGCCTCTTGCAGTCTTCTCTTTTTTGCCACATTCTATCATTCATCACTGTCTGCCACTGTAGTCCTCTCCGATTTACGTCATCCTCCACCTGATCCCTCCATCTTGTTCGTGGTCTTCTTCCAGATTCTGTCCATTCCAGAGCTCTTCTTGGTAATCCTTCTTGTCCCATTCTTTTGACTTGGTCGAACCATTTCAGCCCTTTTCTCTCCATAGTTTATTTTAGAGGGTTGATCTGTAGTGTGTTTCGTACGATTTTATTTCTTATCTTGTCCCTCCTTGTTTTACTCAAGATCTATCCCAGAAAGTGCATCTCTGTTGCTTGTAATCTACAAAGATCCAACATTCTGATCCATAGGTCAATATTGGCAAATAATACAATTTATATATCATGATTTTTGCTTTTGGTAGGTACTTTCCAATTTCTAATTATGTTTGATACACAGTAATAAAATTTTGAGCGATTTCCTATCCTGTCCGAAATTTCTTCCTTGATGTTTCCTTCCCCAGTTAGCTTACATCCTAGGTATTTAAAAGCATCTACTTCTATAAGAATTTTTCCATTACACCTAACATCCTTCATTTTTTGTTTTCTCTACTGATTTTCATTACCACACTTTTCATTAAATTTATTTCCATGCCTGCTTCTTCAATTGCCCTCTGCCGGGTATTTAGCTGTTCTTCCAATTTTTGGTCATTTTCTTCCCATATCATTATATCATCTGCATACGCTATGACTTTCATATAATTTGCTGTTGACCCTTGGTGAACTTTCCTCATTATGTTGTCCATCACTATATTGTTATGTGCTCAAGCGATCATCAACCTTGTCGCAACCCTTTCACTATTACCTGAAAGGGGATGACTAAGCCCGCTCGGGGAACTTCCCAGCCGCCCAAGGACATGCCATGGCCCTTCCTCTATTGTTCCTTTTATCTAGTTTCTCCCTGTGCTTTCTGGAAGATACGATGGGAAGGTTCGATCTCCAGCCGAACCATGAATGTTCTAGTGGCCCAACTTCGAGGTATAAATACAGGGGCCTTGCGAGCGAGTTGTTGTTGTAGTGTCGGAGAGACCAGTGAGTGTGTAACTGGAAGCGCCAAAATGAAAGACTGTGTGTGTGTACTTCTGTTGATTGAGGACTGCCGTGAAACAGTGATGGAAGCAGTTATCACGAGTGTGAGGATAATTGGACATGTATTACTATTTGCTGTTGTATCATCCTGCTGTTGGATACTGTTGAGCTATTGCTGATTGTTGTTCACTTCATGTGGTTGTGTGAAGTACGACTATCATTGGAGTCAGACCGACTAACACCTGAGTTCAAATCCAGCTGTCTACGCTCAGTGGCTCTACGAGGTGACTGGACTTGGGGGAAAGTGAAAGTAGGGATTATAGACGTTCCCAGGTAGTAGCCGGCCGGGACTCCTGGGTGTGTGTACAGAAGAGAGATTTGTAAATAGATTGGTAATTAGTGTGTGGTCATTCATAACTGGTTAGAATTGTTTGTGTTTAATTATGTGTGTGTGTGCATTTATTAGGCCATCCTGAAATAAATTAGAGTAATCAAACAGATGGAGTTTGACTGGTAACAATATTAAAGAGCACTGGTGAAAATGCACTTCCTTGTCAAACTCCTCTGTCTGTTCTAAACAATTCTGATTTTTTTTTCCATCTATTATAACACAGTTCAGACATTTGTCATACATGTTTCTAATTCTGAATTGCATTTCTCTTGACGATTCCATTCTATTCAGCCCTTGCCATATCCCTTCTCTTCTAACCATGTCATAGGCCTTTTTTATATCTATGAACGCAACTGCGTTGTCTTTCCCAAATTCCCATTTCTTTTCTACTACTTGTTTAGCTGTAAATATGGCATCAATAGTCTGTTGATCTTCCAGGTCTTAATCCTTGTTCTTCTTCTCTTAATTGTGAATCTATGTTGTTCTTGATTTTTTGTAATATTTATCTTTTCATAAATCTTCATGCAATGACAGTAATGCTATTCCTCTGTTGTTTTCACAAAGTGCCTTATTACCTTTCTTTTTTTTTTTTTTTAAAGGTACAATAATTGCCCTTGTCCAACCATCAGGAATCTGTCCGTCAGTCCATACGATCTTCATTATTCTATACAGCCACTGCATTCCAATAGGTCCTGCAGCTTTAATCATTTCCACTGTGATGTGATCTATTCCAGGAGCTTTGGCATTTTTCAATTTCTAATACAGCTTTTTCTATATCAGACATTTGTAGATCTTCTCTTCCTATTTTATCTGATCACTTATTCATCCCTTCCACTGTAATGGTGATATTTATTTTATCTTCATCTATTTCTTTGGGTTCATTTGTTTCATTTTGTCCTTCATATAGATTTTGGAAGTATTTTTTCCATACTTTCAAAACTTTTTTTCTTCCCACACAGGTTTTCCATCTTTGTTGATGACTTTTCTCTTTGCTTCCTTCTGTTACCTAATATGCAGTATAACATTTATTTGTCACTCTTCTATCTCTTTTGTAAATTTTTCCCAGGACATCTTTTTAGCCAATGCTATCATTTTCCTTGCTGCTCTGTTTAGTCATTTCCATTTGTCTCTAAACCATTATCTCCACACATTCTTCTTCTTCTTCACTGCATCTGCCATTCTCTCATTCTACCATGGAGTTTCTTTGTGTCTGACTTTTGTTGATGTCCTTCCACAGGTTCCTTCTGCTGCTTTGATGAAAGCCTGTTTGAACCATCCTTCCTCTCATCTCTAGGAAGTTTGTGTTTTAATCTTTTCCCTATATATCTCTTGGATTTCTCTACCTTTTAGTTTCCAGCATTTGATTCTTGCCTGTCTTTTCACCCCATATTTACCCCTTCTGAATTTCATCAATGTCCCCACAAAGAGTCTGTGGTCACCGTCAAAATTAACGCTTGGTATCACTTTCACACCTGTCAAGCATCTTCTGATTTCTTCCATTATTATTATATAATCAATTATGGATTTCTGTTGCAAGTTCCAACTGTATCTGGTAAACTTGTGACTACCTCTTTTCTTATACCTAATAACATCTCCCCTTCATCTTTTCTGTGATGATCTCCGTGGCTTCCTATAAGTTTCATATCCTCCTCTATCATTCCGAACTCTAGCATTAGTCTCTCCTATAATCACAGTCTTGTTAGATGTTACAGCATCCTCCAGTTTGATGATAAACTCTTCCTTTTCATCTATTTCACAACCTATTTGAGGAGTATAAACCTGGATTATATCAAGGATATTTCCTTCCATCATGAATTGAACTTTAATTATTCTGTTGCAAACATAATCCACATTGAGTACTTTGTTGCTGAAATGTATGTACAGTGACAAAAATAAATAATGGCCTATCTCTTGTAGTTGTGAAAGTGACAAGTTGCATAGTGCATGTTTGCGAGGTGAATCCACACTAACGTTATGGGAAATTTTGGTATAAACACTGTAGGACTAGACAAAGAATGTAAGATACCAGATAGCTTATTTTGATAACAGTGGAAACTCTCCTCGCTTACCACACAGAGTAGCGGCGACAGCACATAGTGCTGCCATCTAGCGGCCTGAGGAGAACACTAACACAGCGAGCTATTAAAACACTACATATTTCAACTTTGAAACCCAATGAAATATGGATTTTAAGACGGTTGCATCGTTCTTGTAACATAATAGAGGGAATGAAGAACCAGCGATAAGAATAAAACAAACGTAATAAACTAAAACATTTGATCGTCTTGTTATGATTACAGTCCGATAACATCTCTAAGAGCAAATCAGCAATATCTAAGTTTGATATATTTAGTGGCAAGAATTTTCTCTGTTAAGTCATTGATTCTATTCACATGCGTTAATAAGGACTTTGACATACTTGTCAGTCAATAATTTTATACAGTTGTTACGTATACCCTCACTACATTCACATCCACAAAAAACCTGTTAGTTAGTTTGCTTCTAATTCCGTGTATGCTTTCCAACAAAAACTACTTTCAAATATTCCTGATATTCTGGCAGACAACTTTCCCCTACACATATTTGGAAACATCATTTTAGAATGATCATACTTCTTCATTTCTATGTGCAAATTTCCCATTCTAATATAATCATTTTCATAAGATGACAATACATCCCTACACTCAGCATGAGGAAACTTTCTACATGCCCAGCCCATGACATAATGGTCTATATTTTCCTGTATTACATCATAATCATTTGCTTCATCATTTAATTCACACTGTTTAATGACATTAGCTTCAAAATTGCACGTCATCACATCATTATGAGTCAACAGACAGTTTGCACCATTAGATTCACAATTATTACAGTCATCAGAAGCACAGAGAAATTGATTTACTATTACACCTCTTATGCCGCTGAAAAATTTTGTTGCATCTGGGGTTACACTGTTACCCCCTTTTACAATTTGTTAACTAGGAGAATCACACAATGTATTTGAAACATTTTTCAATCATTAGAGCGTCAATGAAAGCATAATTATTATGAATTCTGACGACAATAATTTCACTACAGAAATACCACAAGAAACTATATATATATCCATGGGATAAAATATTTTTTTTGTTTTGTTTCTGAAATCCTTTTCTGTGAAGTGGTCCAAGCATACTGCATAGCTTTTATTTAAATGTTCTGGTCCTTTGATCCTTAGAATTTCATCTAATTACCGAGTGAGTTGGCCGTGCGGTTAGAGGGGCACAGTTGCGAACTTGCACTCGGTAGATAGTGGGTTTGAACCCCACTGTCCCCTGAACATGGGTTTCTGTGGTTTCCCATTTTCACATCAGGCAAATGGTGGGGCTGTACCTTAATGCCACGGCTGCTTCCTTCGCACTCCTAGCTCTTTCCTGTCCCATCGTTGCCATAAGACCTATCCATGTTCTGTGTCGGAGCGACATAAAGTCAATTGTAAAAAAATCTAAATCTGCCCTTATGCTCTTCACAACTGACTGAGTACACTTGAAAATCAATTAAATGCATAGGTTTAATCATAAAAATGCGTTGAAGAAAGTACATTAACATAAACAA
This sequence comes from Anabrus simplex, assembly GCF_040414725.1. Classification (NCBI taxonomy): domain Eukaryota; kingdom Metazoa; phylum Arthropoda; class Insecta; order Orthoptera; family Tettigoniidae; genus Anabrus; species Anabrus simplex. The sequence goes on along the minus strand of NC_090265.1, from coordinate 564,774,068 downwards.
ACAGGTATATTCAAAAGTACTTTGTTTTTATAATCTGTCAAATGACTTAAATCATCTTATCTTTTGTAAATAAAACACCCGTTCATAACACAAAGTCTCTTTCTGCCATTTCCAAAACAGCGATACATAACAAGCACATAACTATCTGAATTACAAATGTGACGCTTCTATCATACACAGCTGACTGCAATAACAAGTGCAGTTATCTCCTCGAACCGCTAGATGGCGCGCAGAAACAGTGTTGCCAGTTTCTTGCAGGAGTTTCCACTATTATCATATTAAGCTATTTGATGATACATGCTACCCAATTCCTCTGGGTTAATATCAGGCTGGGCTGGGCACATAACAGGAATAAGCTTGTCTTTGACCAATGCGTCTCCATAGCTCAGGCATCTGGAGCATGTGCCTTTCACATAGGAAGAGAGTTCAAACCCAAATCCCTCCTTTAGTAATTTTAGTACCGTTACAGGCAATGTGGTTGCTGTCTTATAGCCATCCTTCTAACAATGTAAAGAAGTGGATAAGCATTTGTGCCCAACAATCCATAGGCACAGAAGACACAATAGAACATAAATATCTGGAAGATAAACTTGTCTTCCTTACACAAAACAAAGAAGAAAAAACAAGGGTACAATATTAAAAGTATAAAGAGGCATACAGACCTAATACTTTACCCCCTGCCCTGGGTTTCACAAGTACGCATAATTCTCCGTAGCATGGAGTCTATCAAGTTGCGGAAACAGTCCTCGTCCTTTCCCAGATTGTGAGAACTTTATCCTGTACCTGATCTGCATTCTCAATGGTTAATCTGTATATACAATGAGCCTCCAGTTTTAATATGGCACATACATTCTCCATGATGTTCAGGTCCAGTGACTTAGGGGCCAATCTAAAACCACGACCCCAGGCCTCCTCTGAAATCCTGCCTGAACGACTTCCACTTGGTGCAATGGGTGGTTACCTTGCTGGAAAACGAATCCTTGGGCACAACATTCTGGAGTGAAAGCAATGCATTTTCCGAGATATCAATATATTTAATGAGCAATTAATTTGCTACAGATGCATTCCAACATTGCAGTACCTCCGCAAGAAATCCTGCCCCACGATGATATGCTAAAGCACCTGAACTTTTGATGTGATTCACATAATATTGATCAAATCTGGTACCAGGCTCATAATACACTGTTAGGGTCCTGTCAGTCAGCTAAACTGCATGTGCCGGGCTGAGTAGCTCAGTCGGTTGAGGCGCCAGCCTTGTGACCCTAACTTGGCAGGTTTGATCCTGGCTCAGTCGTGTGGTATTTGAAAGCGCTCAAATTCGTCAGCCTCGTATAGACAGATTTACTGGCAAGTAAAAGAACTTCTGTGGGAATAAATTCCGGCTCCTCAGCATCTCCAAAAACTGTAAAAGTAGTTAGTGGTACGTGAAGTCCGTAACATTATTATTACTAAAATGCATGTCTCATCGGAGATGACGCTTCCACAATCTACATTCTCCCAACAACCCTATGACTACGAATGTTACACCACCTCAAATAGTCAATCCCTCTGTGGATCATCGGTAGAATCGACCTCCGAATCTGAAAACCGTGGGTTGAAATTCGATAGTGGTAGCCTGACTTTTGAAAGATATATATTTGATGCTCCATGTCGTATAATGTTGCCATGTAAAAGATCTCTGGTGACTCATTTGGTGTTGACACACCGAAATTAATTAAAACCTCAATACAGAATGTCTAAGAGATATCCAGTTTATTCTACTATATAGTAGAGTAGAAAATTACGTCAAAATTGAGCGCAGTCTGCCTAGGTGGCATCAGATCAAAATCCCAGAACACGGTTGCCGAGGTCATACGATTCACCATCATAAGTCGTATCCACATGCATGTGAAAAAAGGAATAGAAAAGTGATTTCATGTCACTAAACCATGATTGTAACTGAAATGCTACATGAAATATTAATCAACAATGTATCGTCGTGGCGAGGTTTGTACTACTGACCTTCGGGTTCAGGAGTGAGTACGCCACCACTATGCCAACTGGACACTCCGCGTGAAACCATTCGTGTATTACTTGTGTCATTGCCTCCCTCTAAAACTAGAAGGTACTTTGACTACTTTCAATGTCATGTGATCTATTTAGCATTCGTTCCAACAATAGAACTTCGTATTTTACACATCAGTTTATGAAAGGAATACTGAGATAAAATAACAGTCGAATTGCAGCGAGAAGCAGTTCCTTCATCTTCACTAACATGTAAATATAGTAGTTTGTGTCCTTTGTACATTCAAAGTGTCTACTATCTGGGACTTAAAAAAAAGAGCTTTACGTCACACGGACACAGATAGGTCTTATGGCGACGATGGGATAAGAAAGGCCTAGGAGTGGGAAGGAAGTGGCCGTGACCTTACTTAAGGTACAGCCCTGGTACTTGCCTAGTGTGAAAATGGGAAACCATGGTAAACCATCTTCAGGCCTGCCGACAGTGGAGTTCAAACCCACTATCTCCCACATGGAAGCTCTCAGCTGCGCGCCCCTAACTGCATGGCCAATTCACCCGGTCTGGGACTTGACAATTATTGTGTGCTGTTACTTATTTCTGGTACTGTACTTGACCATTAACGTACTGTTCTACTACACAACGAGAACATATTTCCCAATGTGCTGATAGCTAGTACGAAGAGCGTAGCTTGGTAAAATACATAAATAAATAAATAAATACGTAAATTAATACCTAGCCTTGCCATAAATACTGTTACAAATTTTTGATGCACGCTGTACAACCGATTTGACGGGTAAAGCCAGTGTGCTTGCGTTAACCTTGAACCACTGTGAGTTTGTCTGTTAAAGAGGAAGCATTTAGCTGCAGTTTTAAACATGGAATGGGATGACTACAAAAATAGTGTTGTCGTGATAGCGTTACATAAAGTTGGAAAATCTGCAAGTGACATTTTCAAGACGCTACAAAAGCTAATAATCAGTCGTATGTTTGTGTACCGGGGCTGTGAAGTATTGCCCGAGAGAGGGTTGCCCACAGTGTCAGGACGCCAGCAGCACAAAAAGCAGTGGCGGCTTGTGTTCGGAGAAATGCGGTACAGAAGCAGGCTGCCATAGCCCGTGAAATGAACACCTGAAGGAGGTCAATGTCCAGGCTTCTGTTACAGAATCTTGGACTACGTGAAGTGAAGTTACAACTTAATTTTAACAAAATGATAACAGCATTCATCATAATTGTTTTTATAAAGAAATATAAGTAGGGCCCGGATTATTTAAAAATGCACATGCGCATATGCAAATGCATATATATATATATATATTTCTCTTATGTGTGATCGATTATCTAAAATTTCTGAACAAAATGAAAATCTAACGAACTCGATATGTTGTACATCCCTTGGCAACACGAGAAGCCTTCCCTGATCAAGGAAAATGCTTTCAGTGTCACAATACAAGCAGTTATACAGATAATAATCCTTTTCACAACAGCAATTTCCTTCTTTCTGACACTCCTTCCTCCTTACAGTAGCCTCCCAAGGTTTGCTTAACCAAGTGCGTTCATCTGTTAACTTGCTCTTCGTCTATTGCAGTGTTTTTACCAAATTAAAATGTAAAAATGCCTAAAGTTTAGAGCTCTAGGTCTTTTTTAGTTAAACTGCGGATATCAGGCAATATTGACAATACAAGTGACGGTGATGTATTGCGACAAGAGTGTAAAATGCGATTAAAAAATTTCAAACTGAACAGCATTCGAAAACAACTTCACATATCAGCTCAAAAGAACAGAGTAAGAATACGAAACACTACTTTTAACCGACGTGGAAACACGGCGTGTATTTAGTACATTTTCCGCTGATATTTGTAAAACTTTTGTATAAAGGTTGAATAGTCCACATCTACGCTCATTTCTTGAAAAGTATTGTGCTAATCAAAGGATACCAGATGAATCTGCCCTTAGGAAGAACTATTTCCTTTCAATGCACGCTTCTGCCATGGATTCGATACAATCTGACAAAGGAGAGAACTGTGTCTGGATATCGGTAGATGAAACAACCGATTTGTGTGGTCGATACATTACGAACTTCATAATGGGTAAATTATGTCCAGAAGAACTTGGCAAATCTCATTTACCTTCGTGCAAAGTACTAGAAAAACCCAACCACTCTACAGTTGCAAGATTTGTTAACAATTCCCTGCGACTTCTGTGGCCTAGTGGATCAGAGAGTGATTGTTACAAAGTGCGCCTTTTAGTCACAGACGCAGCTTCGTATATGATGACAGGGGGTCAGTATCTTCGAGTATTTTTTCCAAATCACATCAATGTCAGATGTTTGGCCCATGGATGGCATCGTTTTGCAGAAAATATACGTACCCTCTATCCATCTGTCAACAAAGTAATTTTAAGTGGGAAAAAACTGTTCCTAAAAGCACCGGCTCGTGTACAGTTGTACAAAACTTCTCTGTCTCAGGTTCCCCTTCCGCCGGAACCTGTTCTCAAAGATGGGGAACTTGGTTATCTGCAGCATCGTTCTACTATGAGAAATTTAATAAAGTTAAAGGTGTAGTTAAAAGTATTGATGATAGTCATACTGCGTGTGTTCGTGAAGCAAAGTGTGCATTTGAATCTGAAACTGTACATAAAGATATTAGTTTCGTCCATGTGCATTATTCGTCACTTTTGAAAGCGATTAAGGGCCTAGAAACTTGCCGTGCACCCCCTAAACGAATCCCTTCAGTTAATTCAAAACACCAATTAGTTCTTTAAATGGTGACCATGGTGAAACTGGAGAAAAAGTTAAAAGGAAACTCAGTGCGGTGTTGGACTCAAACCCAGGACTGAAGAAGGTTCAATCCATAAGCAATTACATAATTGGAATCAGGCAATCATTGCCGGAAGAATGTTCCGAGCAGTCAATGCCAGTGTGCAAGTATTGCCCAGTTACGTCCGTCGACGTACAACAATAATTTTCAGCGCATAAATTAATTCTGTCGGACAACAGAAAATCACTGATCCTTGAATACATTGAAAAACTGTATATAACCTACTGCCATGCATCATTTTGTAAGGAATGAAAAATGTTTATCAATTTGACACTGAGTTGAAATTAAATAAAGCATTTGATAAGTGTATTTTGTTTTATTTTTAGTGCATACTTGCATTCATATTTTTGGAGCTTTTAGTGCATATGAGTCCGGGCCCTAATTATAAGTCAGTGAGTTTGCCATGTCACGCAAATGTGTGAATAATCCAAACTTGTTTTGCTGTTTGCAAATTTACAGAGAAATACTATCACTCCTACGGAGGATAAAACATATGAGTTATATTTCGGAAGTAAAGCAGACAAGAGAAAAAGCTGGCCTTCATTACCACATTGATCATGGATATTTTAACCCCACACAGACAAAACACTACTACAATATATTTATTTTCATCCTCATTGGACATCCGGATGATCTAAACATGATAACATCTTTGTGATATTGTCTAATGGCTGTAATATAATAATGTACTAGCTGATGATGGCCGTGGAAGGCCGAAACCGGTACTAATGTAAATCCGTTTATAATAAATAAGTATTGATAGGGGGAACATTTCTTGTCTGTATAGTATGGGGAGTGTTGTAAGCTTGGCTGCGCCTGCGTATTGCTTCCTTCAGGCTACAGGCAAGAGCTCATTTCACATGGGCATGAGCCAAGTTCCCCGGGAGAAAGGAGCTAGGTGTTCAACAGATCTTGTCCTGATTTTTACAAAGCACAAATTCATACCATACTCAAAACAAAGAAAAGGCACCAGGATAACTGTACTGAATATAATTAATCCCTTACAGTTCCACGCTACATGCTGGAGCACGGTAGCACGTATTGACTGTGTATAGTTTTTTTTTTTTTTTTTGCTAGTGGCTTTACGTAGCACCGACACAGATAGGTCTTATGGCGACGATGGGATAGGAAAGGCCTAGGAGTTGGAAGGAAGCGGCCATGGCCTTAATTAAGGTACAGCCCTAGCATTTGCCTGGTGTGAAAATGGGAAACCATCTTCAGGGCTGCCGACAGTGGGATTCGAACCCACTATCTCCCGGATGCAAGCTCACACCCGCACGTCTCTAACTGCACGGCCAACTCGCCCAGTCTGTGTATAGTTACACGCATGTAAAGGCACTATAATCTGACATGTTAGCACTGTTTGGAGTATGTAAGGAGCAATTCCTCAGTCTTTTGACATGTGTAAACAGCAAGAAAATAGTTCTCTGAAAACTACCTAGGGTGTAACACAGTAGCAGGATTGTCTTGAGTGAGACTATTTCCAAACACTAGTTCAGCTATACTGGAAGTTGCAAGTTCAAGGACAAGAACATTTCATGCATACACAGTGTATCTATCAACCATCTACTACTGGTTTCCCCTCTGATGGTAGCTCTCCACTTTCTCCGCAGGCAGCCCTTTCCTTTAGTTGCCCAATGTGTGAACACTTGCTTCTTTTTTTTAGTTGGTCTATAAAAGTTTAACAGAGCTTCACTCCAGCCTGTCCATGTTGCAGCTTGTGTCCAATCCAGACAGTTGCCTAAGGATTACTCTTTATTCACCAACTTCACTGAATACGTCTCAATTTGTGATTGAATCCATGGAGGAATCTTAACCTGTCAGCGTGGAGTGCCGAGCACGGCTCGTCATGCAGTGAGCATCGCGCGCGGTGGAGTGAGTAGCACTGCTCGCACGGTACATGCATGTACTGTACTGCGATCTAGCGGTTATGATCGAAGCTGTTTTTGTTTCAATTTATTTCTGCTTGAAGCGGAAGGTTTGAGCTTTTGAACGATACACCTTGATCCCTAATTCGATAGTGTGTCGTCACTGAAATTCGAGTGATATTTCAAGGAATGTTTATCTCTGCTACCAGGGGCAAGCACTGTTTTTGTCTGCTACCTGGCAACTACTATCCACACTTCTTGCATTGTACCTTCATTTCCTTTCGGGGAAGAACCAGGCTGTCAACAGAATCAAATTTTATCTATTCAGGGCTCTCTTGAGACTGTTTTTCTCCCGTCCTTTTTCGTTATCACATGCTGTCTTGCATTCCATTGGTCTTGAGTGGAGTTTATTTTTATAAACAAGTGCGGGTTATCGAGCTTGGAAACAGAGGATGTTTTAGAACAGTTGAGTGATTCTGACAAAAGTTTGTTAGGTTCAGATGGTTCTTTGAGTGATGTGGTTGAAATCGCTGTGCGTGAAATCCTCGGTTCAGAATCAGATACAATAGTGCGCAGAATGGCAATCTGCATGTCACGGTCAATACATTTTGGTGGGAAAACGTGTAAGTACGTGGGTCAACTAGAACAGTTTATAGGGAACCTAAGACCTCAGAATGAAGCAGTTGGGGAATGTGATGGTGTGATGGTTTCTAAGACGTTCTTTACGGACGAGTTATAGGAACGAACAGTTCGAGATTTATATGGTAAGCAAAGAATCCGATCTAGGGGCTTATTATCACTTCGTTCCAGAATGTGGGGTTGGAAACCAGTCACAAAGGACGAGATATACATTGTGATTGCTCTTTATATGCTAATGGCTATAATACAAAAGTCTACACCACGAAGCTATTTTTCTAAAAGCTCTATTGTCTACGCCAATTTTTGGGTCAGTTATTTCAATGGATGTATCTGAATCAATTAGTAATTTTATGCATTTCTTTTTTGCTATTTGTTTTACGTCACACCGACACAGATAGGTCTTATGGCAACGAAGGGATAGGAAAGGCCTAGGAGTGGGAAGGAAGTGGCCTTGGCCTTAATTAAGGTAAACAACGGAAAACCATTTTCAGGGCTGCCGACAGTGGGGTTCGAACCTACTATCTCCCGAATGCACGCTTACAGCCGCGCGCCCATAACCGCACGGCCAACTCGCCCGGTTTTATGCATTTCAACAACGAGGCACTTGATACACATCAGGGATCCTACAAACTTTTCAAAATTTATCTGATTATGTTGTGTGCTACAAACAGAAAATTCGGAGAGAGACAACGTTTCGGTGTCCAGACTGCGAAGCGGGTCTCTACGTTGAGGAATACTTCAAGATGTTCCACATGAAACTCAGCTATTAAGGTAAGATAACAGCACATTTTTCCAAAAAAATGGAGTTTTCTGAACATGGACATGGAAGTTTTATTGAAATACGTAAAATAGTCCCAAAGTTGCGTTGCTTTGAATAAAGCCTTGCACAAATCTGCAAAAGTTTAAACACTGCGCTCAGAACTCCTCCCGCAGCACAGAGACGACTGGGCATTTAAATCCACCACGCTGAGGGGTTAACACAACATTTCAAATCTCTGAATGTGAACTATCTGTCAGTGTTCACGTTTCACTGCAATACAATCCCACTGACCAAACAAATACTTTTAACGTATCGTTTCCTGAGCTCTAAGCATAGTGCGCTGCTGGTTAGCATTTTCAAGTAATTGTAAAACTCTGCCCTTGTCATTCCAAGCTGCATCTTGGCATCTAGTTAAATAGCTATGTTATTATTCTGCCCAAGTATTTGAAATATGAAGATTGTTCTAGTGACTCACCATGAATGTAAATGGTGAAATCCTTTCTCGATTTACCTATCGACTTAATTTTAGTCCTTGCTATGCTGATTTTCATTCCGTATTTTTCAGACACTTTGTATATCTGTAGGATCATCTTGATGAGGGTACTAGGGTTACCTGCTATAACTGCTTGATAGTCTGCAACTTGTGTGCACAACTCAGCCAGTTACCTTTGGACCCATACTTGTTCCAAGGCCTCATTTAGGAGCACATCAGTAAAAGCATTGAAGATGATGATAGAAAGTATCCTTGGCAAATGCCTTTGCAGATTCTTGCTGGGTCCGATTAGCTACTGCCACTTATGACTACTGCTTTTTTAACACTTTTATAGGTCTGCGACCAGTGTGACTTCTCTTCATGGTCAACAAATCTTCTCCAATAATGGAAACAGTTTGTCCCAGGCTACTTGGCCAAAAGCTTGCTCGTAATCAATAATACAGGTGTACAGGTAGTGGTTTTGGTTGATTAGCTGTTCTGAAAACAACTGATTGCATTAAGTAAATTTAATTATGAAGAACCAAGACAGAATTATAGTATACATTCCCCACAAGTAACTCCGACAGGACTAATTTTGTACTAAACCTTGGTATCATGTAAAAAATAATTTGGAATAGAAAAGGACTAGTTATACACAATGTTAAGTGGCCATGCGACTGTCAGCCCTGTTGTAGTCCTCTTCAGTAGTTCCTGGAAGGAACGTGTGAGTCGGCCATGAGATACCCGGCCTGACGGCATGTGATTGTCTCTCCCTGTATTGTGCCTTCCACCTGGTGTCTGTGGATTTTCTAGAAGGCAAAACTAGCATGTTCATATTCTGGCCGCACCCTGAAAATAATAGCACCTCATCACCAGGTATATAAAAGCAGGCTCGCCGCAAACAGGAGTTGTTGTCATAGTGAGGGTTGAGAATATGCCATCGTTATTGTGATGCGGTGGTGTTAGTATTGGAATAGTTGTCATTGTTTAGTGGTTGGTAATGAGCTGTTTTTTGTAGCTGTCCTGCCAAGTGATATGTGTTAAGTAGTTCAGTGTGTGAAGCAGTCACACAAGTTGATTGTGTGAGTTATTGGCCTTGCCTGGAGTCAAGTCAAGTTACAGTCATCAAGCGTCGTGATAGCCAACACTCGTGTATTCAAACCCAAGTACAAGGCAGCTGCTTCGTTAAGTGACCAGTGCGAGTGTGCAAAGTCAAGTGAAAGGTGAGGTCTGTCAATCAAGATTATGGAGGGATTGCTTGGTCCAGTTAAATACCAGCAAATACAGTAGAGACAATACACGACTCTCTGCGAGATATCGAGGGACAGCGGTTTGAGCTCTCTCTAGCGGAGTGACCTAAGAGTTACTGATTCTGTCATAAGAGCACGTGTATTTGTTTGTGAAGTTTTTGGCGTTATTTATGCGTTTGCATTAAGTTGACATAAGTAAATAGTAGCGTGTGTCATTCCTTTATATCTCCTCTCAATATGAGTGGAAAGATATGTGCTGTGTTTGGCTGCAATAACTATGAAGTGCAGAAGGATTCACGGTCTTTCTTCCGTTTCCCTCGTGACAAGAAAATGTAAGTAAATATTGTGTTTGCATATATATTCTTCTAGTTACAAAGAGATTTTTATAGTACTTCCTAAACTTCTGATCTGAACGACCCACATTTTAACTGGCTTAAAATATAGTAAGCTTATTTTATTGTATAGTGCAGCAGTTAACCTTCAATATCGATGTGTTGTTGTAGGTGTGTTCTGTGGGTTTGATTTAATTTAGGAAAATACATATGCATATGTGTGTGGCTGGTTGTGTTCCAAGTTACCCCATTTGGAATGCCGTAATGCAGTTGTCAAGCACTGAAGAAAATATGGGTGATTTAAGAAATATACATATTTTGTTGAAACAATATGATGACGCAAATTTGCTTTACCCTAATGTATTGCAATACATTATTGCTGAAAGGCGTAACAGTCCGTAATGAAGATGCATGGTGTTGCTGTATGTTGTAGGCTACCTTGAAACTATTCTAGCCAATACTTAAAGTAGAGGAGGACAACCTGCATAATACTGTCGTTCTGTGGTAGAACTGAAAGGGTCATTTATGGCCTTTAATGAGTAACATATCTGTGGTAGGTATAAACCATCCTCAGGGCTGCCGAGAGTGGGATTTCAACCCACCATCCCCCGAATGCAAGGTGACAGCTATGTGACACAAATCCTGCAGCCACTCACTTGATCTAGGCTATCTTCAGTTTCACTGCAACTATTCACAATGTTACTCTTCACATCCACTGGTTAGAGCCATTTTGTGATCCCCTCTGTGAGATTACTGTCCTTATGTACTATGGCTACTTATCATGAATTATATGGATTTCATTAACCCGGCTGAATAAGAGAAAGACCATTGGTATTTCTTTTTGTAAACTCACATAGAGATACTGTAGCGAGTATTGCTTATAGGGAAAGTTTGAATGTTTTTGAGGCTAAATTTATAGATTTTCTTCTTGTTAGTAGGCTTCAAGTTAAAAGGAAAATTGTCCAGCTCTTAAATGTAAATTCATTGAATCATGTGTGTAAGGAATGTGCCGATATTTTTGTTGACAAGTGTTTTAATGTGATGATACAGTGCTTTTAAATGAGAAAAAAAGACAAATCTAGCTGTGAACATTCAGGCAGGAATGCTAAAGCAAAAAAAAGTAGTGCATAAATGAAAGATCAGGCCCTTTCACAGCAGTCCATTTCACATCTTGATTATATGTCTAATTTCAGTCTTTAAATAATAACCTGTTAAATAATTCTTCATTCATTTATCCAGAATTGCTTTAGCAACTTTGAAGTTAATATCTTAGTAACACTTTCTTTCTAGACGTAATTTATTTATCCATTTCCGTATATACATTGCCATTGATATTTGAATTTAGCGTGAATTTTCAGGTCACGCCAATAAGAGCGCCACCTGCGACTTGTCTCCTAGTTTAACAAGGCTAAATCTGGAAGTGTCGCATATTGCCTCTACTGTATTTGATACCAGCTAGCCGGAGACCCTCTGTGAGGATAAGAGACTTTTGTAAATAGCCACTAATCAATGAAGGGTTGCCATTCATTGTCAAGTACAATTTTGTATACATACTGACTGGGTCATCCTGGATTAAATTACTTCAATAAAGCATACAGTGTTTTCGAAACCGACTTTCAACCTATTAGGTCGTGTTACGTACATTTAGTACGTGTTGAAGAGATGTTAAGTACAGAACAAAAATGACCAACCAGACACCAGTGGGATCCGAACCCACAACCTCCCGATTTCGCGTCGGTTGCCATTTTTGTTCTGTACTTAACATCTCTTCAACACGTACTAAATGTACGTAACACGACCTAATAGGTTGAAAGTCGGTTTCGATTACAATGCAGTCGTGAAAATTCAATATTCATACAGTGTTTTGTTCATAATATTATGACAGTGTGCAAAGTTTCATTTGAAACATACTTCCCTCATGTACCAAACAGCAAACTTTGTTTTCTCTTTATCTATCAGATTAATATACGGGCTCCTCTGAAAGAAAAAGTCTTGAAGAAAATATCAGTGAGAACTTTTTCAAAGATTTTCCATACATTATATTTTAGTATGTTCATTACTACAAAATTTAATTAACTATTTAATTTTACTATGTACAAATATCCTACCTTGTAATCTTCACCATACTTTTTTATAAGATACGAAAGCCACTGAACTTCATTTTTGGGTAGTCTAAACTTTCGAACTCGTGGTGCTTTTGCTTCAGCCTCCAGCTTTTCAGCAACAAAATTTTTACTTGGCCCATCGACATCCATCTTTCCTTCATCCTGTTCCTTCATTTCCGGATGTAGTAATTCTTTTGTGCTTGGAATTTTGAGTGCTGTATTTGGATCATAAATTAAACCCATTTCCTCCATATTTTTACGAACAGACTTCTTATTTGTCCATGCATCCTTGATCTCTTTGCTAAAAAAGACAAAATAAAATTTAATTCACATTATTCCACCAAACAGCAAACTGTTAGCAAAACGTTGAAGGTAATCTTTTGTAAGTTACTTTTTAGCTACTGACTTAAATTGATATAGAACATTCAGATTTCAAATTTTCACTTAAAAATAAATTCAATGGATAAGACTTTTTGAAAAATTCAGGTCTCCAGTTCAACCTATTTAAAATCCAGTAGAAATAATTCTAAAACAGTTTGACTTATTAATTTCTGAAATTTGTTATGTTACTGTGACTCCTGGTGGACTTCTGTCATAACAAAAGAATTTTGTGTTTTCTTTTCTAACAAACATCACTACTTGTGAGGATGAGAGAGAGTGGTTTTCCTGCATCATGATTCAAAGAAAATCTGCAATGGAGGAAAACATCTTTTTAGTGTAACACAAAAATCACTGGATAGCAATTTTGCCAAAAAGATTTCATTGGATAAGTTTTGCTGTTTTATATATATTTGAAATTCCACCTTTCCCTCGAACAGGCATCTTTCGTAAAATGAACAGTCAAAAGTAAGCCATTTGTTGTGGTACGTCTATCGTGGATCATCAGATTTGTGTACATATACAAGAAGAACAAGAAAAAAGAACACACAATAAAACAAACACAATGACAGGTGAGTGTGAGAAGAGGGACCACAAAAAGGAGACGAAGGACAAACATAAAAACACAAAAGAACACGGACAATCTCTCATCATCACAAACTGCCGTCTTTGACTGAAAGCCTCTCTCCTCATCAGTCCCACTTTTTCTAAGTCCATCTCTTCTCAGTGCTTCCCACTTACTGACAGGCCATCTTCACAGATCGACACGGGACGCGTAGGATAAGAAGAAAACCAGATAAATAGAGGAAAAGGGAGGATATACAAGATAAAGATAATACAGGTGATAAAAAATAAGGAACACAGGACAACACAAAAGGAGAAATGGATCCCAAGGGGATGCTTCCCAGCATCAGGAGGATGGCCTTCAACACTCACTGGGGAGGGGAGGTCATCTTGACAGATCTTCAGCAGAAACAAGCTCAGGTCGGAGGCTGAGAAGAGATGGATGTAGGAGAAATGGAACTTATGATGAGAGAATCTATCAATTTGAAGGCGGCAGTTTGTGAAGATGTGGAGATTGTCTTCATCCTTTTGTGTTTGTCCTCTTCTCCTATTTCTGTGCTCCCTCTTCTCGCACTAAGCTATCATTGTGTTTGTTCTATTACGTGTTCCTTTTCTTGTAGACTCCTCTGTCTCCCTCTCCCCGTATAGCCATGTATGACTTGAAATGACACGTGTTTGTTCCTCTCCAATACTGATATTATCCCATTGGGAACCATTTCAACCATTTGCATTTGTCCTGTGTTCCTAATTTTTTACCACCTAGGCCTATATTATTTTGTGTATCCTCCCTTTTTCTGTATCTATCCGGCTATCTTCTCATTCTATGCATCCTGCGTCAAGACTGAAGATATGTCAAGATGACGTCTAGTGAGTAGTATAGAGAAACGATACACATAGTTTGGCTTTGCTTTGAATGACACAAGGTTTTCTGTTGGTCAAACCAAAACATTGATATGCAACTATGAGCTGTGATACATTAGACTTCCTTACACT